>NW_028234435.1:14084047-14086547 GCF_977035675.1 Penaeus japonicus
CCTGCTTTTTTTTCTTAGTAAAGTCCCAGGTGCGTCTCGTTGTTGTTTCTCTATCTCTCTCTTTCTTTCTCTCTCTCTCTCTTTTTCTCTCTCTCTCTCTCGTTTTTTTTCTCACTCTTTCTCTCTCTCTCTCTGTCTTTCTCTCTCTCTCTCTCTCTCTCTCTCTCTCTCTCTCTCTCTCTCTCTCTCTCTCTCTCTCTCTCTCTCTCTCTCTCTCTCTCATCTCTACACTCTCTCTCTCTCTTTCTCATCTCTACTCTCTTTCTCTCTCTCTCATCTCTACTCTTTCTCTCTCTTTCTCATCTCTACTCTCTCTCTCTCTCGCCTCTCTCTCTGTCTCTCTCTCTCTCTCTCCTCTACTTCTCTCTTCTATTTCGTCTCTCTCTTTATTTGTCGTCTCTCTCTCTCTCTTTGTCTGTCTATCTCTCTCTCTCTCTCTCTCTCTCTCTCTCTCTCTCTCTCTCTCTCTCTGTCTCTGATACTCTCTCTCTCTCTTTCTGTCTGTCTGCCTCCGTCTCTCTCTCTCTCTCTCTCTCTCTCGTTTTTTTCTCACTCACTTTCATGCTTTCTCTCTCTAATTCAATATCAAAATTTTGCAACAGACAATATTACAAATTCCCTCTTTGTTATCGTGAAACCTTAGATAGATATTCTATTTATAATCACACTGAGAGAATCCATTATCATCATCATTACTAACAATGACAACAAATAACATCAACAACATTGCTCCACGAAGCTAGAAATGACAACAACAGTAACAACAACACTAAACAAAACACTGCCCCCTTTTGTCTGGAATGACAAAAAAACAAACTATTCCAAGTCATAAGGAATGATAACTAAACACCATTCCAACTATTCATTCCAACTATTCACTATTCACTATTCACTTATCCCGGTACAACAACGACAAAAATCACTGTTGTACCACGCCAAGTCTGTCAACAACAACACTTATCCAGGTATGGTAATGAAAGGCGTGATGAGCTAAGGCCTGAGGAGGTGAGATGACTATGCGGATGGTGATGGTAGTGATGTGGATGGTGATGGCTGTGATGTGGATGGTGATGGCAGTGATGTGGATGGTGATGGTAGTGATGTGGATGGTGATGGCAGTGATGATGTGGATGGTGATGGCAGTGGTGTGGATGGTGATGGCAGGGATGTGGATGGTGATGGCAGGGATGTGGATGGTGATGGCTGTGATGTGGATGGTGATGGAGGTGATGTGGATGGTGATGGCTGTGATGTGGATGGTGATGGCTGTGATGTGGATGGTGATGGCTGTGATGTGGATGGTGATGGTAGTGATGTGGATGGTGATGGTAGTGATGTGGATGGTGATGGCAGTGATGATGTGGATGGTGATGGCAGGGATGTGGATGGTGATGGCTGTGATGTGGATGGTGATGGCTGTGATGTGGATGGTGATGGCAGTGATGATGTGGATGGTGATGGCAGTGATGTGGATGGTGATGGCAGTGATGATGTGGATGGTGATGGCAGTGATGATGTGGATGATGATGGCTGTGGTGTGGATGGTGATGGCAGTGATGATGTGGATGATGATGGCTGTGGTGTGGATGGTGATGGCAGGGATGTGGATGGTGATGGCTGTGATGTGGATGGTGATGGCAGTGATGATGTGGATGATGATGGCTGTGGTGTGGATGGTGATGGCAGGGATGTGGATGGTGATGGCTGTGATGTGGATGGTGATGGCAGTGATGATGTGGATGATGATGGCTGTGGTGTGGATGGTGATGGCAGTGATGTGGATGGTGATGGCAGGGATGTGGATGGTGATGGCAGTGATGATGTGGATGGTGATGGCAGTGATGATGTGGCATGATGAGTGGCCTGTGGTGTGGATGGTGAAGGCAGGGATATTGGATGGTGATGGCAGTTGGATTGTGGGATGGTGATAGGCCAGTGATGATTTGGATGATGATGGCTGTGGTGGTTAGGTATGCATGATGGCAGGGATGTGGATGGTGATGGCTGTGATGTGGATGGTGATGGCAGGGATGTGGATGGTGATGGCTGTGATGTGGATGGTGATGGCAGTGATGATGTGGATGGTGATGGCAGTGATGATGTGGATGGTGATGGCAGTGATGATGTGGATGGTGATGGCTGTGATGTGGAGGGTAATGGCAGTGATGATGTGGATGGTGATGGCAGTGATGATGTGGATGGTGATGGCAGTGATGATGTGGATGGTGATGGCAGTCGATGAGGATTGGTAATAAGGCAGTGAATGATGTGGATGGATGATGGCAGAAGTGATGGGTGGATTGTGATGGCAGTGATGATGTGGTATGAGTGATGGCACAGTGATGATGTGGATGCGTGATGGCAGGTGATGTTATGTGAATGCTGTGATGTGCATGTGATGGCGAGTGATGTGGATGGTGGTGGCAGTGATGATGTGGATGGTGATGGCAGTGATGATGTGGATGGTGATGGCAGTGATGATGTGGATGGTGATGGCAGT
>NW_028234435.1:14136547-14144047 GCF_977035675.1 Penaeus japonicus
AGACAGACAAACATAAACCTGAGAAGATACAACAGCGAGGTCATAATAAAGACACGAAATGATTCATTAAACAGAAAACAAAAGTGATTTCCCTTCTGCGCCTCTCTAATTATTCTCAAGTCTATTGCAAATGCATGCAATTTTAGGTCGTCAGGGATCACACTTCCCCCCAAAAAATATTACGTATTTTAAAAGGCCATCTTTAAACCTCGAAATGTTCGGTAAAACGGACTTTTAAAAGAGTTTAAATTTCCCGCCGAGATTTTTATCTTTCTTTCAGCCCGCCTACTTTAAATTTCCCGCCAAAGATCTCAGTTTACGCGCCTTTACTAAAGATGTTCATTTGACTCGTCAGTTAGACAAGTAGAACTTTGAATTAAAAAAGAATACATATATATATTTATTCAAGAAAAGAAGAAAGAAAGACTAGTCATGTTAACCACAATTGCAACCTCGAGGAGATATTTATACCTATTAGCATTCTTGTAATACTCGGTTTCAGGAAGAACTGCGAAGAGTGACTTTTTCACCGATATAATTTTGGGGAATATTATCATCTTATAATTTCTTATTTATATGATTCCTTGTGTTATGTCATTTGTTTTTCCTTATCCGCCTCGTTTGATTAATAAGAAAGAACCACGTGATGATAATGTATGTTAACAGAAAAAAAAGTAGATAACCAAATTTCATCGAAAAAATGTGAAAAGTTAGGTTAAAGTGCGTGGTATGTATATGGGCTAAAATTATAAATCACTACACACACATACAAACACAACATGCACACCTAGACACAGTGCACACACACACACACACACACAACACACAAACCACACGACAGATACATACACACAAGACACAACCAACACACACACACAACAACAACACAACACAACACACACAACAAACACACCACAACAACACACACACACAACACACACACACCACACACAAGACACACACCACGATAACAAAATCTACAAACCCAACACACACACACCCTTTTTCAAACACCATTCCCCCCTCCTACCCCCTCTTCCCTCCCCCAACCCCCGTCCTCCACCCCCTTCCTTCCAATCCCCTGCCCCAATCCCCCTATCCCCTCCCCCTCCCCTTCCCATATCCTTGTCTTCCACTCTCTTCCTCCCCCTCCCCCCTCCCCCTCTTCTCTCGCCACTAACGCATCTATTAACACAAACAACTGTAAAGATCCCAGTGCCACTGTCACATCGAGCTAACAAGCTAGTGTTAGGTGTGTGTTTGTGTGTGTGTTTTTTTTTTTTTTGTGTAGGTGTATTTTGAATGTTTGTGTTTGTTTCACAGTGCTCGGGTGTTTGTTTGTTTCTGTGTGTGAGTATGTGTGTGTCTGTGTGTGTATGTGTGTCGATGTTTATTTGTTTCACTGTGTACATATATTTGTTTATTAATTTGTGTGTCTGTGTGCATATATATGTATACATGGTCACTTTATGTATACATCCTCACTTCCTCTACTCCCCCTCCCCCCAAATCTCTCTCTCTCTCTCTCTCTCCATCTCCCCTCATTCGCCCCTCCCTTGAAAATCCCCCCTCACTAATTCCTTCCTCCCCCCCTTTCCCTCCCTCACTCCCTCACTCCCCTCGTGCCATTAACTAGGCAGTAGCACTTCGCAATTAGCCTTCCTTGGCGGTTTCTTAACGCTATGGCACTCCTGGGCACTGGTACGGCAGGGGCATGGCACCCTCAGGAACACATCTTGAAGACGTTGGCAAGAAAGGGGGGGAGGGAGGGAAGGGAGGGAAGGGAGGGAAGGGAGAGATGGGAGGGGTGTGTGGAGAGACGTAGGGGGGGGGGATGAGGGGGAGAAGGAGGGAGAGGAGAAGGAAGAGAATGAGGGAGAAGGAGGGAAGAGGTAAAAGGAAAAAAGGAAAAGAAAGAATGAAGAAAGGGAGGAAAGAAGAAAGGGAGGGAAGGGGGGGAGAAGAAGGAAAGAAGCATTAATTAGAGAGGCGAGAAAAGCGTTACCAGGAATGATACCAAAAGGATTTACGTTTATTGCAACCCTAATCACGACCCCCCCCCCACCACCCCATCCCCCACATCTGCCGTTATATTTTCTTTATATCAGTAGATTCTATGAGGATTATTTTTTTTTATAGAATATATTTCCTCTTGTTCTTATAGTTGTTATATGTGATAATGATAGTGTTAATGTTGATAATGATACTACTGGTATTAGTTGTAGTAACAGTAATCATGATAATGATAACAATGTTGATGATAATGGTGATAACAACAATGATGATGGTTATTTGATATTAGTGATTAAGATAGCAGAAGTAATGGTAATAATAATAACAGTATTGATATAACAACATTGAGGATTATGAGAATGGTAATAATTATGATAATAATGATAATAGTAATGATTATGAAAAGGATAATAATGATAAAGATAATGATAATGAAAATGATAATAAGGATAATAATGATAAAGATAATAATAATGAAAATGATAATGATAACAATGATGATAACGATAATAACAAAACACAGATTGATTCTGTCATCACTCCCCCTTCCCTTCACCCTCTCCCCCTAACCAGCCCCATACCCCTATCCCCTCACCCACCCACCCACCCACCCACCACCCGTAAAACCTCCCAAAGTTCGCCTCATTTTTCTTGTCCTCACCTTCTGTCGCCATTGTTTTAAAGGTCTGAAAGGTCCCCAACATTTTCAAGATTCTCCAACCCCGTAAGGAAGAGGCGGAAGGAACACGTAATTTGAAAGTCGTTAAAAATAACAAGCAGAGACCAGTAAACCCGGGAAGGTGACGGTGCTGCCCTCTGTCTGGCTGGCTGGCAGGCTCACTCGCTGGCTCATGCTCGCCCATGTCCGGGGGTCTTGACTCTATGGGGTGGGGTTGTTTTTGGGGGTGGGGGTGGGGGTTGGGAGTGGGGAGGGGAGAGAGAGAGGGGGGTTGGGTTGTAATTGCGTTTGTGTGTGGGGGTGTGTGGGCTGGGGGTGGGGGTGATGAGGGGAGAGAGAGAGGGGGTTGGGTTGTAATTGCGTTTGTGTGTGTGGGGGTGGGGTTGGGGTGGTGGTGGGGAGGAGAGAGAGAGATGGGGGTTGTATGTGCGTTTGTGGGTGTGGGTGGGGTGTGGGTGGGGGGGGAGGAGAGAGAGAGGGAGGTTGTATGTGAGTTTGTGTGTGTGAGGGGGTGGGGGTAGGGTGGTGAGGGGATTTGTGTGTGTTTTTGTTTTCGTCTGTTTTTGTTTGTTTTTATTGTGGTCGTTTGTGTGTTGGTTTTTGTTACGGTGTCGTTGTTTCTTTGACTGTGTTTGAGGGTTTGTGTGCGTGTTTGTTAGCGTCTGTGTGTGGATAAGAAGAGAGGAAGAGGATAGATACAAAGAGATGTTTTCAAAGAGTCTCTCCATCCAACGCCTCCCAGAGTGTAGGTTCCTCCGAGATTCTGCAGCACCTTTGAAATCTTTTATTTTGATGATGATGTTATGCTTGATTTCTTTCTTTCTCTGGCATATGGTACATTCTCTCTCTCATATAAACGCGCACGCACACGCACACACACACACACACACCAATATCACACACACACACCAAAATCACACACACTTTCTCTCTCTTTCTCTCTCTCTTTCTCTCTCTCTCTCTCACACACACACACACACACACACACACACACACACACATACACACGCGCGCGCGCACGCATCTTTTCATCACCCTCTTTGTGAGTGTTGAGTAAACCGTGAGAAAGGGGAACATCACCCCCTTCCCCTCCCCCCCCCCCTCTGCTTTCATGCCGTGTGTCTTTAAGCTTGACTATATAAACATGTTATATTTTTTCTACCAATGTATTTTTTTTGTGTGTGGATTTAACCTACTAATAGCTTATATTTCACTCTCGCACTTTATTTTCTCTTTTTTTTTATAAATGATTTTGTTATGTCTATAAGACTTTTTTGTTTGTTAATTTTGCATCCATGAAAGACTATACAGAGAGAGAGAAAAAATCATGTCTTATGCATGTTTGTTTACCATGAGAATACACAACAGTTGGTGGTTCTACAAACAAAGAAATGTATACAAAGATTCACTCTTCCCTCTCTTTCCTCCCCTCCCTCCCCCCCCTCGCCCCCCTTCGCCCCTCCCACTTTCCCCCTTTTTTTGACTCCACTACTCTATTTTTCCACCTCAACTCTCTCTCCTTCCTTCTTTTCTCCACTTCTCCACCTTTCCCCTCTTGAATCTCTCTCTCCCCCATTTTCCCTCTCCCCCCACTTTCCCTCTCATTTCTCTCATTTTCACCCCTCTCATCCCTCTTTTTCCATCTCTACCTCCCCTCACTTTGTCTCCTACTCGACTCTTTCCTTGTATCTCTCTCTCTCTTCTTACTCTTCCTCCCTCTTCATCTCTACTTCCCCTCTCTTTTCTCAATTTCTCTCTCTAAATTTCCCTTTCTCCTCTCCCTTCACTTCTCCCCTACCCCCCCACCCCACACTCTCCCCACTTCACTTTCTCCTTCTCTCCAACACCCCGATATTTCCATCATTCCCCCGCTTTCCCACCTCTCCCTACCCTAAAATCACCCTATCCCCCTCCCACCCCCTCTTCCCCATCTCTCCCCACCCCCCTTCTAAATCCACCCTGTCCCCCTGCTTCCTCCTTCCCATCTCCCCCCCCACTTCCCCACTTCCCCACCTTTCCCCCAACCCCCCAAAAAATCCCCCTCACCCGCTCCCCTTCCCCCTACCTCTTCCTTCCCATTTCCCCCCACCCCCTATTTCCCCTCCATCCTCTTCCTGCCCTCTTCCCCCCCCACCCCCCTTCCAGATCCCCCTCCTACCCCCTCAGGACCGACCCAATACCAAAATATTTACTCAGCAAGACTTTTAAAATGAAACACGCATAAGAATAGGGAGACAAACCTCCTTCTGTTTAGCCTTAGGGTTTATTGGGGGGGAGGGGGGGGATGGGAGCGAGGGAGGGACGGAAAGATGAGGGAGAGGGAGAATAAGGGATTGTGAAAGGGGGGGAGGGTGGAGGAGGGGAACTGGGGGATACACGTGGATAGGGGGGAAGAGGGTGAGGGGGAAGGGGGGAAGAGGGTGGGGAGGAGGATGGATAGAAGAGGGTTTGCAGGGGAGGAGGAGGAGGAGGGGGATTTTCAATGCCTTTTCTCGAATTTCTTTTGATGTTCTCGCATCTAAAAATCGTGTTTGGGGGAAGTGCAATGGATGTCCATCTCTTTGGACTCTCCAGGAGTGGGGGTGTGGGGTAGAGGGGGTGGGGATGGAGGTTGGGGTTGAGGGTGGGGGTGAGGATGGAGGTTGGGGTTGAGGGTGGGGGTGAGGATGGAGGTTGGGGGTGGGGGTGGGGGTTGTGGGTGGGGGTGGGGATGGGGATGGATGTTGAGGGTAGGGGTGGGGGTTGGGGAGAGGGGGTGGGAAGGTGTGTATCTTTAAAGGGATATGGATTCGTGTTTTGGGTCTTCGCTTCCTTTCCGTTCCTTCTTCTTCGGTTTTCCTTATTCCCTTATTTTCTTTCGTCTCTTTTTTTTCTTCTTCTTCGTTGTTGTTTACTCTCTCTTGTTTTTCTCTTTTCTGTTATTTCTCTTTCTCTCTCTTTCTCACTCTCTTTTCTTCTCTTTGTCTTTTTTTTCTCTATGCTTTTTCCTTTTTCTGCTCCATTTTTATTCCTCTCTCTCTCTCTCTGTCTCTCTCTGTCTCAAACTCTCTCTCTCTCTCTCTCTCTCTCTCTCTCTCTCTCTCTGTCTCAAACTCTCTCTCTCTCTCTTCCTTATAGAGAATACATAACAAATACATTAAAAACATAAAAAAAAACAAAAATCCCCTTGTATTCCAAGCGTCAGACGTACCCCCAAAATATGACACAAACACTAATAAATAAAAATAATCTCTCTCAATCAGATATCATCATTAGTTTCCTAAAACAAAAAACAAACAAAAAAAGTTTTTTTTTTTTATATATATACTTTTTTTTTCGGGACATCCATCTTCTAAAGAAAACGGAACCCTTCTTATCATGGAGCGAAAACTTTGGAATACTTTTCCTGGCGATTTTTGTTGCTGTTGTTGTTGTTGTTGTTGCTGTTGTTGTTGTTGCTGTAGTAGTAGTAGTAGTAGTAGTAGTAGTAGTAGTTGTTGTTGTTGTTGTTGCTGTAGTAGTAGTAGTAGTTGTTGTTGTTGTTGTTGTTGCTGTTGTTGTTGCTTGCTGAAGAACATAATATATATATATCCTAAGGGTGTTTTGTACTTTTGCAAAAATTGAGGGAGATATGAAGAGAAATGTATATATATGAGTGAGGTGTAGATTCATTGTTGATGAGGCGAGAGGGAAGAGAGAGAGAGAGGGAGAGGGGGGAGGGGTCAGGGAGAGGGAGAGAAAAAGTGGGGTGGCAGAGAGAGAAACAAAGAAAAGGAAGAAATAGAGAGAACAGTGGAGAAAAAGAAAAAAAAAGGCTAGGATGGAAGATGAAGACTGAAAGATTGATAAAGAAAGAGAGGGAGGGGGGGGGGGGCAAAAATAAATAGAGAGATGATTTATGATAGGTAGATAGATAGATAGAAAGAGAGAGGGAGAGAGGGAAAGGGAAAGAGAGCGAGAGAGAGAGAGAGAAAGAGAAATATAGAAAAAAACGAACGATGAAGAGAGACAATTGAAATAAAAAGATATCCAAGCAAATCAAAAGAAAGATGAATAAACAAATAGAAAAAAAAAATACAAGAGAGAAAATCCCCCCCCTCAAAAAAAAAAAATCCAAAAAATAACTGAGACAGACAGAACCACCCCGCGCGCAAAAAAAAAAAAAAAAAAAAAAAAAGACTATAAGAGAAAGAAGAAGGAAGCTCCGTTCCCGCGGTCCGATATTGGATCGCATTTCCGTGGCGTCTCCCGCGTTTACGATCCCATGTCCACCGCAAACATTGAATAGGATTCCTCCCGTCCCTTTTATTCTGTTACTCATAATAGCTTTTGGATGGCTGTCCATAACGGGTTACGACGGCCCTCGATAGCTGCTCTCTCTTGACCCGAGCTAGCCACAGGGAGCGGGGCCAGAGGCATGACCTAGCCCATTAGTCTCTGGGGATTGGATTGTTATTGCGTCAAATTGTATAGAATTTATAAATTGTGTCGGCCAGATTGCAATATCGGAAGCGAAGGAGGCGGGGTCGTAAACAAGGCTGCTGGCCGGTGTCTCGCCTCGGGGGTGGGAGGGGGGGGGGGGAAGGGGGGGGGGGGGGAGGGGGGGGGGGAAGGGGTGGGTGGAGAGGGTGGAAGGGGGAGGTGGAAGGGGATGGGGGAGGGGGAAGGGGTTGGTGGAAGGGGGAAGGGGGATGGGGGAGGGGGAAGGGGTGGGTGGAAGGGGATGGGAGAGGTGGATGGGGATGGGGAAGGTGGATGGAGAGGGTGGAAGGGGGAGGTGGAAGGGGGAAGGGGTGGGTGGAGAGGGGGAAAGGGGGATGGGAAGGGGG
>NW_028234435.1:14151547-14154047 GCF_977035675.1 Penaeus japonicus
CAGTGCTGTCTTTCGCTCGCTTACTCTCCCTCTCTCTCTCTCTCTTATTCTCTCTCTCTCTCTCTCTCTCTCTCTCTCTCTCTCTCTCTCTCACTCTCTCTCTCTTTCTTATTCTCTACCTTTCTCCCTCTTACCCTCTTTCTCTCCCTCCCTCCCTCCTCTCCCCACTCCCATCTATATATAAATCTAAACAAGCCACTTCCCTTCCCATCCCTCCCTCCCCACACCCACCCACCCACCAACCAACCCCCTCTCGCTCACTCCCCACCCCCTCTCCCCTCTCGCTCGCTCCCCTCTCGCTTAAAAACGACTCCATCTGCATACCTCGCCCATGTGAGGGGAAACGAAAGGGGGAGGAGTCTCCACGCCCTCCAACCAGTTATCTCCCTCGTCGGTCGCTTTAAAGGCGAGAGGAGAAGAGGGGAGTGACGTGAGGGGAGGCGGTGAAAAATTTGAATGATGCTCTGAATATGCGTCACACAATAAAGGGGCGGAGCCAAGGGGTTTCGAGACTCAGGGATCGTCGCTGATTGGTCGACACGGCTTCGGGCTCTATGCAAATCAGCGTAAAGAATGCGCCTCCAAGATGGTAACTCTGTTTTATAGACGTCGTGAAGGAGGGAGGGGGGAGGTTTTTTTTTCTTTTCTTTTTTTTTACCTGGTCTAGTAGAGCGAGGTTGTCCGTGTTATTCTTCTTCTTCTTCTGTTCTGTCTCCTTTTTATTCTTCTTCTTCTGTTCTGTCTCTTTTTTCTTCTTCTTCTGTTTCTTTTACGTCTTCTTCTCCCTCTCTTTCTCCACCTGCTCCTCCTGCGCCTCCTCTCTCTTCTTCTTTTTGTATTCCTTCCTTTTCTTCTTCTCCTCCTTTTTCTTCTTCCCCTTCTTCTCTCTCTTTATTCTTTATTCTTTATTCTTCTTTTCTTCGTTACTCCCCTTTCCTTCTCCTACTCTTCTTCCTCCATCTCCTTCTTCGTTTTATCCTTCTCCTTCTCCCTCTCCTCCTCCTCCTCCTCCTCAACCTCCTCTTTCTCACTTTCTTTCTTCCCTCTTTCTGTTCCTCTCCCTCTCAAGCCTTCCTATCTTGCAAAAGCTTGGCTCGCGTAAGATCATTAAAAGGTGGAAGAAGAAGAAGAAGAAGAAAAAAAAAGATACAAATTAAAGAGAAAGATTTATGGTTGCGTTTCGAGGTTGTAAAATAAGACGACACACGATCACCTTACACTTAGAGCAACTAATAAACAACTTGGTAGTCATTCTCTTTCTCTCTCTCTCTCTCCCTCTCTCTCTCTCTCTCTCTCTCTCTCTCTCTCTCTCTCTCTCTCTCTCTCTCTCTCTCTCTCTCTCTCTCTCTCTCTCTCTCTCTCTCTCTCTCTCTCTCTCTCTCTCTCTCTCTCTTTCTCTTTCTCTCTCTCTCTCTTTCTCTCTTTCTCTCTAAGTCTCTCTGTCTCTCTCGCTTTCTCTCTCTCTCTCTCTCTCTCTCTCTCTCTCTCTCTGTGTGTGTGTGTGTGTGTGTGTGTATGTGTGTGAGTGAGTGTGTCTCTCTCTCTCAAAAAAAAAAAAAAAGAATCCACTTCTTAGGAAAAAAAAAAGAAAAAAAAAATTAAAACAGATTCCGCTACGCCATGAGAGGGGACTCGAATCCCCTTCCCTTTCCTAAACCCTCCCCGATCCTCCTGCAGCGATGCTCGTAAAAGCAAGCGGGACGAGGAGCGGCGCCATGTCTCTCACCTCGATAGCTAGCTCTTCTCAAAACTTTTCTCGTGTACATTTTGCCAAGAGCGTAGTTATGATCATTCTAGAAGCTACTCTACTGTTGACTGAGCTTGGCAGAAGTTAGTTGGGGTGGTTAGAGGGAGGGAGGGAGCAAGTGAGGGAGGAAAGGAGGGAGAGAGTGGAGGGGGGGGGGGGAAGGAGGGAGGGAGGGAGGGGTGGGGTAGGTGGGAGGGGATGGATGGAGGGAGGGGGGGAGGAGGGAAGGGATGGATGGAGGGAGGGGGGGAGGAGGGGAGGGGGGGGAAAGGGAGGGGAGGGAGCAATGGGTTTAGAGGAAGGAATGAAGGGAAGGGAGGGGAGGGGAGGGGAGGGAGAATAGGGTTGGTGGGAGCGTATGAAGGGGAAGGATGGGAGAAATGGAAGGATGGAGGGAAGAATGGAGGGAGGGTGAGATGAGAAAGAAAGGTGGGAGGGACGGGTGGAGAGGGGAATGGAGAAAAATTCAGTTAATAATTGCATAAGAGACTTAGAGAAGGATGGAATTGAAGGAAGTGGGGGAAAAAACAGAATACAAGATGGAAGTAAGAAGATCAGGAAAATGAAACAAATATACATCAACAGAATACTAGATTAACGAAAAGAAAGTAAAATAAGAAAGGAAAATAAAAAAAAGTAAGTAAAGGATATAGGGAGGGAAGGAAGGAAGAGAGGAAGGAAGGAAAGAAAGGAGGGAGGGAAATAATTAAAAGAGGAATAGGAAAGGGAGGAAAGGAGTGAGAGAGGGAGGTA
>NW_028234435.1:14176547-14179047 GCF_977035675.1 Penaeus japonicus
AATGAAACCCTGTCGAGATGTTATGATTGCCACTCGCTCTGGTGATGTTCAAATTATCATTACGCAGGACATGCCTCATTCTTTTTTTCTTTTTTCTTTTCTCTCTCTCTCACTATCTCTGTCTTTATCTATTTCTCTCTCGCTCTCTCGCTCTGTCTGTCTTTATTTATTCTCTTTCTCTGTCCCTATCTGTTTATCCCTCCCTCTCTCCTTCTCTCTCTCTCTCTCCTTCTCTCTCTCTCTCTCTCTCTCTCTCTCTCTCTCTCTCTCTCTCTCTCTCTCTCTCTCTCTCTCTCTCTCTCTCTCTCTCTCTCTCTCTCTTTCTCTGTCTCTATCTATTATTTCTCTTTCTCTCTCTCTCTCTCTCTCTCTCTCTCTCTCTCTCTCTCTCTCTCTCTCTCTCCCTCCCTCCCTCCCTCCCTCCCTCTCTCTCTCTCCCTCCCTCCCTCCCCCTTCCTCCCTCCCCCTCCCTCTCCCTCTCTCTCTCTCTCCCTCCCTCCCTCCCTCTCCCTCCCTCTCCCCACCCCCCCTCTCTCCCTCACCCAATGACATCAGCCACACTCATCTGCGGCGAAAGCGTGAATCGGGATTCAATACATCCAGGAATAACCCGCTATTACCTAGCTGAGAAATAGCCCTTTCCGTGTCCCTTGTCCTGTGGCGTCTAAGGAGGTTGTCAAGTGGAGGTGAAGTGTGTCCTTGTGTCCTTTGATGTGTCTGAAATGGGTCAGAGTCTTTGGAGATTCTGCTTTTTATATATATATATATGTGTGTGTGTGTGTGTGTGTTTATGTTGATTCTGTCTATGTATTCTTTTTTTTATGTTTGTGTATTTGTGTGTGTGCGTTTGTGTGTGTTTGTATGTGTGTTTGTGTGTGTGTGTGTGTGTGTGTGTGTTTGTGTGTGTGCGTGTGTGTTTGATTTCCATATAGAATTATTTATATCTTAAAGTTTTCTCTTAGATTTTCGTTGTTTTTTATTTGTTTCTCATCAGGTTATTTCATTTTTAATCTGTCTAAATCCCATCAATCAATCAATCTATCTACCTATCTATCTATTTTTTCATCAGAATCAACTAATCTCTTTGTCTCTATCATCCTCACATAGCTTTTCAATATCACATCACAATTGAAAAAAAAAAAAAAAAAAAGTTGGGGGGAATGATGACAACTAAGAACAGGTCCAGTTCCCATGCAACAATCAACGAAAGATTTACGAACTACGAACTACCTTCAAATTTTATGCAAGAACGTTATACCCAATTTTTATTATATATCCCCCCCCTCTCCCCTAATCCATTATCCGGGTCACTCCCACCCTATTACGAAACCTCCCTCTAACCTTTCCCCTTTTTTTTTTATTCAAATATCCAAACAGCAAGAATATTCATGCCCCGCCGACCATTATAATCAAACCCGAAAATCGTCGGGTGTAAGACCCGTAAAACTCACCCGCCGATTTATTCACAGGAGAAAGATATTCCCAGCTCTTTCATACATACCTCTCTCTCTCTCTCTCTCTCTCACTCTCTCTCTTTCTCTCTCTCTCTCTCTCTCTCTCTCTCTCTCTCTCTCTCTCTCTCTCTCTCTCTCTCTCTCTCTCTCTCTCTCTCTCTCTCTCTCTCTCTCTCTGTCTCTTTCTCCTCTCTCTCTCTCTCTCTCTCTCTCTCTCTCTTTCTCTCTCTCTCTCTCTCTCTCTCTCTCTCTTTCTCTCTCTCTCTCGCTCTCTCTCTTCTCTATCTCTCTCTCTTCTCTATCTCTCTCTCTTCTCTCTCTCTCTCTCTCTCTCGCTTGCTCTCTCCCTCTCTCTCTCTCTCTCTCTCTCTCTCTCTCTCTCTCTCTCTCTCTCTCTCTCTCTCTCTCTCTCTCTCTCTCTCTCTCTCTCTCTCTCTCTCTCTCTCTCTCTCTCTCTCGCCTCCACATTATTCAAAGGAGTGTTCGCTCCACTCGTAAAGAATCATTATATGCACCGTATTGTGTACATATTCTCCTCCGCGGCGAAATAATCGTAATCCAACGGCGGAACGATGTAATCTAACCGGGTCCAATCTCTTAAATTCAAAACCGTTTTCCTTTTCGGATGAAGATCGATGTAAATTGAAACAGTAAGTAATGTAATTACGAATCAAATGGCTGCAATTACGCCGGCTCGGTGCAAAGTGGGAGGGAAAATGAGAAAAGAAAAGAAATGAAGTAAAAGAGAGAGGCACAGAGTAAAGGGGGGGAGGAAAAAATGTCACAAGAGTTACTCTGGATGTAATTATAGTTATTTGGTCTCGTATTCCTCGCGACTACCATATGTGACAGTCTTCGAGCACATAGAAAACGGGTGGTGGGTCATAGAAAATGGAAGAATTCAAAGAAAATGGGATGCTTACCGAAGGAAAGAAGGCAGTCCGAAGAGCTTGGAAATTACTTTGTAAAAATAATAATAATAATGATAAAAAAAGAGAATTGTGGGTGTGTTAGTTGTTAATTAACCCTCGTACGTATAAGTATAT
>NW_028234435.1:14201547-14206547 GCF_977035675.1 Penaeus japonicus
ACCACCCACACCACACCACCACCCACATCCAACCACCACCACCCACACCAACCCACCACCACCCCACCAAACCATCACCACCACCCCCATCCACCACCACCACCACCCACATCCAACACCACCACCACCCACATCCAACACCACCACCACCCACATCTAACACCACCACCACCCACATCCAACACCACCACCACCCGCATCCAACACCACCACCCACATCCCACACCACCACCCACATCCCACACCACCACCCACATCCCACACCACCACCCACATCCCACACCACCACCCACATCCCACACCACCACCCACATCCAACACCACCACCCACATCCAACACCACCACCCACATCCAACACCACCACCCACATCCAACACCACCACCCACATCCAACACCACCACCACCCACATCCAACACCACCACCCACATCCAAACGCACGTGTCTGCTCCTTCTAGTTCGAATGACGTCACGACCGAGGCTCCTTTAGGATGATACTTATTGCCTTGATATTCCTTTTTTTTCACTTCGGTTGAATTCCCTTCAGTGGGTGGCGGCGGGTGATAGATGGGCGAGTGGATATTCCTTCTGGTAGAGGTCTTGAGGCGAGGGATTCTTTATGTGGTGTTTTTTTTTTCTTTCTTCTTCTTTTTCTGCTTCTTATGTTTTTTTTTCTTTCTTTCTTTTTCTTTTTTCTTTTCGTTTCTTTTATTTTTGCTTCCTTTTCTTCTTCTACTTTTTCATCTTTTTTTGTTGTTGTTGTTGTTTTTTTTTTTTCTTCTTTATTTTATTTTTTTTTCTTGTTATTTTTTTCTTCTCGTTCTACTATTTCTTCTTCTTTTTCTTCTTTCATCCTTTTTCTCCTCCTCTTCCTTTTTCTTTTTCTTCTTCATCATTTTTATTGTCATCATTATTATCATCACTATCATTATCATCATTTTCGTTGTCATCACTATTAGTATTACCATTATTAGCATCAGTATTATTATTGCTATCATTATCATCATTAGTGTTGCTGTTTTTGTTATAATTATTATTGCCATAATTACCATTATCAATCTTTGTAATTATGGTCATTATTAATGTCATTATTATTGTTATATCATAATTATCATTATTATTGACATTTGTATTATGGTGTCGTTATTTTTAGCAACATATCATCACCATCATCAAAATCATTATCAATAGTAACATCATCATCATCATCATCATCATCATCATCATCATCACCACCACCACCACCATCATCACCACCACCACCATCATCACCACCACCACCATCATCATCATCATCACCACCACCACCATCATCACCACCACCACCATCATCACCACCACCACCATCATCATCACTTTCATCAAATTCTACGATTGCTACCACAATGTTGCTATTGTTATCAACCAAACCACAACATCATCCGAAAAACGAACACTAAATTGCATGCAACATTCTCTGCATCACAACATAACATTTAATAACTTTTCTATTATGATTAATAAGTCTTTCTCATTTGAGATTTCTTATTGATATTATTGTTGTTATCATTATCATCCTTATTATCATTTTGGTTATTCTAATCGTAATCACGGATTTTGTAATGGATATTATCATCATTGCTATTGCTGTTTTTATTATCATTTTTTGTGATTGCTGTTATCATTGTTGTTATTATCATTGTCTTTACTACACTTAAGCTTTGTTGACATTATCATTATGATTGTTATCTTTAACATAATATTCATTATCACTACGTTTATCATTGCCATTACTGTCATTATTGTTATTGTTATCATTGTTATTACTATCATATTTCTTATTATCATTGTTACTTTTATTATTATTATCACTACTATTTACAGTATTATTACCATTTCCTTTATTAGTATTTTCATCATTTGCACTATCATTTTTGTTATTTTTATCATTCTTATTATTACCATCATCATCATCATCATCATCATTATTATAATAATAATAATTATTATTATTATCATCATTATTATTATAACTATTATTATTATTATTGTTGTTTTTATTATTATTATTATTATTAATATTATTATTACTACTGCTATTATAATTATTATCATTATCATTATTATTATTATTATTATTATTATTATTATTATCATTATTATTATTATTATTATCATTTTTATTATTATCATTATTATTATTATTATCATTATCATTATTATTACCATTATTATTTTTATTATTATCATTATTATTATTAATATTACTACTATTATAATTATTATCATTATGATTATCATTATCATTATCATTATCATTATCATTATCATTTCTGTTATCATTATCATCATTATTATTATCATCATTATGGATATTACTATCATGATTATAATAATTATTACTATAATCATTATTGCTACTATCATTATTATCATTATCATTACTATTATTATTATAATTATCATCATCATTATTACCATTATTATTATTATCATTATTATCATTATCATTATTATCATTATGATTATCGTTGTTATTATTATTATCATTATTATTTTTCATTTTATTATTATCATTATTATTATTATTATTATTATCATTACCATTATCATTATCATTATTGTTATTATTATTATTATTATTATTATTGTTGTTATTATTATCATTATTATTATTATTATTATAATTATCATTATTATCATTATCATCATTATTATTATCATTATTATCATCATTATTGGTAGCATTATCATTATCATTATTAATATCACAATAATGATAATAAAAATGATAATGATAATTTTGATAGTCACTATCATCATCATTTCAATTACAATGATAGTAGTGATGATAATGATATTGATAATGATGATGATGAAAATGAAAATGATAGCAATAATAATAAAGATGATGATAATAATAACAATAATAATAATGATAATAATGATAATGATAATAATAATGATAATAGTAGTAATAATAATAATAATAATAATAATAATAATAATAATGATAATAATAATAATAATAATAATAATAATAATAACTACAATAATGACAACAATGCTAATGATTATAATGATAATAATAATAATAAAAAGTTAAATTCGACAAATGTAAAAGAAAGATAAGAATGAGACTGAATATCTAAACAACGCAAGAGATATATTTGACGGAGATTCATGGAAACTGACAGAGACGCGTTAAAAAATTCAAAATCAAAAATCTTTCTTTGTTAAGATATTTAGGCTCGATTCATATTTTTCTTTTAGGTTTGTTGGTTTGATTTTTTTTATCTTTTTTATTATTATTATAATCATTATCGATATAATCGTTATTACTATTTTTTTTAATTTTTAATGTAATAATATTGTTTTTATTATCATTATTATTATTATTGTTATTATTATTATTATTATTATTATTATTATCATTATTTTTATTACGATTGTTATTATTATCATCATTATCGTTATCATTATTCTCATCATCATTATTATCATTATCATTATCATCACTACTATCATTATAACTACTATCATTATTGTCTTTTTATCATCATGATTACTGTCATTAGTATTAGGATTACCAGCATAATTACAAATATCAATGATGATCATAATAACAATCACTGTATTAATATCATCATCATTCTCATTCTCATTATCATTATCCCCATCATTACCATTAGCATTATCATTAGTATTATTGATATTATCAATATTGCAACTGTTGTCATTATTGATAATTATCATTGTTTCTCACGTAATCATGATCACTTAAAATTGAATGAAATATTTTTTATAGGACAATTCTAATCTAAAAATATTTTGATATTGTTTTATACATTCATGCAAAAGGAATCGGTGAAATTAATTAATTACAATTAATTAATTAAAAGTCATATGAAAAAAGTCATGAAATTAATCAAAAGTCATAACCAGCCTTGAATATCAATAATTGAAATGCACATATCATGCAAACGAACTTTTTGAATATCCTTCCATTTATTTTAAGATAAAGGAATAGGTAGAAGAAAAAAAAATACAAAAAACAAACAAACGAAGGAAGGAAGAATAAGAAGAGGTTAGAAGATGAGAAGATAAAAAGAAGATGAAGAAGGAGGGGCAGGAAGACGAGGAAGAGGAGGAGGAGAAGAAGAAGAAGAAGAAGAAGAAATAAGATGGTGAAGGAGAAGAAGAAGAAAATAAGAAGGTGATGGAGAAGAAGAAGAAGAAGGAAGAGATGAAGAAGAAGTAGGATAAGAAAAAGAAGAAAGAAAGAAAGGCAACAAAAGAAAATGACTAATAACTCAAGTAAGAGAGAGAGAGAGAGAGAGAGAGAGAGAGAGAGAGAGAGAGAGAGAGAATAATATATATCATATATATCATATATATTATACATATCATATATATTATATATATTATATATATATATTATATATATATATATATATATATTTATATATATATATGTGTGTGTGTGTGTGTGTGTGTGTGTGTGTATGTGTGTGTGTGTGTGTGTGTGTGTGTGTGTGTGTGTGTGTGTGTGTGTGTGTGTGTATGTATGTATGTATATATATATATATATATATATATATATATATATATATATATATATATATATATATATATATATATATATATATATATATATATATATATATATATATATAACAAAATGAAGACGAAACCAAGAGAAAGAACAGAAACCGAGAGCACGAGCAAGAGAGAAAAAGGAAACATCAGAGAGACAGCGAGCGATCACCGACAGCAGCGACCGGACGAAACACGCCGAGCGCCGCCGAGCGAAGAAGCGCCCACCGAGTTTCGCTTGACGTGGAGCGACTACGATCTCGGTCTGCATGGGGTGGGGGAGGTTGTAGGTTGTAGGTGGTGGTTGTGGGTGGTTGTAGGTTGGTCTAGGTGGTTGGTTGGGGGTGGTTGTGAGTGGTTGGTTGTTGGGGGTTGTAGGTTGTTGTAGATGGTTGTAGGTGGTTGAGGTGGTTGTAGGTTGGTCT
>NW_028234435.1:14229047-14234047 GCF_977035675.1 Penaeus japonicus
CCCTCTTTCCCTTCCTCTACTTTTTTTCTCTCCTCCCCCTCCCTCCACCTTTCTTTTCCCTCTGTATTCTCCCTCAGGTCTTAAACCCACTCCTACTTCCCTTCCCTATTCATTCAATTTCCTTCCTTTACCCACTTCCTCCCCCACTCCCCTACCTCTCTTTTCCCCCTTTTAATTCTCCCCCTCCCCACCATCCCTCCCCGTCCGCTACCCTTCCCTTTTTTTCCTCACACCACTCATCCCCACACGCCTCTCCCACTCCCCACTCCAGCCCCCTCTCTCCCCTCTCCACCCTTCTTCCCCCTTAACCCCACTCCCCATTTTCCCCCAACCCTCACCAATCCCCATACGCCAAAATGTCGTGCCGTGTATTCCTCATACACGGCATAAATTCAAAATTCTCTCTCTCTATCTATATTTCTTTCTCTCTCTCTCTAACTCTCTCCCTCTCTCTCTCACTCACTCTCGCTCTGTACCTCTCTCTCTCTCTCTCTATCTCTCACTCTCTCTCTCTCTCTATCAATCTATCTCTATCTCACTTTCTCTCTCTCTCCCTCTCTCTCTCTGTATCTATCTCTCTTTCTCTTTGTCTCTCCTTTTCTCTTTCTCTCTCTCTCTCTCTCTTTATCTTCCTCCATCCCTCTCTCCCTACCTCCCTCCATCCCTTCCCTACCTCCCTCCCTCCCTACGCCCATCCTCCCCCCCCTCTCCTTCCCTCCCTCCCTCCCTCTCCCTCTCATTCCCGTTTTGCAGGTCGACGTCACGGCATTTCTCAGTGGCGATAAATATGCTCTTTGCTGGCATCACGGACGAAGTTCTATTAACTGGGGTCACTTACTGGGGTCACTGGGGCATGGGTGGGTGGAGGGGGGTGAAGGGAGGAGGAGGTGTAGGAGAGGAAAGGGGGAAGTGGGAAAGGAAAGGAAGGAGAAATGGCTTTACAATGGAGGGAAAGAGGGAGAAAGAGAGAGAGAGAGAGAGAGAGAGAGAGAGAGAGAGAGAGAGAGAGAGAGAGAGAGAGAGAGAGAGAGAGAGAGAGAGAGAGAGAGAGAGAAAGGGAGAGAGAGAGAGAGAGAGGAACGGAGGGTAGGAAAGGGAGGAAAAGAAAGGAAGGAAAAGAAGTGACAAGAGGTGAGGGAGAGATGAGAAATAAGAAATAAGAAGGAAGGATGAAAGGAGAGGGAAGAAAAATGAAAGAATGGGATGGGAAATAGGGAAGAGAATGCAGAAGAGTAAACAAGGAGAGGAGGGAAAAGCGACAAAAGAGGGAGGGGGGGGGAGAGATAGAAGGGAAAGAGGAAGGAACTCGCGAAAGGGGAAGGGAAGAAGGAGGGAAGGAGAAAAATGATGAGGATAGAGGAAGGGAAGGAGAGGGAGAAAGGGCGGTAGGGTGAGGGAAGGTAAAGGGGAAAAAGAGAGAGAGAGAGAGAGAGAAAGAGAGGTAAGAAAAGCGGTAGAACGAAGAGAATGAGAGAGAAAGAAAAGCAAGGGAAGACAGAGGGAGGAAAGACTAAAGGAGGGGAGGGGGGGGGAGGAGGAGGTAGGGGCAGGGGCAGGGGGAGGGGAAGGGCGAGCAGGTAAGGCAGTTGCTCACGTATTCATAATTTTAGGGCCCGAAGTGGAGAAATGGGTTTCCCGGGTGGCAACGGTTCTGGCAACAGTGACTATCCATTTTCTACTCAAATCGGGAAGAGAAAACGGAACATCGTAAAGTTTTAAACATTCACAATTTTTCATTTTTATTTTTTTTGTTTTTCATTTTATAACAGGAAGAAACTGTTGTTTTTGGTTGTTTATTCTAGTCCCTTTCTGTGTGTTATATGGTTTTATTTGGCTTTATTCATTAATGATTATTTATGCTTGGATTTTTCAACGAGGATGAATAAAAAAAAAGAAAAAAGAAATAATACCGTATGTATATATCTTTCCTTTTTCACACAACGTAGTATCTTTTTTCTTTTTTCCTTTGCCATTTTCTAATTTTCCTAACGATGATATATGCATTCAGCCCCTGTCACCTTGGTGCTCTTAAATTTCTCACTATTTACGTTCTTCCATGCATTATTAAAGAAAGTGAGGGAGCACGGGGTTAAAAAAAATAAAGACCAGAAAAAAAAATGCGCTCGTATTCATCTACTTTTTCTTCGGTAATAGATATAATATTTTCCGTGACCTTTGACCTATTATTCATTATCCAAATACGTGACAGGTTGTCATGGGTTTGAGGTTAAGTACTAGACATTTATTCAAAGGTAAAGAAAGATTATATAACAAGACTGGAGCACGACATTGGAACGGTACATTGGGACGTGTTTTTTTTCTTCTTCTTCTTCTTCTTCTTTTTAGTTTATATTTTGTTTAGCTTCTGTGTGCGGGTCTGTTTTTTATTGTTGATGTTTTTTTCGTGTTTTTTTTTTTTTTTTTGGGGGGGGGGTCGCTTTTAATTATTTAGGATTTCTTTTTTTCAATATGTCTTTCAAAAATTGGCCTCCTGCCTCCTCTCTCTCTTTCTCTCTCTCTCTCTCTCTCTCTCTCTCTCTTCCTCTCTCTCTTTACGATATACCTCTCCCCTATTATATGGTAATGAAATGGGCAAGTGTTTTCCACGTCGCACAATTAACCTGCTATATAATTAACCAGATACATATTATAACAATAATATAATGACTATAATTTATCCATATAAAAATACCTCAATTTATTCACACGATTAAACACTTAAAAATAGGATATACACACCTTCTTCATATCATATAATTACCCCAGTACTTAAGTACCCTCCATAACATAACTACCCCCTCTCGTCACATTAACACCCCCCCCCCCTCCCCTATTAAACAACTTTCCTCATTCTTTCTCCTTTTCTCTCTCTCTTTCTCTCTATCTATCTATCTATCTATCTCCCTCTCTCTCTCTCTATCTATCTATCTATCTCTCTCTCTCTCTCCCTCCCTCTCTCTCTCTCTCTCTCTCTTTCTCTCTCTCTCTCTCTCTCTCTCTCTCTCTCTCTCTCTCCTTCCCTCTCTCCCTCCCTCCTCTCTCTCTCTTTCTCTCCCTCTCCCCCTCCATCCCTCCCTCCCCCCCCTCTCCCCATTTCCCCTCCTTTTCTCCCCCCTCCTTCCCCCCCTCCCTCCCCCCCTCCCTCCCTCCCTCCCCTCTCCCCATTTCCCCTCCTCTTCTCCCCTCATCCCTAATCTGGCCGCTGGCTTGAGTGGACACCGAAACAAAAGGATTTCTTAATCTATTTCCAGACTGTATTTAAGCTCCAAGAATCCATAAGGGGAAATGGTTGGTGGACAAGGGGGGGAGGGGGAGAGGGGGAGGGGGTATGGTGACCCTCACCACACCGTCGTCCGTGATGGTGATGGTGTGAGGGTCGTTACGGTTTGGGATGGTAGGCGGATGGTATGGTATGGTGATAGTGGGATGGGAGGGTATGGTGACTGGATGGTGTCGATGGTTATATGAGATGGTATGATGATGGTTTGTTGTTGATAATGATATGGGCTGGTATGGTGATATGAGGTAGTATGATGAGGGTGATGATATAGTGATAATATGATGATAGTATAATGACGGTGTGGTGAGGATGATTGTATAGTGACGGTATGATGAAAGTGTAATGGCAGTATGATGATGAAGATGTAATTGTGTGATAATGATATGGAAATCATATTTTGATGTTGAAAATGTACTATAAGTATATTTAACATTCGTTTGAATAAAACCCATATGAGATTTAATAAGGCTAGATATGTTTTATACTTATAAGGGATAAAAAAATGATAATAGTAACGAAAATATAATCGTAATGATAATAATGGAACTCCTGACGATAACATTAATAGTAATATAAATATCACAGCTGGTAATAACAGAGAATGATATTAACAATTATGATTTACTACAGTGCAATAGCATAAACAACCCTTAAGCAACACAGTAGAAAAAGAAAAAAAAATGAAGGAAGAAATAAAAAAAATCCATTCGTTCAGATACAGGAGGAGCGAGTAATAACGATTTCACATCCAGCACAAAATGACGAGATTCTGCCTACATTCAACACACATTTACGTCACAGGGCGAGGCGAGGCGCGTTGTATTAAAAAAAAAAATGTTTTTTCTTCTATTCATATATATCATTTGAGGGGTGGAAGTGTTATGTGTACTAGAAGGAAAGCTAGGAGGAAGAGATTGCAAATTCCTTGATGATTTTGCAATTCCAGAGGGATATTAGGAGGGGGTGAATAGCTTCTAGTTGTTTATGTGTTAAGGTAGGTAGTCCAGTGGGCGGGGAAGAGATTGGATATTTCAAAATTGTGGATGAAAGAGAGAGATAGAGAGCGTAGAGGGAGGGAGGAAGGGAGAGGAACGAGGAGGACACCAGAGAGAGAGAGAAAGAGAGAGAGAGAGAAAGGAGAGAGAGAGAAAGGAGAGAGAGAGAGAGAGAGAGAGAGAGAGAGAGAGAGAGAGAGAGAGAGAGAGAGAGAGAGAGAGAGAGAGAGAGAGAGAGAGAGAGAGACGAAGAGAGGAAGGAGAGAGAGAGAGAGAGAGAGAAAGGAGAGAAACAGAGAGAGAGAGAGAGACAAAGGAGGGAAACAGAGAGAAAGAGAGATCTTACAATGAAAAAAAATGTTTCCTTCGACACGCAAAATCGATCGGGAATTCTCTCTCTCTCTCTCTCTCTCTCTCTCTCTCTCTCTCTCTCTCTCTCTCTCTCTCTCTCTCTCTCTCTCTCTCTCTCTCTTCCTCTCTCTTTGCCTTCTCCTCCCCCACACTCAAACTCTTCCCCCCTCCCCTTCCCCCCCTCCTCACCTTAAATTCCCACGATGACGCATCAAAAGTTGTAAATTATTTGAAAGTATGAGAGGAAGAGGAGGAAGGGGAGGGAGGGTAGTGACAGTGGAGGGGGGGAGACGGAAGAGAGAAGAGTAGGTTGGCGGAGGGGGGTAAAGGGGAGGGGAATAATAAGAGGGTAATGGCGACAAATACCCCCCTTT
>NW_028234435.1:14239047-14254047 GCF_977035675.1 Penaeus japonicus
AGGGGAGGGGGGAGGGCAATGGGAAGAGAGGGAGGAGGAATAGGGAGGACGATGGGGAGGGAGGGAGGAGGAAGAGGGAGGACGATGGGAAGGGAGGAAGAAGGGGGGCGATGGGAAGGGGAGAGAAAGAGGGAGGGAGGAGGGAGAGGGAGGACGATGGGAAGGGGAGAGAAAGGGGGAGGGGGGAGGGCGATGGGAAGGGAGGGAGAGGAAGGGGGAGAGTAAAAAAGGATGGGAAGGAAGGGAGGGGGTTTGGGGGAGTGGAGTGGGCGATCGAAGGGGAGAGCAAGAGGGAAGGGGGAAGATAGGGGGAAGGGTGATTGGGAGGAAGCGCAAGGGGGTGGGGGAGGTAAGGAAGTGTGAGGGGGGAGGGGGAAGGCGATGGGAAAGGAGAGCAAGAGAGAGGGGGTTAGGGGTAGGGAGAGGGGCCAAGAAGAGGATTTGTAAGGGATAGTGATGTGGAATTTCGAAGGGAAGGGAGAAGGGGAGGGGAGAAAGGAAGAAGTTTCGAAGTGTAGAGATGGGGGAAAGGGGTAAGGAAGTACTTCCTTCTCCTCCTCTTCTTCCTCCCCCTCCTCCTCCTCCTCCTCTTTTTCCTCCCCCTTCTCCCCTCCACCTCCTCCTCCTCCCCCTTCTCCCCTCCACCTCCCCCTTCTCCCTTCCTCCTCCTTTTCTTCCTCCTCCTTCCCCTCCTCCAGGGAAGAGGAAAGAAAAGGGAAATCAAGAAAAAAATACCGAAGTGGGGTGATACGAAAAAAAAGGGAAGGAAGGAGAGGGAAGAAAGAAGAAAATCATCCCATCGACGCAGCCAATAAACCACACGAGCTAAACCACCAACTAACCAAACAACCAATTCGAAAGTCACCAACGACCTCCCGTTCTTAGAGTCGTTATACCGAGTCGTCCAGCCGAGACCCCTTTTTTTCTTTTTTTTATATTCTACGGAAGTCGCGAAGGAAGAACCGGTGGCGAACCGACGGCGGCGTGAGGGACAGATTACGCAGAACCCGGCACGTATCATGCATGCAATGAATATGGTGATTGCGCTCCGGTCTAAGATGTGCTGCCTTTCCCTCGCTCGTTGGCTCTCTTACTCTCTCTCTCGCTCTCTCTCTCTCTCTCTCTCTCTCTCTCTCTCTCTCTCTCTCTCTCTCTCTCTCTCTCTCTCTCTCTCTGTCTCCCTCTCTCTCTCTCTCTCTCTCTCTCTCTGTCTCCCTCTCTCTCTGTCTCCCTCGCTCTCTCTCTCTCTCTCTCTATCTATCTCTCTCTCTCCTTCCCTCCCTCCCTCCCTCTCTCTCTCTTGCAATATCGTCCTCGATCCCACTTCAACATTGCATCATCTGCCAATGATAGTCGTTGCATGAGGATGAGTTATGCTCTGTTGCATATTGCACAGGGTGTTAAGAAACCAGTCAGAGTTTCTTAACTAATTCTTGATATTTATGCATCTTCATTGTGTCGACTTGAGAGAGAGAGAGAGGGGGGGGGGAGGGAGAGGGAGAGGGAGAGGGGGGGGGGGGAGGGAGAGGGAGAGAGGGAGGGAGGGGGGGAGAGGGGGGGGAAGTGTGTGTTGCCCCCCTCCCCCCCATCTCTCTCTCTCTCTCTCTCTCTCTGTCTTTCTCTTTCTCTCTCCCTCCCTCCCTGCAATCCCTCCCACCCTCCCTCCGTCCCTCCCTCCCTCCCACCCTCCTCACGTACACACAACTCAACATTCTACACCTTCCCTACACCACGAAACCAAGTCACTCAGACACACCCATCCCTCAGGCAAGTTTATATAATGAGGAAAGAAAGAAAGAAAGAAAAAAAAAAGAGATATTTATGGGATTTATAGATACACATGCCCCCCCCCCCCCCACACACACACACACACAAAAAGTATTCATACGTGTAGACATTCACTAGCATTTACACTTGTGGGGTGGAGTGTTGGAGAGGGTGGGGGGGGGTAGAGTGGGTGTATGGGGGAGGAGGATAGGGTGGAGGAGGAGGAAGGAAAGGAGAAGAAGGAGGAGGAGGAGCTGAAGCTGGAGGAGGAAGAAGAAGAAGAAGAGGAGGAAGAGGTAGAGGAGATGGAGGAGAATAGATAGGAGCAGGAAGAGAAGAAGAAAAAGAAAAAGAAGAAGACGAAGAAAAAGAAGAAGAAGAAGGAGGAGTAGAAGAAGCACTTTCGCCAGGAAGAGAAGAAGAAGAAAAAGAAAAAGAAGAAGACGAAGAAGAAGAAGAAGGAGGAGGAGGAGGAGGAGGAGGAGGAGGAGGAGGAGGAGAAGCACTTTCGCCAGGAAGAGAAGAAGAAGAAAAAGAAGAAGAAGAAGGAGGAGGAGGAGGAGGAGGAGGAGAAGAAGCACTTTCGCCAAGGAAGTGTCCACGAAGCGGGGGAATGCTCAGCTCACTTTGCTCTTGTCATGAATATGGAATCACTGCAGAGACTCCCGCCGCCTCCGTTACCGGCTTGTTTGGTTGTTTGTTTGGTTGTTTGGTTGATTTGGGGTGGTCGTTTTAGGGGTGTGGGTGTGGGTGTGATTTGGTTTTGTTTTTTCGGTTTTGCTTTAATCTCAAATATCTTTTTTTTCTAATTTTTTAGTTATCGATTTATTTATTTCTCTTTCTTTCTCTATCTTTTCTCTCTCTCTCTCTCTCTCTCTCTCTCTCTCTCTCTCTCTCTCTCTTTTATTTTTTTGTTTTACTTTTTACTTTCTTACTTTTTTATTGATTGAGTAATATCAATAATACAGTTACTGATGATATAATAATATTGAGAAGTGATAATAATAACAATGATAACAGTATTAAGAATAATGATGATGAGTATGATAATACCCTTTTAATTTATATCAATAGTAATTAATAATAAAATCATAAAGCAATGATAAAACAATGATAAAAATAACAATAGTAATGCTAACCACAAGAGGAAATATAAATTCACAGATGATAAAACACATCATAACACTATTACCAAAGATAACCACAATAAAGATTGAAATCGAGAGACAACACGCAAGGAGGAAGAAGAACAGGGAAGAAGAAGAAGAAGAAGAGGAAAGAGAACGATTGAGAACTAGAACAGATTTTCCAATCAGAACTTGTTATTCACACACTAATGGCCAGATGTTAAGGAGGGAGGGAGTGTGGGGGGAAGAGGAGGGAGAGAGGGGGTTGTGGAAGATTATATACATATATACATATATGTGTGTGTGTGTGTGTGTGTGTGTGTGTGTACATACATACATACATATATATATATATATATATATATATATATATTATCTATATATATATATATATATATATATATATATATATATATATATATATAGTATATATATATATATTATATATATATATATATATATATATATATATATATGTATGTATATAGACATATATAGACATACATACGGTATACATATATATATATATATATATATATATATATATATATATATATATAGAGAGAGAGAGAGAGAGAGAGAGAGAGAGAGAGAGAGAGAGAATAAGAGAGAGAGCGAAATGAAAAGATGTTCAGAAGAGTACAGATAAAAAAAAAAAAAAAAAAAAGGCACGTAATTGCAAAGGAAACTGTTTCACGCTTTTTCCTCTCGGAAGACGGTAAAGCACGACTGGTTGCACGTGATTGCAGGATCCTCTTTCTGAGCATCATGATTTGCAATGGCACCAGCAAGCGGAATAATGGTTACGCGATGTATCTTTTTATATTATTAGCAGCAGCTTTGTCAGCTAATTTACGGATTTTACGATGCATAATGTCAAGGTTGATACACACACACACACACACACACACACACACACACACACACACACACACACACACACACACACACACACACACACACACACACACACACACACACACACCCGCACACACACACACACACACACACACACACACACACACACACACACACCCGCACACATACACAATTTCCGACCACGTGACTTGCCTTATTCCCAAGTACCCGAAACTTAGCACGTAATTTATCGTTTTTCGCTCAGGACGCAGCCCCGTTCCCTCACCTGTGCTCCGTTCGTAAATCTGGTGGGTGAGCACCGAGGACATTTTCGAACGCGCGTTTCCAGTGGCTGAGAGGATGGGCTGTAATTACGTTTTTTTTTTTTTTTTTTTTTTTCTTATCAACGCCTATGTGATGTAAGGGTTTTCTTTCTTTCTCTTTCTTTCTTTCTCGCTCTCTCTTTGTCTCTCTCTCTTTCTCCTTCTCTCTCTCTCGCTCTCTCTTTGTCTCTCTCTCTCTTTTAATCTCTCTCTTTCTTAATCTCTCTCTCTCTTTCTTAATCTCTCTCTCTCTTCCTCTCTCTCTCTCTCTCTCTCTCTCTCTCTCTCTCTCTCTCTCTCTCTCTCTCTCTCTCTCTTTCTCTCTCTCTCTCTCTCTCTTTCTCTCTCTCTTACTTGGCACTGTAGCAATGTGCCGCTAGAGATATATCGCTGTCTTGTATAATGTGTGGTGCACGTATTACATTAAGCGTAATTCAACTTCAGGTAGAGAGAGTTCGAATACGAAATGATATCAGAGTGATATGCAGTGATATATACTATTTGTTGCATAAAGAGAAAACAAATCTTTAGATAGAAGATAAAGAATAAAAAATCATTGGTTTTCGAGTCAGAATTGAGGAAGAGGGGGAACGAAACTATGAATAAGAGTATAGAGGGAATAGGAGGAGGAGGGGGAGGAGGATAAGGAGGAGGGGGAGGAAGAGAAGATGAAGAAGAAAAAAGAGAAGGGAAAATGAAAATAATGTATACAATAGAAAGAAAAAAAAAACAGGGTCACAAAGGAACAGAAAGGTGAGCGAAGAGGAAAAAGAAAAAGAAGGATACGAAGAAGTATAAGAAAAAGGACGAAAAAAGAATAAAGAAGAAGACAAAAAGAACAATAGTAAAAAATAAAGTAGATTGCAATCGAAAAAACATTAATATAATACAAAAATAAAACAAAGACTAAAAAAAAAAAAAAAAAAACTAACGAAGAAAAGAAAAAAAAAGAAAAAAAAAGAACAAGATTAACCCCCACACAACGCCCCCCCTCCCCCCCCCCTCCTCCCATTCCTCGCACCTCCCACCTCGGCCCTACGATGACGCAACCTCCGGCACTGTTGAATAGACTCTGAAACGCGAGGTGCCGTTATGAACAACGTCTTGGAGACTCCGAGCGAAGGAATTTCTTCCATCTCCTTAGCAATTGCTCTTGCAAGGACTCCTTCCTTCAATTTGTGTGAGGAAAATACAAATTGAATGCTGGGAGTGGGGGGGGGGGGAGAAAGTCCTTTTTTTAATTAATTTTTAGAGCATGTATTTTTTTTTGTGGGAATATCATTCGTAGTTATTGATAACAGAAAAAGAAATCTGAATTAGAATCTCAACTACTCTTTCTTTCCAAAATGTGTTTACTTGGCAATAGACAGATAAACAGATTCAGTAATTAACACATCTAAAAACAAAGAAAATGTAAAAGGGATATAATATTTACTTCATATTTAAAAGAGGTCTATGCTCCTCCTTAAGAAAAAAAAAAATATCCCGAGCACACCAAAAAATAGGGTAAAATGGGGTAAAAAAAACAAAAAAAAAAAAACATACCTAAAAGTCGTATGTGAGGGGAAAAAAACATACCGAAAATTCCCTATATGTATTTAAAAAAAAAGCTTGAATATTCCTGATTGGGGATAAAAGCAAACAAAAAAAATGCAGATCTGGAATAAAACAAACATACTTGAATATACCTAAGCATACCGAAAAAAAACATATATGGGATAAATAGAAATACATACCTATATAAAAAAAAAAAATATATATATATATATAAAATTTACCCAAGATTCTGAGATTAGAAGTTACTGGAAAGAAATAGGGGGGAGGGGGGGAGGGGGGAGGGGAAAAGGGGTTAGGGAAGGAGGGGGGGTTAGGGAAGGGAGGTAAAGGGGGTAAAGGGAGTAAAGGGGGGTATGGGAAGAAGAAAGAAGAAGGAAGAGAAGGGTGGGGTGAGGGGAAAAGAGTGAGGGAGATGAGTTGAGAAAAAGAAGGAAAGGGGTAAAAAGTGGAAGAGAGGTGGAGGCGAGGGGGGGGGGTCAGGAAGTAAAGACGTGTATGAGTTAAATGAGGAAAAGAAGGGGAAAAGGAAGAGAAGAAAGGGGAAAGGGGGAAAGAGACGGACGAAGAAAAAGAGGGAAAAGAAGAGGGGAAGACAAGGGAGAAAAGGAAAAAAAGACATAAGGGAAAAAAAAAAAAACGCGCCCAATGGAAAAAAGAAATAGAACGAAATAAGAGATAACAAAAAAAAAAAAAAGATAATATAGAAGGAGGGAGAGAGAGAAAAAGAAGTTGAAAAATACGAAAGGGGTGGGGGGGAGAGGAGGGGGAGGAGCGGGAAGCGGGGTGAAAAAGAACCTTCTCAGGTTTATAAACAAGTCTTATTAAAGTTGTTGATTGAACCGGATGAATGGAGCCCAAGTCATATAAAACTCACCGCCAAGTGGAATAAAAAGCAAATATTTGTGTTGTGCATTTGATGAATGGTCGCCATTGGTTGCCTTCTCCTCGCTCGCGCTGTTTCTTTTCATTCCTCTTTCTTATTATTTCGCTTCTTCGTCTCTCTCCTTTCATATTGTTTCTTTTTCTTTTTCTTCTTCTCCTACTTTTCTTTTTCTTTTCATTCCTCTTTCTTATTATTTCGCTTTTTCGTCTCTCTCCTTTCATATTGTGTTTTTTTTTTTTTCTCTTTTTCTTCTTCTCCTACTTTTCTTTTTCTTTTCTGTTGGTTCGTTTTGTTTTATGTTTACTTTTCTTGTTCGTTTTTTTTTTGGGGGGGGAGGTTCTATTTCTTTGTATTTTTTTTTCGTTTTCCATTTCGTTTTAATCTTTCATATTCGTTTTTTCTTATTTTTTCATCGTTTATTTTCCTTCTTCCTCTTCGTTTTTTTTCTTCTTCTTCCTCGTATTTTCTTTCATCTTCGTTTTCTCTTTCCTCATCTTCTTCGGTTTCTTTCTTCGTCTTCGTCTAATCTTCCTTCTTCTTTTTCTTCCTTTTTTCTTTTTTTCTTTCCTACCTCATCTTCTCCATATTGTCCTTTGTCTTTTTTTTTATCTTTCTTCTGTCTACTTTCTCCTCCATTTTCATTCTTTCTCTTTCTCATCCGCCTCTTTTTTTTCTTCCTTTACTGTTTTTCTTCTTTCTGTTTCTAATGCTTCTCTTTCTTCGTCCTTTTCAGCTTTGTTTTTTTATTTTTTTTCCTTCTTCTTTCATATTTTCTTCGTCTTGCTCTATTTCTCCGTTTTCTTCTCTTTCTTCTTCTTCAACTTAGTCGTCGTGGTCTTCATTGTGCGTGCATCTATTTGCGTGTGCGTGCATTCATGTCTTTCACGATTTGCGTTTGCGTGTTTCTCTATTTGCGTGTGCGTGTGTTTATTCGTGTCTCTTCGCGGGTGCGTGCGTGCGTGTGTTTGTGTCTCTACCTGTTCTCTACCTGTTTGCGTGCATAAGCAAGCCTACTTTTCATGTACGTTGCGTGCACATACATGTATCTATTTACACGTGCGTGTATGCGAGTCTCCGCGTGCGTATCAAATACAGAAGCGTCATTAAATGTATTACATATTCCCATCATCATATTCCCACAATAAATTGATCGCCCTTGAAAGAAATATATATCCATATATCACGTGATTATCGCCATCATTCCGCTCGCTGGTGCCATTGCAAATCATGATGCTTGGCAAGAAGATCCTGCAATCATGTTCATCCAGTCGTGCTTTATTGTCTTCACGGGAGAAAAAAAAAAGATAAATGTGCAAGAATTTTCATTGCAGGAAATCAATGCTTGTTTGTTTCTGTGTTTTTTTTTATTATTATTATTATTTGTTGTTGTTGCATGTTAACTTTGATTTATTTTCTTTGTTTGTCGTTTTTTTTTTTTGTTTATTCGATGCCATTTTGTTAGTCTCTCTCTTTCTCTTTCTTTCTCTCTCTCTTTCTCTTTCTCTTTCTCTTTCTCTCTCTCTCTCTCTCAATTAAACAACAGAAGCAAAAATTGACCATGAAAAAAATGGGGGAAGGAGGAGGGAATGGAGAGGAGAGGAGAACAAGGGGAAGGGGAAGGAATAGGGAAGGGGGAAGGGGGGAAGAGGTTGAAGAGGTAGGTGAAAGAAGAGGGAAGGGGGAGGGGAAGGAAGAGGGGGAAGAGATAAGTAAAAGAATAGGGGATGGGGAGGGGGAAGGGGAAAGGGTAGGTGAAGGAATGGGGGAGGGGGAAGGGAGAAACGGTGAAGGGCGAGAAACAGTAAGAAAAGAAACGGTAAGGAGGGGTGGGGGATTAAAGAAGAGGGGGTGGGAGTGAAGGAAGGGTAAAGAAGGAGAGGAGAGAAGGGTAAGAGTAGTAAAGAAGGGGAAAGAAGGAGAAGGGAGAGAAAGGAGAGGGTAAAGAAGGGATAGGAAGGATAGCAGACAGAGCAGGGAGAGGAAAGGAGAAGAAAGAGAAAGGAGAGGAAGAAGAGTAGAGAGGGGAAGTGAAAAGAAGGAGGGAGCAAGAATAGGAGAAAGAGAGAGAAAGAGAGAAATGGGGGGGGAGGAGAGAGAAGTAAAGAACGGAAAGGAATGAGACGACAAAAAAGAGAGATATAGAGAGAGAAACAGAAAGACGGAGAGGGGGTTGGGGGCGTGGGGCGTGGAGGGGTAGGGGGGGGTTAGGGGTTAGGTTAGTGACTTCCAAACGTCAATGTCTGGTCTGCTATTATTAATGGCGGAATGGAAGGTAATAGCAGTCACCAGCGTCATAAAAAAATAGTTTATGTTATTCCACGGAGACGGATGGCCGCCCGGATATGAGTATAGAGAGAGCTACCTTTTATTAAGGCTATCGTTCATTCTTATCAGCGTGATCGTTGCTATCAGTGCTGTTATGGATGCGTTTACGTACGCGGCTGTTTAGCTGTCGTTTAGGTTTGGCGGCCTCGCGTATAACTCGTGGAAATAAGGAGCAGGAGGGGGAGGAGGGGGAGGAGGAAAGAGGGGGGGAGGGTGGAGGGACAGAGGGAGGAGGGAGGAGAGAGGGGGGGAGGGACAGAGGGAGGAGGGAGGAAAGGGGGAAAGGAGGGAGGGAGGGAGGGGGGAGGGAGAGGTGGAGGAGGGAGGGTAGGGAGGGGAGGAGGGAGGGAGGAGGGAGGAGGAGGAGGGAGGGAAGACAGAAGAGGGTAATCTTGAACGTAATCTTTGAACACATATACACACACACACATACATACATACATATAGATATGTAAATGTCTCTCTCTCTCTCTCTCTCTTATATATGTATTTATACACACACACACACACACACACACATATATATATATATATATATATATATATATATATATATATATATATAAATATATATATATATATGTACGCACACAAGTAGAATCAGCAATAACAAAAGGCAAACAAGGACAAACAAACACACATCGTACATCCACATCCCGCGCAAGGACGAACAAACACACGACCACAATCATTGCAATAAAACTTCCTTTATTGAACCTAATACGGTGTTCCTTTTTTTTTTTTTTTCTTAAAGGTATTTTATGTCTAACCTTCATAATAATAGTGATAATTCTAAATCGACATTCCATTTATCTAATTCAATTGTGATAATTACTTTTTTTTCCTCTCAAATTTCGATTTTTTTTTTTCGTTTAAGGTTTCCCCTCCTCTTTATCTTTTTCTTGATTTTCATTCATTATTTTCCTTATTCCTTATTTTTTTATTTAGTTTTTTTTTTCATTTCGTTTATTTTTTTCGTTTTTACTTTCCCGTTATTCTTATTTGCTTGCCGATTTCTTTTTCTAATTCTTCTTCTTTTTTGTATTTCCTTTTATTCATCTCGTTTTCTCTTATTTTTTCCTCATCTCTTTTCCCCCTTTCTCCCTCCCCTTATTTTCATTCTCTATTTTTTTCAGTTTCCCTCTTCCTTTCTCTTCTCTTTGATATTTTTTATCTCCCTTTTTAACTTACATTTTTTTCTTTATCCTTTCAGTCTCTTTCTCTTCTTTTCCTTCTTTTTATCCTCACTCCCTCTTTCTCTCTTCCCATATTCTTATGATATCTCTCTCTTCCCCTCATTTTCTCTGTTCTTTTCTCTTATCCATCTTCTCCCTTCCTTTTCCTTTATTTTTTCTTACCTTTATTCCATTTTTCTTTTTCTTTTTCCTTCCCTTTTTTTCTTTTGTTCATTCAATTCATTCACCATTTTTTCTTTCATTTTCTCTTCACTACACCATACTTTTCCTATTTTTTCATTTTCTTATTCTCTCCTCTATTCTAATTTTCCTTTTTTTTTTTTCTTATCTTTCCATGTCATTCCCTATCCATCTTTTTCCTTCTTTCTTTACCTTCTAAATTTCTTTCTTTCATTTTTCTTTTATTCTATTTTTGTTTTTTGTTTTTTATTTTTCGTCCTTTCCTTTCATCTCATCTTTATTTATTTATTTTTTCCCTTCTTTCTTCACTTCTCTCTCTGTCAATCTTTCCTTGTTGCTTTTTATTCCCTTCCTTTTCTGCGTCTTTCTTTCTTCTTCTTATTCTTTAATTCTAATTTTTCTTTCTTGTTCTTTCACTCCATCTTTCTTTCTTATCTTTAATTATATCACTCCATTTCTTCTTCTTTACATCCCTCTTTCTTTCAACCTTTCTTACTTAAACTTCTCTCTTTTTCTCGCTTCTTCTCTTTTTATATCCCTTCCTTTTCCCTCCTCCATCATTCTTTCACATTACCTTCCCCATTCACTCTCCTCCTTCCTTTCCCTCATTCTACCTAAACGATCGACCAATAAAACGATCTATTAACGTCCATCAAACAACGAAACAATTCGAAGTCTCTCGTTCGCTCGTTAACTCGTCAACCGTTCAAGAAGAACCGTTATTTTAAAAAAAACGACTTCGGAAAACGCCTTGATCTCAACTACTTGTCTTTCGTTCTGGGGGGTTATCTTCGGCCTTACGAGATAAGGTAAGGATCTAAGCTTTATATATATATATTTTTTTTTCTTGTAAGGGGGGTGGGGGGATCGGGGATTTTTTTTTCTCGGAAGTGGGGGAGGGGGGGGGGGTTATGAGAGGGAGGAGGAGGAGGAGGAGGAGGGGAGGGAGGGAGGTAGGTGGACATCTGTGTGTCGTATTGGTGGTTGTGTTTTTATTTTATATATTTATCTATTTATCTTTTTTTAAACTTAACTGGTACGGGTAAGGAGGGAGGAAAGGAGGGGGAAGGGGGGGTAAGGAGGGAGGGGGAAGGAGGGAGGGAAGGAAGGAGGGGGAAGGGGGGGAGGAGGGAGGGGGGATGGATTGTGGAGGTAAGGAGAAAAGGGGAAGTATTTGATGTCTTTATAGAAGTCGTTAACATTTTGTATCCTCTCTCTCTCTCTCTCTCTATCTATCTATCTATCTATCTCTCTCTCTCTCCCTCTCTCCCTCTCTCCCTCTCTTTCTCTCTCTATCTATCTATCTATCCATCTCTCTCTCTTTCTCCCTCTCTCTGTCTCATTCTCTACTCATTCACTCACTCTCTCCATCAATCTATCCATCCATTTAGACATCCATCTTTGCTGCTATTTTTTGCACGGAAATAAGTTGAAGTAAACCCCCCCCCCCAGAAAAAAAAGATAAATGAATAAATAGATAGATAAAAATGATAATAAATGAATAAATAAACAAATACATAAAGATAAAAAATGATAATAGATAAATAAATAGACAAATAGATAAATAGATAAAAAATGATAATCGATAAATGAATAAAAAATGATAATAAATAAAAAAAATATAAATAAACTAGATATTCAAAATGAATCCAAGAAACGAGAATTGACGCGCGGCTTTCGATGTCCAACGTCAAGTCGCGAGGACACAATCCTTTGGCATGAATTCCTCGCCTCTGTTTCCCCGTTTCCGCCCTCGGGAGCAGGACAAAAGGGTTCCTCCAGGGGCTCCTTCTTCAGGGTTCCCTCTTGTATTCCCCCTCCTCCCCCCCCCCCCGTCTTCTCCCCTTAATTTCCCATTCTTGTCTCTTCTCCTTTCCTACCTCCTGTTTTTACTCTTCTTCTCTCGATTCGTCGATTTCTCACCTGCTCTTCTTTCCCCCCCTCTCTCTCTCTCTCCCTTCCCTTCGTTTTCTCTCCGTTTCTCTTCATTCTCTCCCTTCTCTTTCTCTTCATCTCCTCCTCTCCCCCTCTTTTCATTGCCCTTCCCTTTGTTTTCTTCCTTTCCCCTCCATTCGTTTTTTTTTTTCCACTTTATCTTTTTATCATTTTTATCTTCCCTCGTCTTCTCCTCTATCCCCTCTCTCTTCTCCCTTCCCTTCGTGACCTCCCTGATCTCCATCCTCTTCTCCTCTCTTCCCTCTCCCCATCCTCCTATCCCCTCTCCCCTCTCACCATCCTCCTCTTTCCTATCTCCATCCTTCTCTCTCCTCTCCTCTTCCTTCATCCCCTCTCCTATTCCTACCCCACCCCTCCCGTCTCCCCATCATTCACCATCTCCTTTTCCCACCCATTCCCCCACCCACCCATCTCCCCTGTCCTATTCATCCCCCACCTCTCCCCATCCCTGTCCTATTCAACCCCCACCTCACCCCATCCTCCCCTCCCCTCCCTTCCCCTCTCCCACCCACCCATCTCCCCTGTCCTATTCATCCCCCACCTCTCCCCATCCCCCTCTCCCCTCCCCATCCATCTCCCCTGTCCTATTCATCCCCCACCTCACCCCATCCTCCCCTCCCCTCCCCTCCCTTCCCCTCTCCCACCCACCCATCTCCCCTGTCCTATTCATCCCCCACCTCTCCCCCATCCTCCCCTCCCCATCCTTCCCTCCCTTCCCCTCCCCATCCTTCCCTCCCCTCCCCTCCCCTCTCCCCTTCTCGACCGGGTTGAGAAAATAATCAACGGAATCTTAAAGGATGTTCATATGTCCCGAAGAATCAGATTCCCTCTTGTCTTTAATAGTTCAGACTCTCCGTCTTCCCCCAGCACGAGGGACGTAAGCCTCTCTCTCTCTCTGTCTCTCTCTCTTCTCTTCTCTTCTCTCTCTCTTTCTTTTTTCTATGTAATTTTCTCTCTCCTCTCTCAAGAGGGGAGGAACGTATTAACGTATATACACTATCTGTGTCTGTCATATCATAACCAACCGCTCTGTTATTTTAACTACATATCCTTCACTACATGTATCCTACCTAAGTAAGTAAACCGTAAAATAAGCCTCTCTCTCTCTCTTCTCTTCCCTTCTCTTCTCTTCTCTTCTCTCTTCTCTTTATCTTCATCTTCTGTTTTCTTCTGTTCTCTTCTGTTATTTTCTCTCTCTCTTTTCTTCTCTTCTCTTCTCTTCTCTTCTCTTCTCTTCTCTTCTCTTCTCTTCTCTTCTCTCTCTCTCTCTCTCTCTCTCACTCGCTCTTTCTCTCTTCTCTTCTCTCTCTCTCTCTCTCTCTCTTTCTCTTTTCTTTCTCTTTCTCTTTCTCTCTCTCTCTCTCTCTCTCTCTCTCTCTCTCTCTCTCTCTCTCTCTCTCTCTCTCTCTCTCTCTCTCCTCTCTCTCTCTCTACCTCTCTGTTTCTATGCGTGTGAAAGAGAGAGAGAGAGAGAGAGAGAGTAAAGCAAAAAAGCAATAAACACCCAAAAACATTTTGATTCAAAACAAAAAATCTGACTTGGAGAACAAGCAAAATCTGAAGACAACTTCTACAGCGCGAGGAACAACTATACCTCGAGGGAAACATATGAGGGGAAATTTACGCAGATGACTCGAGCGTGAGGGGAGAGATTGGGAGGTGGGGGTGGGGAGTATGAGGGGAAGGGGGGGAGGGGGGGGGAGGGGGGGGGAGAGCGTATGAGGGGAAGGAAGGGGAAAGGGATGAGGGGGGAAGGACCTCACACCTCAAAAGGACACTTATGTGGCGTGGGTGAGATGTAATAGCGTGAAGAGTGAATGAGGTGAGGGACTAGAAAAGAGGGAAGAATGAGAGGGAGGAGGGGGGAGAGAAGGGAAGGTGGTTTTGAACGTAGGGGGGAAGGAATGAGGAAAAATTTTAAAACTGAGGAGGAGGGGGGGTTGGTATAGGGTATGGGGTGGTATTTTATGGGGGGTTTTTTTGGGGTTGGTTTATAGTATATATTGGTGGAGGAGGGGGGTATAGATGGAGAAGGGGTAAAAGGGGGAGAGGAGATGATAGAAAGAGAAAGAGAGAGATACACAAACAGACAGATAAACAGACAGACAGAGAGACAGAAGTCGAGAGAGAAAGAGAAAGAGGGAGAAAGAAAGAGGCAGAGAGAGAGAAAGAGAAAGAGGGAGAAAGACAGAGGTAGAGAGAGAGAAAGAGAAAGAAGGAGAAAGACAGAGGTAGAGAGAGAGAAGGAGAGAGAGAAGAGAAAAAAAAGAGAAAGGTTAGAGAGGGTTGGTAGAAGAGTAGGGAGAGAGGAAAAGCGAGGAAAAAGAAAAGAGAAAGAGGGAGAAGGGACGAAAGAAGATGAGGCAGAGAGAGAGGAGGAAGGAGAGAGAGAGAAAGAGAAAGAGGAAGAAAGACAGAGGTAGAGAGAGAGAAAGAGAAAGAGGGGGGGGAGGAGATGGGAGAAAGACAGGTAAGGAGGGGTAGAGGAGAGAGAGAAAGAGAAAGGAGAAAAGAGAGAAAAGAAAGACAGATGTTTAGGGAGAAAGAATAGGTTAGAGAGAGAATGACCAGAAGGTCGAGAGGGAGGAGAGAGGGGGGGGGGGGGGGGGGAGTGGGGGAAGGGGGGGGGGGAGAAGGAGAGAATGAGTGAATGAGATGGAGGGGGGGCGGGGGGGGGGTGGGGGGGGGAGAGGGGGGGGAAGGGGGGGGGGGGGGGGGGGGGGGGGGGGCACCCATCGAAAAGGTTATGGATGTCGTCAGTTATGATGAGTTCATTAGGAAGAGACAAGGGAAGTGGAGGGGTGTTATGAGGAGGAGGAGGAGGAGGA
>NW_028234435.1:14264047-14266669 GCF_977035675.1 Penaeus japonicus
AAAAGTATATAGAAATACACATACACGCAAACACAGGGGTGAAATGCATGTGTTCTCACGCATGTAAACACGAGAGGGTGAAATAGAAAGAGAAAGAGTTGAAAAAAGGAGAGGGGGGCGTAGGGAGATAATAGAGAGTGAAAGAAATGAAAAAGAGAAAAGAGAGAGAGAGAGTGAAGGGGTGAAAAAATCCCACGCATACATGGGAAAGTTATTTCTCTCTCTCTCTCTATCTATCTATCTATCTATTTATCCACCTCTCTCTCTCTCCTGTCTCATTCTATCTATCTATCCACCTCTCTCTCTCTCTCTCTCTCTCCTGTCTCACTCTATCTATCTATCACTCTCTCTTACCCTCCAATATTCCAAAATTCTCTATGCGATAGTAAGCATAACTGAAAATGTATATTTTACGTATAAGGAAGAATATAATTAATTTTTTGGTAGTGGGGGGGGGGTGGGGGGGGGGGGGTGGGGGGGGGGGGTGGTGGGGGGGGGGGGGGGGGGGGGGGGGGGGGGGGGGGGGGGGGGGGGGGGGGGGGTCCATTCCATTCTGATTATTCAAAAAATCATTTTGACCATTTTCTGTGTTGCTTTATCCCCAAGGTTAGAACAAACAAATAAAGCATTTATTCATGACATACGATGTTGCAAGACAAATTCAGACACGCACTGCAATGTTACTTTGACTTTATGTTAAAAAAGGCCAAGGAATAACCGGACATGAATTTCCCCGTTGGCGTCTTGTTTACGAGGATCTTAATAAAAAATTGTCATCTGAAAGAAGGAAGGAAATAAGCGATCGCCCATTTATTCAGTGCCACAGTGCCACACCCAGTGAAGATTCTAGAGGCTTCGAAACCGGTGTCTTTAGGATGCGAAGGGCGGGGGCGTGGGGGTGGGGATTGGGGATGGGGGTGGTGGGGATGGTGAGGGGGTCGGTGAGATGAAACGTCTTTTCTTGACGAAGACTGACCTCGCTCTGTCTTTGACCTCTCTTGGATCTTAGAGAAGTCAGGGCACAAGCAGAGCAAAGTAGGGTCACTATTTTTAGGCATGTTTCTCATACAGACAAACAGACAGATACGGCGAGATGGAGAGAGAGAGAGAGAGAGAGAGAGAGAGAGAGAGAGAGAGAGAGAGAGAGAGAGAGAGAGAGAGAGAGAGAGAGAGAGAGAGAGAGAGAGAGAGAGACAGATAGACAGATAGACAGCCAGCCAGATAGACATACAGCAAGACAGATACGGAGAGATGGATGAGAGACAGAGACAGAGACAGACAGACAGAGAGAACACGAGAGCAATAGGAAAAAAGGGTTTGGGTGGGGGGGGGTTGGGTGGGGGGGGGGGTTGGGTGGGGGGGGGGAGGGGGTTTTTGGGTGGGGGGGGGGGGGGGGGGTGGGGGGGGTTGGGTGGGGGTGGGGGGGGGGGGGGTGAGGTGACAGGAAATGACATAGGCTACAAGGGACAAAACGGGGTGTCAAGAAGAAAAGTGACAGGGCAATGGGAAAATGGGCGCAGGTCACCCCCCAAGCCCCCACCCACCCTAAAAAGTAGACATTTATAAACCATTACCAATTACCACAAAATTACCACAGAACGCACGCGGTATCGAGAGGGCGCGTGAGAGAGAGAGAGAGAGAGAGAGAGAGAGAATGAGAGAGAGAGAGAGGATGATGGTCGTGTCAAACGTGTATAGAAGCGCCCACCCTTGCCCACCCCTAGCCCACCCCTCGCCCACCCCTGATGACAGAGTTCATGCAGTGTCACGACAGTTCACGCCCACCCTTTTGGCATTATGGGAGGGGACGGGAGGGGAGGGGAGGGAGGGAGACTATGGTGTGGGAGGTAGGGGGGGGTGGGGGCTAAAAGGGGGTGATGGGTGGGGTGTCGTTGGAAAGTAATTGTTCCGTTTTACTTTTTTTTTTCTTTTTTTCGCTGTTGCAAGGGAAATAGAATGAAAAAAAAAATGATTTGTGATTTGGGAATTGATTTGTAAAACGGATATCTGTCTTTTTCCACTCACACAAACTCACGTACACGCACACACATACACACACACACACACACACACACACACACACACACACACACACACACACACACACACACACACACACACACACACACACACACACACACACACACACACACACACACACACATCACAGCACGACCGACACACATCACAACACACACACTATCACACACACAACACCCACGAAAACCACAAACATAGACACATCAACACACTAACAACACCCAAAGCACATACACATAAAGATAGATAGATAGATAGATAAACAGAGAGAGAGAGAGAGAGAGAAAGAGAAAGAGAGAGAGAGAGAGAGAGAGAGAGAGAGAGAAAAAAAAAAAAAAATAGAATATAATTTAATATAAATACACGAGTAAACAAACACAGCTAAATAAATAAATAAACAGATCCCGTTCATAGTCATGCACACGCATAACAGCATAACTCCCAACAAGGTTAAACATGCATGACCCCGCGGTAAAAGCAACATCCACGCATGCACTTCACAAAACACAACAACAGAAAAATTCCCTGATTTTTATTATCCAAAAGTCTAATCTAAATGCCCATCAGTGCCTGACCTTGATA
>NW_028234435.1:14269269-14271769 GCF_977035675.1 Penaeus japonicus
GATAGACAGCAGTAAGCAATTATTATACTTTATCCAACACAAATGTACACGTTTAACCGAGACACACAAAGGTGGAGAACGTATATGATTATAGCCTCGAAATTACTATGGTTCATCATAAGGGGAAATTAATGCTTGTAGAAGAACAAAAATCGTTCCATGGAAGAACAAAGTGCCATAACCGGAACACAGACACCCCCTCCTCCCCTCCCTTATCCCCATTCCTCGCCCCCCCCTTTCCCTTTCTCTTTCTCTTCCATTTCCTTATCCATTGCTTTTATTGTCTTAATATTTTTTTATGACATTTTTATGCGTTATGTAAATTTTTCAGTTTTTATTTTCTTTATTTTTTTTTATCTTTTCTATCATTTTTTAAAATCTCTCACTCTATTTTATCCCATTCTTTTTATTCCTTCCTTCCTTTTATTAATCCTTCTCTCCCTCCTCCTCTCCTTCCCTCACTCCTCTCCTCCTCTCCTCATTCACTCCCCCTTCCATTCTCTTCTTCTTCCGTCTTCCCCCTCTTCTCCTACACCCCCTCTCCCCCTCTAACGCCCCTTACTCCTACCCCTTTACCTCCCCCCTCTCCATCTCAACCCCTCCTCCTACCCCCCTCCTACCCCCCACCCTCTTACCCCCCTCCTACCACCCCCACCCTCTTACCCCCCTCCTACCACCCCCACCCTCTTACCCCCCTCCTACCCCCCCCCCCTCCTGCCCCAATCAAGGACCAATCAACATCCACTACAACTTCTAGTGATGACGTGTAGATTACCTGTAATTATCTCTCACCCCCCACCCCCACCCCCCCTTTCCTGAATCTTCTTCCCCCCTCCTCCTCCCCCCTTACACCTCCTTCTTCTCTCCTTCCTTTCTTACTCCCTACTCCTCCCATTCCTACCCATTCTCCTCCTTCTTTTCCTGCTCTTCCTCCTCCATATTTTTCTTCCCTCTACCCTTTTCCCCATCCCATCTCCCCCCCCCCCATCCTTTCCCCTTCCATCCCCATCCTAATTACCCTTTCCTATCCTCCTTCTCCTCTTTTCCTCTCCTGCATCTCCCCATTCTTACCCCTACTCCTTCCCCCTCTACCCCTTCCCCCTCCTTCCTATCCTTCTCCCCACTTCTTCCCCTTCCTCCTTCCCTCCTTCTTCCTCCACCCCCTTCCCACTCTTTCCTATCCTTCACCCCACATCCTTCACTCCTTCCTCCTCTCCCCACTCCCCCTCCTCCCTATCCTTCCCCCCCCCCCCCCCGTGTCGACGACTACGTACCTCTAAAAAGGAAGGTTTTGTATCCCTCTCTACCCTCCCCCCCCCTCCCCTTCCCGTCCTCCTGCCCGTCCTTCGTTTTCCTCACAACTAGCACCCCCCCCGTCCCCTCCCTTCTCCTACCCCCACCTCTCCACTCTCAACGAGAAAGAGAAAATGAGAGACAGAAGGAGAGAGAGGGAGAGAGAGAGAGAGAGAAAGAGAGAGAGAGAGAGAGAGAGAGAGAGAGAGAGAGAGAGAGAGAGAGAGAGAGAGAGAGAGAAACGTATACTAGGTTTTCAAAAAAGTAAAGTTAGAAATAACAGCGAGAAAGAGAGAGAAAGACACAGAGAGAGAGAGAGACAGAGAGAGAGACAGAGAGAATCGGATGGGAATTTCGCCCTTATGCCCACTTATTCATAAAGGTCAAGATCAAGTCGCTTGGGTAATTAAGCCTTAATTAAGTCTGGCATTGACCACAAACGCTCTAATTATTTCTTGCACAGCGATGGCTTGTGCAAAACAAATGTTGCTGAGGAATTATTGCATAATGTGTGCGGCGACTGGGTTTCGGTGGGTGGGGGGAGGGGGATGGGAGAGGAAGGGAGGGGGAAGGGGAGAATAGGGGGAGGGAAGGAAAGGGGAAGGAGGAATGAGAAGAGGGGGACGGAGGGAAGAGGGGAAGGGAGGAGGGAAAGGAAGGGGAAGGGGTGAGTGGGAGGAAGAGAGGAAAAGGGAAGAGAGGAAGGAAAAGAGGAGAGGGGAAGGAAAAGGGGAGAAGGGAAAGGGGGAAGTGGGAGGAGGGAAAAGGAGGGAGAGAGGAGGTTATGAGAGGTTGAAGTTAGGAGGAGAGGGGGGTGGAGGGAAAGAAGGAAGGAGAGGAAGGAAGTATGGGGGTAGATTGGGGGGAGGGAGGAAAAGAGGGAGGAAGGGAATTAGAAACAAACATGAAATTTGTTTCTTTCCTACTATCATTATAATTATGATCACCGTCATAAGCATCATTACTATTATTACTTGTTATTATTGTCATTTTCATCATCATTATCATCGTTGTTATTATTGTTATCATTATTATTATTATTGTTGTTGTTATTTTATTATCATTATTATCTTTATTGTTATTACTATTATTATTGTTTTATTATTATTATCATTATCATTATCATTATTGTTATTATTATGATTATTATTATGATTATTATCATTATTATTATTATTATTCATAATAATAATCATCATTATCATTA
>NW_028234435.1:14276769-14280849 GCF_977035675.1 Penaeus japonicus
ACCCTCCCACCCCACACGGACTCCCCTCCCACCCACATGCACCCCCTCCCCCACCCCACATACCCCATATCCCTCCACACCTACATGCACCCCCCTCCCCCACCCTATATACCCCCTATCCCTCCACACCCACATACACTCCCCTCCCCTACCCCAAATGCACCCCCTCCCCCACCCTACATGCAACCCCTCCCCCACCCCACATACACCCCCCTCCCCCTCTCCCACCCTCCATACCCCCTTTCCCCCCACACCCACACAAATACCCCCCACACCCACACAAATACCCCACACACCCACACAAATACCCCACACACACACAACCCCCCCCCCCCCTTCCACACATACACACACAAATACCCCCCTCTCACCCCCCCCCCACACACACACAAATACCCCCACCCCCCATCCCCCAACACCTCCACCCAAACACACACACAAACGGAAAAAAACAACAACAACGGAAAACCCAACCCACAACCGCGCTTTATGCCAACCAGGCCGCGGGATGTGTTATTGACATCACAAAATCCAAACACCACGCACGCGCACGCCCTCTGGACATCATCAGCTTCGCAAACATTGATTTCCACGGATACCAATTACCAGGCACATAGGTAACGCTAATAGTATCCGTTTAAAAGTCTTTATTCACGTTTTTATTTATTTATTTATTTTATTTTTTATTTTTATTTTTTATTTTTTTTTTTTTTTGGTTTATTTAATTGTGTTTCGTTATTTTTTCTTTTTCATCTTTTACTTTTTTTTCTTTTTTCTTTTCTTTTTTACATTTCTTCTTTTCTTTTTTTACTTTTTCTTTGTCTTTTTTTCTTTCATGTTCTCTCTCATTTTTTTTTCTTTGTCTGTCTTTCTCGTTCTTTTGCGTTTTCTTTCTTATTTTCATCATTATCATCCTTATTATCATTATTGTTGTAATCGTAGTCGTTATTGTTATCACAACCATCATTATTAATCATCTACATCATTATCATCACTGCTGTTAGCATCATATTCATCACAATTATCATCTTTCCTTCTCCTCCTTTTCTTCTTATTACTTCTCCACGAATTTCTTTGTATTGTTACAGTCACACCTTTGTCACTGTCAGTGATTATACTTATTGTCTACAGTGTCTGATTGTGGATATGTATGGTGTTATTATCAGCTATTCTCTCAAGAAGTTGTGTGTGTGTGTGTGTGTCTGAGTTTGTGTGTTTGTCTGTGTGTACGAGCGTGCGTGCGTGCGTGCGTGTATGTGTCCGCCGCCTCAGCCCAGAATAGAAAAATCAATAATACACAAGAAAATAATATATATTCCGGATTCAGAACCTCTCCAATATTCCAATCCCAGGAGCTTTCAGGAGATTTAATATACGCAGCAAGCCATTCCGACCCCTATCCTCTCTAGGCCATAAAGACGAGATTCGCCCGCCGGAGTCTCGAGGGCCCTCCAAGCATCAGAAACAAGGGGAGAAAAATGACCCTAAAGAACCCCCTCCACAAGGCTAAGAATCCCATGCGCTAGGTATTCCCTCAGGATCGGGGGGATCTGCTTTTACATATGGATGCTGGGGTAAAGATGCTTACCTTGCAAGTCTCCCCCATCTTGTGTTGGGATAAATCTGTCGTAATTGATAGAGAGAAGGTTTGACTCGGTCGCATCTCGGCGAAAGAAGGTGAAGGAGATTGCGTACTGTGAGGGAGTGCGTGATCTTTATATGAAAGAGAGGGTCATATATATATATAATATATATATATATAATATATATATATCTATAATATATATATATAATATATATATTTTTATATATAATATATATATATATATATATATATATATATAATATATATATATATACATATATTATGTGTGTGTGTGTGTATATTTATATATATATATATATATATTTACATATACATATGTATATATTTATATATATGTATATGTATGTATATATATATATGTGTGTGTGTGTGTGTGTGTGTGTGTGTGTGTGTCTGTGTGTGTGTGTGTGTGGAGGGGGGGGGGGTGAGTGTGTGTATGTGCGTGTGCGTGAATATGTATGGATACTAATAAAGTGATGGAAATCCACGATAGAGATACAGATTAAGAAATGCAGACAGATTGAGACAGATAGAGAGAGAAAGAGATAGAGAGAGAAAGAGAGATAGATAGAGAGAGAGGGGAACGAGTGGTGTCATCTTGAAGCCCCGAGAAAACTCCTTTAAGAAAAAAAAAAAAAAAAAAAATCGCAAATGCGGTTCCCCGGTTTTTGTTTATAGCATTCTAAGATTCCGAGCGGTTGTCGCGCGGGAGAGAGGAGAGGAAGAGTTGGGGAGAGGGAGGAAGAGATGGGGAGAGGGAGGAAGAGATGGGGAAAGGGAAGAAGAGAGAGGTAGAAAGAGATGGGGAGGAAGAGATGGGGAGAGGGAGGAAGAGATGGGGAAAGGGAAGAAGAGAGAGGGAGGAAGAGATGGGGAGAGGGAGGAAGAGATGGGGAAAGGGAAGAAGAGAGAGGTAGAAAGAGATGGGGAGGAAGAGATGGGGAGAGGGAGGAAGAGATGGGGAAAGGGAAGAAGAGAGAGGTAGAAGAGATGGGGAGAGGGAGGAAGAGATGGGGAGAGGGAGGAAGAGATGGGGAAAGGGAAGAAGAGAGAGGTAGAAAGAGATGGGGAGAGGGAGGAAGAGATGGGGAAAGGGAAGAAGAGAGAGGTAGAAGAGATGGGGAGAGGGAGGAGGAGAGAGGGTAAAAGAGATGGGGAGAGGGAGGCGGAAGAGGAGGAGAGGAGAGAGAGAGGGAGACGGAAGAGGAACAAATGGGAAGAGGGAGAAAGAGATGAGGATAGGGAGACGGAAGAGGAGGAGGGCGGAAGAGGAAGAGGTGGGGAGAGGGAGGCGGAAGGGGAGGAGAGAGGGATGCGAAAGAGGATAAGAGAGAGAGAGAAGAGGATAATAAGTCGAAAGAGACAGGAGAAAAAAGTGAAGAAGAGATGAGGAGAAAGAGAGAAAGAGAGAGGGAGGGGAAGGAGGTGGAAAAGGAAGAGAAAAAAAGCGAGAGAAGATGAGAGGGAGAGGATAGGTGAGGAGAGAGGAAGAGAAAGAAGAGAGAGAAGATGAGAGGGGGGCGAAAGAGAGATGAGAGAGAGATAAATGGATGAGAGAGGGAAAAAGAGAAGGGGATAATGATATGAATTAAAGGAGAGGGACAAAAAGGAGGAGAGAGAGAGGTGGGAGGGAGGTGGGAAAAGGGATGCGAAAGTGGAAGAGAGAGAGAGAAACAAGAAAGTAAAACGAAAGAGAGAGAGAGAGAGAGAGAAACAAGAAAGTAAAACGAAAGAGAGAGAGAGAGAGAGAGAAACGAGAAAGTAAAACGAAAGGGAGAGAGAGAGAGAGAGAGAGAGAGAGAGAGAGAGAGAGGAAAGTAAAACGAAAGGGGACAGGCGAACGAGAGCGATAAGGGCAGGGGAAGAAAGGGGATCGGATGAACATTCAAGTGGCCGCAAAACAAGACGTGGGCGGGACGTGGGCGTGTGCAAATATGGGCGGCCACCGTAGACTGTAGGATCCATAGCTTTCGTAATACGTAAAGGTAGGTTTGGTTGTTGATTTTGTTGTTTTGTTGTTATCATCATTTCTCTTATACATATGTTTATTCATCTTTCATTCATCATTGTTATTCATCCGTCGGTACTGTTGGACGTATCAATATATATATATATATATATATATATATATATATATATATATATATATATATATATATATGCATTATTTTACCATAATATTATTTTTATTTTCATTTCATATATATGTAATTTTTCATTTTTTATATTATTATTTTTTTATAATTTTTTTCATTTTCTATATTATTATTTTTTTTTTTCATTTTTCTTTTTTTTTTATCATATTATTATCATTATCTTTTTATATATACTATTATTCACAGCACTTCTTTTGTCTTATTTCGTCATGATTATGAAAGTTGATGTAATTATCATCTTCACTATCATCACTTAATTTATTATTTTTTATTATTGTTGTTATTATTACAGATTATGATAATGATTATCATATGTGT
>NW_028234435.1:14280949-14290211 GCF_977035675.1 Penaeus japonicus
AGAGAGGAGAGAGAGAGGGGGGGAGGAGAGATGAGAGAAAGAGAGAGAGAGAGAAGGTGAAAGAGAGTGAGGAAGAAGAGAGAGAGAGGGAGGAATGAGGTGAGTATAGAGAGAGAGTGAGAGAGACCGAGAGAGTGAGAGAGAGACGAGAGAATGAGAGAGAGAGAGTCCGAGATTGAGATGAGATAGAGAGAGAGATGTAAGGAGGTGGGAAAAAAAATGCATGGAGAGAGAGAGAAGAGAGAGATCGACCTCGTATATGAGTATTTGAAGAAGAGAGAGAGATACCGACGTAGAGAGAGAGTAAGAGAGTGAGAGAGGATGATGAGAGAGAGAGAGACGCATTGAAGGGTGAGAAGAAGAGAGGAGAGAGAGAGAAGAGAAGGAGAGGAGAGAGGAAGAGAGAGAGAGAGAGAGAGAGAGAGAGAGAGAGAGAGAGAGAGAGAGAGAGAGTTATGGAAGGAAGGAAAAAAGGTATGGAGAGAGAGAGAAAGATTGAGAGAGAGAGAGAGAAAAAGAGAGAGAGAGAGAGAGAGAGAGAGAGAGAGAGAGAGAGAGAGAGAGAGAAAATATCCACAACAGCACCAATAGGTATAATAATAACAAAATTAGAATACAAGAACAACAACAACAACAGCAATAATAATAATCCATAATAACAAAGACAACAATGATAATAACAATAATGGTAATGAAGTATAATAACAATATCGTTATCAACAACCATTATAATTATAATGAAAACAATGACAATGATGCTAATGATAATGATATTAATTATAACAATGATGAAAATATCAATAATGATAATGAGGATAAAAACAACAACAATGATAACAATAATAACAAAAATAACAATAATGATAAGGATGATATAAATATATATGTATAAGCATATATATATATGTATATATATATAAATATATACAATATATATATATATATATATATATATATATATATATATATATATATATATATATATTCCTGCACTGCAATCAGTCCATGAATATGGAGCGAGTAAAATGGCGGAGAAGACGGACGACGAACTGAATGAGGAAAGGGGAAGAAGCGAGGGGAAAAGAGGGGAGGGGAGGGGAAGGGAGGGTTGAAGAGGGGAGAGGAGAGGGGAAGAGAGAGGGGAGAGGAGAGGAGAGGGGAGAGGAGGGGAGGGAAAAGAGGGGAAGGGAGGGTTGAAGAGGGGAGAGGAGGAGAGGGGAGAGGAGAGGGGAGAGGAGGGGAGGGAAAAGAGGGGAGGGGAGGGGAAGGGAGGGTTGAAGAGGGGAGAGGAGGAGAGGAGAGGGGAGAGGGGAGAGGGGAGAGATAGAGAGGAGGATGGTAGGGTGAGATGAGACAGACTCTGAGCTATTGGTCAGATAAATGACCAGACATTATTTTTATGTAAGGGGGGTGGGGGGGGTGAGGGAGGGGGGCGAACCCAAGTCTGGTATCATGAACTCTATAGCAGGGGGGTGTATGCACGGGGGTGGGGGATAGGGGGGAGAGGTGAAGGAGGAGCAAAAAGGGGAGGGAGGGAGGGAGGAGAGGAGGGAAGATGGAGGAAGAGGAAAAGGGGGAGAAGGAGAAGGAGGAGGAGGAAGAAGAAGAAGCCTGGAAGCGCTCAAAAAATGTAAAAATGAAAAGGGTGATGGCTTGGAGTGTCTTGGAGATTGTCGTGTTGGGGATAGGGCAAGCGAGGAGGAAAAATGAAGAGAAGAGGAGAGAGAGAGAGAGAGAGAGAGTGAGAGAGGGAGAGAGAGAGTAGAGAGAGGAGAGAGAGAGAGCATGAGAGACGAGAGAGAGAATTCCTGAGAGAGAGAGATGAGAAGAGAGAGATGTGGAGAGAGAGAGAGAGATGAGAGAGAGAGAGAGTTATGACAAGAGAGAAGAGAGAGAGCCTTTTGCTTAGAGTTAATAAGAGAGAGAGAGAGAGAAAGAAAGATAGAAAGATAGAGAGAAAGATAGAGAGAGAACGAGAGATAGAAAAAAAATATAGAGAGAAAGAAAGAAAGAGAGAGAGAAAAAAAAGAAAAACGAGGGGAGGAGAGAGAGAGGGGAAAAGGTAGGGGGGGGGAGGGTGATTGGGGGTGCAGAGGGGATAAACCTCGTTGGTCTGAGGAGCCATATTCACTCCTGTTTGGATTTTATGATTCTTGGACTAATGGCGCCCTGATGCTCCTCTTTTCTGTCTCCCTTTTTTTCTCTTCATCTACTCTTAGTCTCTCTTTTATTTCGCTTTTTTATTTATTTATTTTTATTATTATTATCCCTCTGTTTGTGTTATCTACTTTTTTTTTCTTTCTCTTGTTTTATTCTCTTCTTTTATTTCTCTTTTTTTTCTCTTCCTCTATTTTTATTCTCTCTTTTTTTAAATCTTTCTCTACTCTTATTCTCTCCTTTATTTCTCTCTTTTTCTCTTCCTCTATTTTTATTCTCTCTTTTCTTTGTCTTTTCTTTCTCTATATTTATTCTCTCATTTTTTTCTTTCTTTTTTTCTCCCTCTCTTTTTAGTCTCTCTTTTCTTTCTCTTTTTTCTTGCTCTGTTTTTAATATTTCTTTTTTTCTTGTTCTATTTTTAATATTGCTTTTCATTGTCTTTTTTCTTCCTTTCTTTTTATTCTCTATTTTATTTTTCTCTTTTTTTTTCTTCCTCTACTTTTGTTCTCTCTTTTCTTGCTCAATTTTTATTCTCTCTTTTCTCTCTCTCTCTTTTTTTTCTTCTTCTATTTCTATTCTCTCCTTTCATTCTCTTTTTTTCTCATTTTCTCTTTTTTCATCTTCCTCTATTTTTATTCCCTCATTTCATCCTCTACTTTTATTCTCTCATTTCTTTCACTTTTTTATCTTCCTCTACCTTTATTCTCTCTTTTCATCCTCTTTCTCTTTCCTCCTCCTCTCCCTTTATTATCTCTTTCCTGTCTCTTTTATTTCTAATCTATTTTTATTTTTTTCTTTCTATGTGTTTGTCTGTGTACATCCTCTCCTTTTGTATATATTAAAAGTAAATGGCAGTAACGTTACTACTATTACTAATTATGATAATACGATGATGGTAATGATGATTATAATGATGATAATAATGATGATGATAAAATGATGATAATAATGATAATAATGATGATAATAATGATGATGATAAAATTATGATAATAATGATGATGATAAAATGATGATAATAATGATAATAATGATGATAATAAAATGATGATAGTAATGATGATGATGATACAATGCTGATAAAATTATCATAATAATGATAATAATGATGATGATGATGATAAAATGATGATAATAATGATAATATTGATTATGATAATAATGATAATATTGATTACGATAATGATAATGATAATGACAACAATGATAATGATAGTGATGATGATAGTGATAATAATGATAAAAACAATAACAAGGATGATAATAATAATAATGATAGTATTGATAATAATTATAACAATAATAGTTATAATAATAATGATCACAATAATAATGATAATAAAATAACAATGGTAATATCAAACAATAGATAAATGAGAAAATAAATCAAAAATGGTAATAATGAAGTAAAACAAACTAGAAATAAAATAAACTATAATAAAATTAAAGTAAAGAAAATTCATAATTTCACAACGAACTAACACAAACACATAGACACGAATTTAAGCACACACACACACACACAAATATAAACACACACGAAAAAAGACTTACATACAAGCACACAAACACATGCACACAAACATACAAACACACACACACACAAAGAAAAGTATATACACACACACAAACACACAAAAACGTAAAGGCATATACACAAATTCAAACACACACACAAAGTCACACACACACACATACACACACACACAAACACACACATATACACAAACACAAACACACGCATACACATACGTAAGTACAAACAAACACAAAGACACAAAGATACAAATTCATCAACTCCTTTGTCTCCAACCCTCTCCCCCTCCCCCTCTCCCCCTACTCCCATTCTGCCTTTCCCCTCCCAAACATACCCACACATTTTTCCTCTCCCTTCCCCCTCTCCTTCCCTCTACCTCTCCTCCCCCCCCCCTTCTCACATCCACTTATTCATCTCCCTAATACACTCCTCTCCCTTCTTCCCCTCTCCAACCTTCCCTTCCCTCTTCCTTATCTCCCATCCACACTCTCCCATTCTCTTCCCATCCCTCCCCTCCCTCCCCCTACCCTCCTATCTACTCCCTCCCTTCCTCTCTCCCTCTCACTCCCTCCCCTTCCTCTTCTATCCATTCCCTGCCCCTCCCTTCCTCTACTATCTATTCCCTCCCCCTCCCCTCCCTTCCTATCTACTCCCTCCCTCCCCGTCTCCTCCACTCCCTCCCTTTCCCCTTCCATCCACTCCCTGCCCCTCCCCTCCCCTCTTATCTATTCCCTCCCATCCACTCCCTCCCCCTCCCCTCCTATCTACTCCCTCCCTCCCCCACCCCTTCTATTTACTACCTCCCACCCCCTCTCGCTCCCCCTCCCCTTCTATCTACTCCCTCCCCTCCTATCTACTTCCTCCCTTCCCTTCCCCCTCCCCTCTTATCTACTCCCTCCCCCTCTCCTCCCATCCCCTCCTTCCCCTCCCATCCCATCCCCTCCCTCCCCCACCCTCTCTTATCCCATCCTATCCTCTCCCTCTCCCTCCCCTCCCATCCCATCCCCTCCCTCCTATCCCCTCCCCCCCTCCTCCCATCCCATCCCATCCCCTCCCATCCCTCCTCCGCCCCTCCCACCCCCTCTCCCCCCTCGCTACCCACCAGTCCACCACGCTAACCACAATAATCCCCCCCCCCCCCTCGCGCTCAAGTCGGTTCCGAGGCAGATCTCATTTCATACTTTTACGGAAGCCATGAAGCCCCTGCATGAAACCCGCTGAAGCTGGGTGTTATCTCCCCGGCTTCCATGAGGAGATGCTTCAGATTTCAGATGCTGGCTGGACGAGGCGAGGAATCTCTTAGGATCAGGGGAATGGGGGAGGGGGGGGGAGGGGATGGGTAGATGTAGTTGTATGTAGGTGTAGGTGTAGGTATATATACATATACACACACACACACACACATATATATATATATATATATATATATATATATATATATATATATATATATATATATATACATATACATGTATGTATATATATACACACATATACATACATATATACATATACATACATACATACATATATACATATATATATATATATATATATATATATATATATATATATATATATGTGTGTGTGTGTGTGTGTGTGTGTGTGTATGTAAGTATATATAACTACATATAAATAAATAATTATACATAATAATATTAATAAAAAAATAATGGGAATAATAATAATGAAAATGATAATGATGACAATGATAACAACAATAATGATAATAACAATAACAATAAAAACCGTAACAGCAACATGAATAACATAAATATAACGATAATAACATCAAAAGCAATAATAATAATAATCAAATGATGACAAAATTGCAAACAACAAGAGCAACATCAACAACAAAGATAACAATAATCTAATATCAACAACAATAAAGATCATACTGATAACAACAATTAAGATAACAGGATTATTACTAACTACAGTGATAAGGATAATTAAGAATAACTAAAGATATCATCAATAGAATATAATTGATGATAAACAATAATGACAATCATAATGATAAAAACAATATTTATTTGATTCATATTGCATATTGCATCATTTTGCATCGATATAGACATGTTATCTTAATCTTAAATAATCAAATAGTTGAATTAGTCATCTAATTGAATTAAGATTAAATGAAATTAGATTAAAAATAAAATCAATCGATTAAATTAATCAATCTTAATATATGTTAACGAAGATCATCAAATCAAATGTAGTGTCTATGGTGAAAGGGTATTGTGTTCATTTAAAAATAACTTTGCTTTTGTAATGTGAAAGATATTATCTGTCTATTTATCTATCTGTCTAGTTGTCTGTCTATCTACCTATCTATCTATCTACCTATCTATCTACCTATCTACCTATATATCTAACTATCCATTTATCTATCTATCTATCCATCCATCCATCCATCTATCTATCTCTTTATCTAACTAACCATCTATCTGTTTATCTACCTATCTATCTCTCTGTCTATCTATATATCTATCTATCCAAGTATCTATGTGTATATATGTGTGAGGAAGAAATAAAGAAAGAGAGAGAGAGAGATAGAGAGCAAGCGAGAGAGAGAGAGAGAGAGAGAGAGAGAGAGAGAGAGAGAGAGAGAGAGAGAGAGAGAGAGAGAGAGAGAGAGAGAGAGAGTGTGAGAGAGAGGAGAAGCGAGAGAGAGGGAGAGACAGGAGACAGAGAGGACTGACAGCAGCGTGAGAGCGATGAGCGGATAGAGTATACGACAGACAGACAGACAGAGCGAGAGAGAGAGAGAGAAAAAAGCGAGAGGAGAGAGATGAGAGAGGAGAAGAGAGGTATTCAGACAGGAGAGAGAGGAGAGATGAGTACGAGGAGAGAGAGAGAGAGAGGAGAGAGAGAGATGAGAGTATTTAGAGAGAGAGAGATGGACAGGACCGAGAGAGAGGAGGAGAGCGTATATATGATAATTGAATGTATTAGAGAATGATGATAGATGAGCTAGATATATTATATATCTCTCGTAGAGAAGAGAGAGCGATGAGAGTTTATAGATGAGAGCTGAGAGATACCCCGAGAGGAGAGAGAGAGAGAGAGAGAGAGAGAGTCGAGAGGAGAGATGTTATGAGAGAGAGAGGAGAGAGAGAGAGATTAACAGACAATAAGACAGCAGAGAGAGAGAAGAGAGAGAGAGAGGCGAGAGTCAGAGAGAGAGAGAGAGAGATAGAAGACAGAATAGAGAGAGAGAGAGAGAGAGAGAGAGATAGGAAGAGGAGAGAGAGAGAGAGAGAGAGAGAGAGAGAGAGAGAGAGAGAGAGAGAGAGAGAGAGAGAGAGAGAGAGCCCCCCCTCCCCCCCCCCCCCCCCCCCCCCTAAATGTAGTGACCGAGAGAGAGAGAGAGAAAGAAAGAGAGAGAGAAAGAGAAAGAAAGAGAGAGAGAGAGACAGAGAGAGAGAAAGAGAGAGAGAGAGAGAAAGAGAAGGGTCTGCAATAATGACTCTCCCTTCTATGTACGTAATGAGAATGAGGGTTAGGGGAAGGAGTGGGGTAGGGGGGGTAGGGTAAGGAAGAGGGGAAGGGGGAGAGGAAGGAAGAAGAGGGCGATGAGGGGAAACATTTACATAAAATAAATGAGCTCGGGACTTGACAGTGGGAGAAAAGGAAGGAGCGGAAGGAGGGGTTAGAGGGAGGGGGAGGGGGGGTACGGGGTAGGGAGAGGGGAGGGAGGAAGAGGAGGAGGAGGAGGAAGAGGAGGAGGAGGAGGAGGAGGAGGAGGAGGAGGGAGAGGTGGAAGAGGAGGAGGTGGAGGAGGAGGTTTTTATGCGGAGAGAGGAAGAGGAGGAGGGAGGAGGGGGAGGAGGAGGGAGAGGTGGAAGAGGAGGAGGAGGTGGAGGTGGAGGTGGAGGAGGAGGTGGAGGAAGTGGAGGAGGTGGAGGAAGGAGGGGGAGGAGGAGGAGGTGGAGGAGGAGGGGGGAAGAAAGAGAGGAAAAAGAAGGAGGAGGAAAGAAAGAGGAGATAGAGGGAAGGAAAAAAAGGATAAGGAGGAGGATTGGGGAAGAGGGAGAGAATTTCGGAAAATAAGAAGATGGAGAAGGAGAAGGAGGAGATAGAAAAGAAGGAGGAGGAGGAAGAGGAGGAGGAGGAGGAGAAAGAGAAGGAGAAGGAAGCAGATTAATAGAAGAAAGAGGCGAAGGCGTAGAAGAAGGAGGAGCACTAGGAGAAGGAGGAGTAGAAGGAGGAGGAGGAGGAGGAAGAAGAAGGGGAGGCGGAGGCGTAGGAGGAATCGGGAGGCAGTGCCAGACATAAGGACTTGGGTTCTTAAGTGTTCTTATTGATCCTTCCGCTTTGTGAGAGAATGTGACGTTTGAGAGCTTGCGTTTGGCACCTCTGTGCTGGCTGGCGGTCGCCTCGGGCACCCACGCGCAACTTAACTGCTGTTGGCTCGGTTTCCCTTGCGCTGGATTAGTCATTTAGAGTTGTTTTTGCTCTTCGGCGCTGCTCTCTCACGGATACGCAGCGCGCAGATGTGGAGGCATGTATGCATACGTGGGATTGTGATTGTGATTGTGTGTGTGTTTGTGTGTGTGTGGGTGTATGTGTGTTTGTTTGTGTGTATGTGTATGTGTGTGTGTTTGTTTGTGTGTTTGTGTGTGTGTTTGTTTGTGTGTGTGTGTGTGTGTGTTTGTTTGTGTGTGTGTGTGTGTGTGTGTGTGTCCATTCATTCTTATTTTGATCGGAATGATGTTATGTCAGCGTTCAGTCCAAAGAGAAAAAAAATGAGAATAATAAGGAGAAGGAGAAATAGGAAGGAGGAGAAAAGAGAAAGAAGAAGGTGAAAAAGAAGAACGAGAGGAAAATGGAAAAATAAAGAATAAATGAAGCAACAGGAGGAAAAGAAAGAAGAAGAAGAATAGAAGAAGGAGAAAAAAGAAGGTGAAAAGAAGCAAAAAGGGAAGGAGAAGAATAAGAATAAGAAACAAGGAGAAAGAATAAGCAAACAAAACAAGAAAAAGAAAAAGAAAAAAAGAAAACGAAAGAAGGAAATAGAAGAAGGCAGAAAAAGAAAAGAAAAGAAAAAAGAGAAAACACATCCAAATAAAGACTTTGCAATAAACAAAGGATACATAACAAGGGAAGGTTCCTTTGTGTGTGTGCTATCAAAGCCATTCACGAAATTCCGAGAAACGGGAATATTCCAGACGCCTGTGCACCCCCCTCCCCCCATTCCCACTTCCCCCTAATTCTACCCTTCACCCCCTCCTTCCTATCTACCAAGAGCGAACAGCAGAATGGGGAGAGGGAGATGGGAGGGAGAGAAGGAGAGAAGAAGAGAGAGACAGAAGAAAGAGTGAGAAAAAAAGAGAGGGAAAGATGAGAGATAGAGAAGACAAGAGAGAGAGAGAGAGAGAGAGATAAATAGATAGATAGATAGAAAGAGAGAGAGAGTGATGAGAGAAAAAAAGAGGGAAAGAGAGAGAGGGACGAAAAGAAAATGAGAGAGAAAGTGGGAGAGAAGGTAAGCAAGAAGAGAAGAAAAGAGGGAGAACGGGATAGGGGGATAGGGTACAAAAGAGGATGAGAAGAAAA
>NW_028234435.1:14305311-14307811 GCF_977035675.1 Penaeus japonicus
CCTAAACTTTGTGAAACACAAATAAACAAATATAGATGATGAATGATAAGAGTGAATATCCTTTTCTTAACCACATATTCCCTGCAATGGATCTCGGGTCATTATGCCATAGCAACTTTTTTCCTTCTTTCGTTTGCAATTAGTATGATTGCAAAAGAACGATGATTTGATTAAGGTCAGCGCATTGATTGATATATAATTCTTTTATTACATATTTGCAACGTGCAATCTATCTTCTTTTAAAACAATTATGGTAATTGCTTAAGGAAGTGACCCTCTGCAATCTTGCAATTTGGGTATTATCAGCTAATCATGACAAGCAAGAAATAACTGCAAAGAGAAGCGATTTTTTTTTTTTTTTTTTTTTTTTTTTTTTTTTTTTGAGAGGCTATGATTTTGAGTTGCTGCTACTTGGTGAGAAAGAAAGAAGAAGACAGGGGAAAGGAGGAGGAGAAAGATGATGGTGACGAGGAGGAGGAGGAGGGAGAAGCAAGAGGAGGAGGAGGAGAAGCAGGATAATAAGCAATGTTTAAAAATGTGGATATTTATTAAATAGATATTCAAACATTTATTAAAAATGTTGACCCATTTTCACAACGAATGGCTTCGTAGAAAAGAAATTGTGAATGAAGAAAATATGAAGAGAGGAGAGAGAGAAAAGGGGAAAGGATGAAAAAAGGAATGGGGGAAGAAGGGAAGGAGGAAAGAAAATAAAAGAGAAAAGGAGAAATGACAAAGAGAGAATATGACAAGTGGAAAAAGGAAAGAGAAAGTGTGGAAAGGGAGATTAAGATATTGACAAAAAAAATAGAAAAAGGGAAAAGAAAGAAGAAAATAAAACGTAGAAATCTTGAAGAAAGAGGAAGAGGAAGGGGAAAGAAGAAAGTGGAAAGGAGAGAATAAGATATAAAAAAATGTATATAAGAAGAAATAAATATAAAGAAGATTAAGAAACAGATAATCGAAAGAAAAAAAAAAGGAAAGCGAATAAGGGAGGGAAAAGAAGTACACAAAGAAAGAAGAATGAGAATGAGAAAGAATGAGAACAAGAGGAAAGAGGAAAAATCAAAAGAGAAATAAAGAAAAGAAGAAAAAAGAGAGGAAAAAGAAGAGGAACATGATAGGCCTAAGTGTGGGAAAAAAGAGGCATTAAATATGTGATTAACTTCACCACTTCCGGAGTAAGAGGGAGGGGTGGGCGGGGAGGGGGGGGATAGTAAGGAAAGGAAGGGGGGTGGGGGGGTATTTGGAGATGGGGCATGGGAGGGAGGGGGGATATGACAGGATGGGGTATAGGGATTAGGGTAAAAGGGGACTGGTGTGTGGTGGGGGTGGGGGTGGGGGTAGAGGGAGGGATAGTAGGGTGGGGTTTGAAAGAATCAAGGGATAGTGGTAAGGGGGGTCAGAGGGAGGGAGAAATGGGGTGGGGGTGGGAGTTGTAAGTGTGAGGGGAGAGGTAGGGGGAAGGGGGGATATCTTATGTTTATGGATCTAGTCCTCAAGGAAATTAAATAGATTCGATTACCTATTGCGATAGATGGGGGAATAGATCTTTCTCTTTCTCTCTCACTCTTTCTCTCTCTCCCTCTCTCTGTATCTATCCCTCTCTTTCTCTCTCTTTCTCATACTCTCTCTCTCTCTCTCTCTCTCTCTCTCTGTATCTATCCCTCTATTTCTCTCTCTCTCTCTCTCTCTCTCTCTCTCTCTCTCTCTCTCTCTCTCTCTCTCTCTCTCTCTCTCTCTCTCTCTCTCTCTCTCTCTCTCTCTCTCTCTCTCCTCCTCTCTCCTCTCTCTCTCTCTCTCTCTCTCTCTCTCTCTCTCTCTCTCTCTCTCTCTCTCTCTCTCTCTCTCTCTCTCTCTCTCTCTCTCTTCTCCCCCCCCCTCTCTCTCTCTCTTTCTCCATCTCTATTTCTCTCTCTCTACCTCTTTCTCTCTCTTTCTCTTTCACACGTGCGCACTCACACACACCCGTCGCACATATAGATACCGGCACATTTAATCACACTAAGATTCACACTTGTTAAAGGAACATTAAACTCAGTCACTGGAAAATTATGTCGAACTCTGGTGCGCAAACACACACACACATACATACCAAACCACGCACACGCCGACGCACACACATCAAACATACATTCAAAGTCACGCACACGAGGGCAAACTCACACACAGACACGAAAGTATATATATATATATATATATATATATATATATATATATATATATATATATATAAATATATATATATATATATTTTTTTTTTTTTTTTTTTTTTTTTTTTTTTTTTTTTCAATTACCCAAATGAACGATTATTTTTTTTTTAAATATTGTGACAAAAAACAATAAAGCGCATATATCTAGTACAACAAAACTAATTAGGTGAAGAAATAGAAAGAAAAAGGAAAAGAAGAAAATAAGGCAGTATCCCCAACAACACACACACACACACACACACACACACACACACACACACACACACACACACCGAAACAGACCAAGT
>NW_028234435.1:14315311-14318416 GCF_977035675.1 Penaeus japonicus
AGAAAGAGAGAGAAACAGAAAGAAAGAGAAAGAGAGAGAAAGAAAAAGAGAGAAAAAAAGGAGAGAGAGACAGAGAAATATCCTTTCCAAAACCATCACGCTAATTCAGTTCTTCCAGAGAGAGTAAATAAGGTCTATCATCTTTATGAAGAACATCTTAAGAAAGCCCCTAGGCATTCTGGAATGGATGATCCTGTTTCTTTCAATACGTTGCTTGCAAGTGCTTGAAGGAGCTGGGTTGTTTCGGATCCCTTGTTTGCTTGTTTGCTTGTTTTAGATTGCGTTTGTATTTTTTTTTTTTTTATGCTATTCATTTATTTCTTTGAATTTATTATTACTGTTGTTGTTATTCTTATTGTTATCATCATTAATATCGTAATGATTACTGTTATATGCTGTTGCTATCATCCTCACCATTATCAACCATTTGTTATGATTATTGTTATCATCACTATCATTATCATTATCATTACTCCATTTATTTTTGTCGTTTTCTTCATTTCTTTCTTTTTTTTTCTTTGATTTTTCTTTTTTTTTCTTGTTATTCCCGATATTCTAATTGTCTAGTTATTCATTTGTTTCTGCCATTATTAGCATTACTATTAGTATTATTGATATTATCATTATCATTTTTATTACTATTATTATCATTATCATCATGATTATAGTTATTATTATTGCTATTATTATTATTATAAACATTATCATTGTTATTATTATCATGTTTTCCTTTCGATTAAACTTTTTATTATCATCGTTATTACTGTTTTCATTATCATTTTTGCTTTTACGTTGCAGGAAACAGCGTGCTAGTGTGAATATAAATAATACTATACAAATATCATTATACCTGTACATTAACACACACACACACACACACACACATACACACACAAACACTTTTCTTCTCTCTCTCTCTCTCTCTCTCTCTCTCTCTCTCTCTCTCTCTCTCTCTCTCTCTCTCTCTCTCTCTCTCTCTCTCTCTCTCTCCTGCTCCGCAACCAGCGCTCTCACTTCTCTGCTCTCGCTCTCTCCTCATCCAATCCTTCTCACGTCGCCTCCAAGGGGGGGGGGGGGGGGGGGAGGTTATCGCTCACTCAATAATGCCGTCTCCTCCTTCTCTCTCCTCTACTCTCCTCCCCCTCTCTCTTACTCTGGCCGCCTCATTATCCGTCTTCCGACTTCCTCCTCTCTTAACCTCGACGTCTTCCCGCTCTCCACTCGCTCGCTCCCTCTCTCACACACTTCCCTTCTCTAGGGTCCCAAAAAAAAAAAGTAAGAGAGTAGAAGGACAAGGTCCAGAAAGAAGGAGCATAATGGAGCAAAGAGAAGCGTGCTAGATAGAGAATAAACAAGGGAAAATCAGAGAAAAAAGCGAGACAAAAAGTTAAGAAGCCAGACAAGCAAAGAAACAAAGCCCCCCAGTCCCAGTCATAGTCCCAGCTCCCCTTACAAAAAAAAACTCAAAGAGAAACAGTACATCACTTCAGAGAGAGAAGAACTAAAAAGAGGATCAGGCAGTCTGTGTATGTGTGGTTTGTGAGTGCGTATTGTTACCTGTATAAGATTGTCCTAAAAATGGAGTAATACATGTTATGTAGCTTTTCCTTGAAGCCCTGATATTACAGACAATAAAGTCGACGACAGGAAAAGCGTTGATTATTATCTTTCGCCAGATATAAATCAAAGTTTCAAACACCTCTTTGGTAATAAAAAAGTCTACCTGCCTACTTTTTTATGGATATCTCTGGGTCCCATTTTTTTTTTTTTTTTCTTTTTTTTTCTCTCTCGTATTTACCGCCATTTAAGCCGCAATATGCCTCAGCGAAGCGTATAAACCTGTAAAGTACAGACGGTTAAACGGTCACTTAAATAGTCACTTAAGACTGACCGTGCGAGTCTCATGCACCGCTTTCTCGCCATTCCTCGCCGTTTCTCGTCGTTGGCGAGAGGGAAGCCGGCTGGAGGATTTAGGCGCCAAAGGAAACGATCGTTTCACTTCCAACAATTACCTCGTTAAGTAAGCAATAACGTGACGTCACGGCGAAAACACGCGTCCGTCTATAAAGATCGATATAAAGGAAATATCTGATGTGTTTCGACGTCGCATAGATGAATGGTAAGTAAGCTAAAGTTTAATAAGTTAGTAGCGTTCGTGTTTCGGTCTTGGCGCACGTCGCCGGCCGGGAGAAAATCACTGATATTTGTTTCCGGTAATTCCATTGTTTTCCTTCGAATGACACGCAAAATACATGTAAGATATTTGTTGCTCCTGATTTCCACCTGCTTGATCTAAGCACGCACACTGAAAAAAAAATGATGATAGTAACACAAAAAAAACAAAAAAAAACAAAAAATGTACCAAAAAAATCATCATTATTACATCCCAAATGGTCAAACATTGATATAAAACATACCTTTCTATTCTTTTATTTCATGTTTAACTTTATCAGATCTACACTTACACAAAATAGAAAAGAAAAGAAAAAAAACAGACAAGCTATACAGACCATTACCGAAAGAGTGCGTGTTTTCGCCGGACAGTCAATCAGTTTATAAAAATTATAAAATTTATAAAATTTATAAAAAATTATAAAAACCAGTCATAGTCAACTAGGCTACCAGTCAACCAGTCAACCATCAGTCTACGAGTCTACCAATCAATCAGTCTACCAGTCAACCATCAGTCTACCAATCAACTAGTCTATCAGTCAACCAGTCTACCAGTCAACCAGTCTACCAGTCAACCAGTCTACCAATCAACCAGTCTACCAATCAACCAGTCTACCAATCAACCAGTCTACCAATCAACCAGTCTACCAATCAACCAGTCTACCAATCAACCAGTCTACCAGTCAACCAATCAACCAGTCTACCAATCAACCAGTCTACCAATCAAACCTTTCTACCATCTAAATCAAACACCAGTCTAATATACAGTCCTACCAATCAAACCAGTCATTTCTACCAGTCAATACCAGTAAAACCATCTATCCCATGCAGTCTAAATCTACCCAAACAAACCAGTCAACCAATCAACCAGTCTACCAATCTACAAGTCAACCAATCAACCAGTCTACCAATCAACCAGTCTACCAATCAACC
>NW_028234435.1:14318516-14328516 GCF_977035675.1 Penaeus japonicus
GAGAGAGAGAGAGAGAGAGGAAGTGAGAGAGGTAGAGAGAGAGAGAGAGGAAGTGAGAGAGGTAGAGAGGGAGACAGAAACGGAGAAAGAAGAGAGAGTGAGAGAGGGAAAGAGTGAGAGAAAAGAGAGACCGAGAAAGAAAAGAGAGAGAGAGCATTAGAGAGAGAGAGCGAGCATTAGAAAGAGAAACCGATAATCATAGAAATAGACAGAGAGAGAAAGAGAATTAAAAAGAGAGAGAGAACTAGAATTAAAGAGAGAGAAAGACAAAAAAAAAAAAAAAAAAACACGAGAGAGAATGAATCTATGCATCGCCCTACCAAGCAAGGCTCCCTTCACCGATCGCGATTAAAATCCATCCCCCCCTCCCCTCCCCCCTCCCCCTCCCTATTCCCCCCATCCCCACCTCTCCTCATGCCCAGGGCACCTACCTACCCCCCACCCCTCCCCCCACCGCCTCATGCTGTTGGAAGTCGATATATTTATACATATACATTATATTATCATCCGCACATGAAATTATCCCCTTAATTTTGGCTTGACACCTCTTGGAGGAAGAAGGGGGGGTGGTAGGGGAGGAGGGGAGTGGGGTGGAGGGAGGATGGGGTTAGGGGATGGGGTAAGGGGTAGAGGAAGGGGAGGGAGGATGGGGATAAGAGGAAGGGGAGGAGGAGGAGGAGGAGGGAAGAAGGGGGTAAGGGGAGGGAGCAGGGGAGTTGGAGGGGGGGAGAGGATAAAGGTGAGAGGGGAGAGAGGGGAGTGGGGGGGAAGGGGAGAGATATTTTAGCGCGCACGTGAGCCCGCACGACTAGTCTAGGCTACCTGATCACCTCCCACTGAGCACGAGGGCACGTATGTTCGCCAGTTGCGTCAAATGATGGTGTATACCTCGTGCCTCATGCTGTGCAGTGGATAGGTGTGTGGTGTGTGTGTTGTGTGTGTGCTGTTGTGTGTCGTATGTGGTTTGGGGGTATAGCGTTTATTGTGTGTGTGTGTGTGATTTACTTGCAATGTGTCTCGTGTGCTTCCTAGTTTGTCTGTTTATGTGTCTTCTTGTGTGGTTTGTGCTCGTGTGTATGTTTGTGTGTATCCGTTTGTATGTGTGTGTTTATGCAATCTTGTTAGCTCTTTCCTTGACCCCCCCCCTCCCTCCCCATCCCGATCTTCTATTTTGCGGTCTCACGTTTTTCAACACGAAAGGTTTTTCTTTGTTACTTTTACTATCATCATTATCATCATTATTATCATTTTCATTATCATATTTATCATCATTATTACTATCATCATTATCATCATTATCATCATTTTCATTATCATATTTATCATCATTATTACTATCATCATTATCATCATTATTATCATTTTCATCATCAGATTTATCATCCTTATTATCATTATAATCATCATTATTATCATTTTCATTATCATATTTATCATCATTATTACTACCATCATTATCACTCTTACTACTAATACTATATTTAATGTCATTATCATAATTTTCATCATTATCATCATCATTATCATTTCTTTTATTCTGTGATAGAGTAAATTGCATAAAGAGACTATGCCTTTGAGGGAAATCGTTTTCTGTTATCAGGCCTTCCTCTCTTTCCCTCTTTCTTCCTTCCCCCTTATTCCCCTCTCTCTTCCCTTTTAAAGATTTATTTCGTCTCTTCTATTTCTTTTTTTTTCTATTTTCTCCTCAATTATATATATATATATATATATATATATATATATATATATATATATATATATATATATAGAGAGAGAGAGAGAGAGAGAGAGAGAGAGAGAGAGAGAGAGAGAGAGAGAGAGAGATTTTTTTTTCTTTTTTTTCTCTTTTTTTTCCTTTTTTTTCTTTTTTTTATTCTTTGTGATTCTAAAATCTCTCTTTCTTCATTTCAGCATTTCGTGTATGTTCCCATTCTTGTTCACCTGTTTTATTTCCCCAATACATTTTTTTTTTTCTTCTTTTTTTTTGTGTGTGTGTGATTTTCTTAACAGCTTCCACCCCTTTCACCCCCTTCACCCCTCCCCCCTCCCCCTCTCCTCCCCCCTCCACAGCACCATTGGTATCCTCACCGACCCCGTTATAAACTACCCCCCCCCTCCCCTCTTTTCCGCTCTCCCCCCCCACTCCCCTCCCCCTATCCCTTTTTCCCATTACCTTTCCCTCATTCTCGAAATACACTCTTATCTTCATTCGCTTCTTCCCTCCCTTTCCCCTCTTCCATCCCTTCCTTTCCCTTCCCTTCCTTCCATCCCCTCCCCCCCATATTTTTCCCTCCCTTCCCCCACCCCCCACTACCAAACACTTTCTCTCTCTCACCCCCATCTCACCCCTTCCACTCCCTAATCCCCTCCCTCAACCCCACCTTTCCCCTTCCACTCCCTAATCCCCTCCCTCACCCCCTTCCCATTCCCCTCCCTCTTCTCCCCCTCCCTTCCAATTCACCTCCCCTCCACTCCTATCCCTCTCTCCTCTCCCTCAACCCCACCCTTCCCCTTCCTCCCCCTCACCCCCACCCTCTTTCACCCCCTAACCCTCTCACTCCCTCACCCCCACCTTCCCTCACCCTCACCCTCACCCCCTCCCCTATCCTCCCCCTCTCCCTCTCTTCTCGGCGCCGACATCGGGAGAAGGAGACGCGGAAGGGGAGGAAGGGGATGGAGGGGGAGGGGGGAGAAGAGAGAGAGGGGGGGAGGAGAAGACGAAGGGGATGGAGGGGGAGAGGGGAGAAGAGAGAGAGAGGGAGGAGGAGAAGACGGGCGGGGGGGGGGGGTGGGGGGGGGGTAGGAGGTGGGAAGGGGGGAGGGGGGGGGAAGGGGGGGGGGGGGGAGGGAGAGGGGGAGGGGGGGAGGGAGAGGGGAGGGAGGGGGGGGAGGGAGGAGGGGGGGGAGGGGGGGAGGGGGGAGGGGGGAGGGGAGGGGGGGGGGGGGGAAGGGGGGAGGGGGGAAGGGAGGGGGGAGGGGGAAGGCGAAGGGGATGGGTGAGGGAGGGGGGAGGGGGGAGAATCGACCACCTCATTTACGTCATCGTCGCCAAAACTAATTGATATCTGCCGCTGATTCACGACATCGACTCTGCCACCCTCTGTACACCGTAAGCAATATTTACTATCACATTCAACATCTTTACCAGCACATTCGCGGCATAGGCAAAAAGAGTGAGAGAGAGAGAGAGAGAAGAAGAGAGAGAGAGAGAGAGAGGTTGGGGGAGGGAGACGGGGTATGGAGGGAGGGGGGTGGCTAGGCAGTTTCTGAAGGAGATGGGAGGAAAGGATGGTGAATTATATGCATAGTATAATTAGAATTATTTACAGTATTTGTGTTTTTATATGTATATGTATATATATATATATATATATATATATATATATATATATATATATATATATATATATGTGTGTGTGTGTGTGTGTGTGTGTGTGTGTGTGTGTGTGTGTGTGTGTGTGTGTGTGTGTGTGTGTGTGTGTGTGTGTGTGTGTGTGTGTGTGTGTCTGTGTCTGTGTATGTTTGTCTGTGTGTGTGTGTGTGTGTGTGTGTGTGTGTGTGTGTGTGTAGATATATACATATGTATGTGTATACATCTATGCACGTAAAGATCTTATCCATTTTCAATAAATATTAGTTATTATATTTATATATCTATATACCTATCTATATGTCTATCTAGCAATCTATCTCAATTTGTGTGTCTATATACCTATCTGACTCACTCTGTTTGTCTCTCTTTCTCTCTCTCGCTCTCTCTCTCTCTCTCTCTCTCTCTCTCTCTCTCTCTCTCTCTCTCTCTCTCTCTCTCTCTCTCTCTCTCTCTCTCTCTCTCTCTCTCTCTCTCTCTCTCTCTCTCTCTCTCTCTCTCTCTCTCTCTCTATTTCTCTTTCCGTTCTCTTCTACTTTCTCCTCTCCCCTTCCTCCACTTCCCGCTTCTCCTTACTAACTTCCCGCCTCCCTCTCCCCGCCCCCCCCCCAATTCTTACCCCCCTTCCCGTCCCCCCTTTCCTCCCCCCTCCCCCACCTCCTGCCTTTGCCCAGATCGTGACCACAACTCAAGAGAAACGAGCGATAATGGTTGCGCATTACCATAAAAATTGGTTCACCGAATATGCTAATGGGTGCATGGCTCCTCCTCCCCCCCACCTCCTCCTCCTCCTCCTCCCATCCCCCCTTCCCCCATCCTCTTACCCCCCTCCTCCCCCTCCCAAACACGCTTTGCTCTCCCTTGTCCCTTAGCCTCACCCCTCCCCTCCTCTCCTCTCTCCCTCCCTCCTCTCTCTCCCCCTCTTCCCCTCTCCCTTCTCCCCTCTTCCCTACTCTCTCTCTCTACCTCTCCTTCTCCCCTTCCCACCCCTTCAACCCCAACCTTCCACCCCTCCCTCTGCCCCTCTCCCCCTCTCCATGTACCCCTCTCTCTCCTCTCCCTCTGCCCCTCTCCCCACCCCTCCCTCAGGCCTCCCCCCTTCCCTTCTCCCTTTCTCCACCCCTCTCTCTGCTCCTCCCCCCTCTCCCTCTACCCCTCTCCCCACCCCTCTCCCTCTGCCCTTCTCCCCACCCCTCCCTCTGCCCTCCCTCCTTCCCTTCTCCCTCTGCCCCTCTCCCCACCCCTCTCCCCACCCTCAACGGAAGCTCTGCACATAAACAAAGACACCTTCGAAAGGGGTTTCATTATCGCTAGAAATTACCAAAAACTTGACATTGATAAAGAGGCATCCGCTACTTGGGAAGGAGGGGGGTTGGGGGGTTGGGGTGGGGGTTGGGGGGTTGTGTGAGAAGGATTAGACGGAGAGAGAGAGAGAGAGTGGAGAAGGGAGGGGAGGGGGTTAAGGAGGAGATGGGGAGAGAGAGGGGAGGGGAGGTGGGGTAAGGGGGAGATGGGGAGAAAGAGTGGGGAGGGGAGGGGGTTAAGGAGGAGATGGGGAGAAAGAGTGGGGAGGAGAGGGAAGGGGAACAAGGAGGAGATGAAGAAAAATGGGAAGCAGAAGGAGATGGAAAAAGGGCTAAGGAAATAGTCAAGAGAAAGAAGGTAAGGGGAGGAAAATCGCACAAGAGGAAGAGGAGGGGAAGGAGGCCGAAGGAAGAGGGGGAGGGGAGGCGGTAGGAGGAGGAAGGGAAGGAGAAGGAGGTAAGAGGAAAGGAAAGAGGAGGAGGGAAGACGGAGGGAAGGAGGGAGGGAGGGGGGTAGGGAAGAGCAATAGTGAGATCAAAGAAGGAAGGGAGGGAGGAGGAGGGAAGAAGGGAGGGAGGAGGAGGGAAGAAGAAAGGAGGGAGGAGGAGGGAAGAAGGGAGAGAGGAGGAGGGAAGAAGAAGGAAGAGAGGAGGAGGGAAGAAAAAGGGAGGGAGGAGGAGGGAAGAAGAAAGGAGGGAGGAGGAGGGAAGAAGGGAGAGAGGGGAGAAGAAGAAGGAAGAGAGGAGGAGGGAAGAAAAAGGGAGGGAGGAGGAGGGAAGAAGAAGGAAGAGAGGAGGAGGGAAGAAAAAGGGAGGGAGGAGGAGGGAAGAAGAAAGGAGGGAGGAGGAGGGAAGAAGGGAGAGAGGAGGAGGGAAGAAGAAGGAAGAGAGGAGGAGGGAAGAAAAAGGGAGGGAGGAGGAGGGAAGAAGAAGGAAGAGAGGAGGAGGGAAGAAAAAGGGAGAGAGGAGGAGGGAAGAAGAAGGGAGGGAGGAGGAGGGAAGAAGAAAGGAGGGAGGAGGAGGGAAGAAGAAGGGAGGGAGGAGGAGGGAAGAAGAAGGGAGGGAGGAGGAGGGAAGAAGAAGGGAGGGAGGAGGAGGGAAGAAGAAAGGAGGGAGGAGGAGGAAAGAAGGGAGGGAGGAGGAGGGAAGAAAAAGGGAGGGAGGAGGAGGGAAGAAGAAAGGAGGGAGGAGGAGGGAAGAAGAAGGGAGGGAGGAGGAGGGAGGGAGGCGAAGGAGGTAACAAGAGGCGGAACAGGTGATAAGAATGGATACTGAACAAGACACAGAAGCCAGGTTTCGCCGCTGGATTTGCAATTGATGCGTGTTGTTGCAACGAGCGATTTTGTTGCACAGCTCTGAATGTTTTCTAAAGGTGCTATTTCTATGTAAGCTTGTGTCTAATTTCTTCTTTTCATTTGGTTGTGAAGGGAGAAAGGAGGAACAAAAGGGGGAGAGAAGGAGAGTGAGATTAAGTGAGAGATTGCGAAGGAGAAAGAGAGAAGAGTAAGAGAAGGAGAGGCACTCATAGATAGATAGATAGATAAGATGATAGAGTAAAAACGAGAGAAAAAGTGAGAAAGAGAGAGACAGAGAGAGAGAGAAAGAGAGAGAGAGAGAGAGAGAGAGAGAGAGAAAGGGAGAGAGAGAGAGAGACAGAGAGAGAGAGAGAGACAGAGAGAGAGAGAGAAAGAGAGAGAGAGAGACACAGAGAAAGAGAGAGATAGAGAGAGAGAGAGAGAGAGAGAGAGACTTTTCCATTGCATTTCCTTGCCTGGTTGCATTATCCACTAAATCCATTTATAGGGTCACGCCTTAGCGCTCATATATTTATATTCGTGCAAACTTCCACTGCACCTGGAATATATGATTGTGAATTGCAATATTGCTTGCATCACTTACACCACCATTTTTGTATGTGTGCTTGGAAACGCATGGGTGTGCGTGTTAATGTTTGTAGTTATGTCTATGTCTGTATGTTTTGAATGCGTGCGTTTTGTGTGTATGTGTGTGCGTATTTGTGTGTGTTTGTTTGTGTAAATGTGTTTATGTGTGTGTGTGTGTGTTTGTGTAAATGTGTTTATGTGTGTGTGTGTGTTTGTGTAAATGTGTTTATGTGTGTGTTTATCTGTGTGTGTGTGTGTGCTTCTGTAAACGTACTAATATGTGCGTGTGTGCTTGTGTGCACATATATTACATGCCCCCCCCCCCCCCCAAGAAAAAAAAAATTCACCCCAATCTCACAACCCCTCCCCCCTCTCCCCTCTCCCCTCCCCTCTCCCCTCTCCCCCCTCCCCGTCGTTCCTCTCCCACAAAACTCCTCCCCTCTCCCCCCTGCTCTCCCTCTCTCCCACAACCTCCGCGCCCTCCCCTCCCCCCCATAATGTTTTCTTTTCCGAGTGTTCCAAGACATTGATTACTCTTTGCAAGGAAGAAAGCGTGACTGCATTGTTGACTTCGCCCTCAGCTGATTCTTAAAACTTAAACTCGTTCAGATGAGGTTGAACGTTATCTTAGATTAATGGTAGATATGGTAGATGAGGAAGATCTCTCTGGGGATGAGATGCTGGATGCTGGATGCTGGTGCGAGATCAAGGGTGGGAATGTAGGATTGGTTGTGTAATTGCAGGTGTTTGTTTGTTTGTTTTTTGTATCTTAATTTTATCGCTGTTGTTGTTGGTGGTGGTGTATTTTCAGTATCATTATTTTTGTTATTATTATCATTATTTTTATCGTCAGTCATCATTATCATTATTGATATCATCATTGTTATTGCTATTATTATTATAGTTATCTTCATTATTGTTATCATTGCCATTATTATCATCATTATCAATATCATCATTATTACTATCATTATCATTATTACGATCATTATCATTATCACAATCATTATTATAATTATTATCATTATCATTACTATCATCATCATCATTACTATTACCATCCTTATTATCATCATTATTATTCTCATTATTACCATTATCATTATCATCACTATTTTTATAAATTTAATCATCATCATCATTATTATTACAACTATCATTAGCTTTATCAATCATGAAATACAATTAGTATCATTATTTATATCTGGTGTGCATTTGTCATTCAATGTTTATTTGTATGTTTGTTAAGGTTGATGTTTTTTTTTTTTTTTTTTTTTTTTTTTTTTTTTTTTTTTCTTGTTTACTCTCTTGTTCTTCTTCACCTTTTCTTCCTACGGATAGAGAGAGAAAGGGGCGGATTAAGGGAAAGAGAGAGAGAGGGAGAGAGAGGGAGGGAGGGAGATAGAGAGGGGGGGGAAGGAGAGAGAGAGAGAGGGATAGAGAGAGAGAGAGAGGGGGGGGAGGGAAGGAGAGAGAGAGAGAGAGGGATAGAGAGAGAGAGAGAGAGAGTGAGAGAGACAGGGAGAATGATAAATAGATAGATAGAAAGATAGATAGATAGATAAAGAGAGAGAGAGAAAGATAGAGAGACAGAGAAAGAGAAATGGGAGGAGAAAAAATAATTGAAACAATAAAAAACACCATATATAATCTTGCCTCACCTCCTGTATCGTTTAACAAAATGTAACACTATTACATATAAACATTTCGGTTCGACTTTCCAACAGGGAAAATATACTATACCCCCCCTTCCCTCCCCCCCTCCCCCCTCCAAAAAAGCTACACTATCTCATAATCCTGAAATAAAGTATTATCTCCCATTCCCCTCCCCCTCCCCCTCCCCCTCTCCCTCCCGTCTTCATCCTCCCTCCCCACCTCCTCTCTTCCCATCCCCCTCATCCCCCTCCTCCTCCTCCTCCTCCCCTCATTCTCCTCCCTTCTTCATCCCCCTCCCCCTCCCCCTCCCCCTCTCCCTCCTGTCTTCATCCTCCCTCCCCACCTCCTCTCTTCCCATCCCCCTCATCCCCCTCCTCCTCCTTCCCTCCCCCCCCTCCCCTTTCCCTTCTTCATCTCTCTCCTCTCTTTAATAATTGTTTTTATATATATTACCGAATCATTATTTTCACCAGAGGTAAAAGTATTTATCTTTTCATCTTTTTTTATCTTTAGGGGGCATGGGGGGATGGGGGATGGGGGGTGAGGTCGGGGGCGGGGTTAGGGGGGGATGGGGGGGATGGGAGGATGGGGGGATGGGGGGCGTGGATAGGGGGGATGGGAGGATGGGGGGATGGGGGATGGGAGATGGGGGGCGGGGATAGGGGGGATGGGAGGATGGGGGGATGGGGGATGGGGGATGGGTGATGGGAGGATGGGGGGCGGGGTTAGAGGGGGATGAGGGGATGGGGGGATGGGGGATGGGAGGATGGGGATAGGGGTTGGGGGCGGGGATGGGGGGGTTCTTTATCTCTATATCTGTTACTTAATTTACTTTTTTTTAATGTTTTCTTCGATTTAATGTTTATCAGTAAACTTCTGATTGAACTTATTTTTTTATTATTGTTATTTACGGAATCAATACTTTTTGTTGATGTGTTTTAGATATTTTTTGTTAATATTCTTCGTTTTCTTTGTCTATTCTTTTAATTTTATTTACGATTATTTTTATTACTATCTTTATTGTATTTTTGTTTGTTTGTTTGTCATTCTTCTTCTATTGCAAGTATGCTTTAATATTTTCCATTATTATTATCGTTATAACTATCATTTCATTATTATTCTAGTGTTTTTGTTATCAGTATTATCAGTATCATGGTAATTACCATTTCAATTATTATTATCATTATTATCATTATTGTTATAATTATTATTTTTATTATCATTATCATTATTACCATTATTGTTATTATTATTTCTATCATTATTATCACTATCATTGACATTGTTATCATCATCATTGTTATTGTTATCATTTCATTGTTGTTATCATTATAATTATCCTCATCGTTATTATTCCTACTATCATCGTTATCTCCATTGCTATCATTATTGACAGTTGCATTGTTACAAAAGTATCATAATGATAATTAAAACTATTAATCTTCATTATCATGATATGTTATCATCACCGTTACCAGACATACCCCCCCCCCCCCATCGTGAACAAAAACAGAGAAAAAGAAGATGAAGAAAGAGAAGAAGATAAAGAAGAAGAAGAAGAAAAAGAGAAGAAGAAGAAGAAGAAGAAGAGAAGAAGAAGAAGAAGAAGAAGAGAAGGAGAAAAAGAAGAACAAGAAGAAGAAAGAGATGATGATGAAGAAGAAGAAGATAAAGAAGAAGAAGAAGAAGAAGAAGAAGAAGAAGAAGAAGAGAAGGAGAAAAAGAAGAACAAGAAGAAGAAGATAAAGGAGGAGATTAAAAATGAAGAAAGAGAAGAAGAATATGAA
>NW_028234435.1:14336016-14338869 GCF_977035675.1 Penaeus japonicus
CTTCTTTTTCTTTTTATCTTCTTTCTTCTTTTCCTTCATTTTCTTCGTCTTATCATTGTCATCATTATTATCATTATTGCTATTAGTATCGTCAGTATTATTAGTGTTGTTATTATCATTGTCATCATTATTATCATTATTGCTATTAGTATCGTCAGTATTATTAGTGTTGTTATTATCATTATAACTATTATGATTTTCTCTTCATATTCCTCCTCCTCCTTCTCCCGCTCCTTCATCTTCCTCTCCTTCTTTATCTATCTTCTTTTTTTCTTGTACTTTTCCACCTCCTCCTCCTTCTCCTTTTTCTTTCTCTTCTTTCTCATCTTCTTTTCCTCTTCCTCTTCCTTCTCTTTCTCTTCCTCCTTTTCCTTCGTCTTCCCTTACTCCTCCTCCTCCTCCACTTCTTCCATCTTCTCATATTTCTCCTCCTCCTCCTCCTCCTCCTTTTCCTCCGCCTCCTCTTTAACCTCCTTCTCCTCCTCTTGTTCCTCCCCTTACACCTCCTCCTCCTCCTCTTGTTCCTCCTCCTCCTCCTCCTCCTCCTCCTCCTCCTCCACCTCCTCCGTATTACGCTTATCTCAGCCACGGAAGTATGGTTAACGGAGAAGAGTATTGAGGTAGGCCTTTTTTATTCGTCTCAGAGTGGTACCCAAGCATGAAGATTTATGTGTGATGGAGGCTGGGAGTGGTTTAGAGGGAAGGGGGAAGGGGGGAGGGGGGAGGGGGAGGGTGTTTTTTTTTTTTTTTTTTTTTTTTTTTTTTTTTTGCTTTTTTTTTTTTTTTTTTAGATTCGTTGATGTGTCGTCGTTGTTGTCGTCATTATTAGCGGTAGGGATATTATTTTGGTTGTTATTATCCTTGTTATCATTATTGTTATCTGTATCTATATCTTTATCATCATTATCATCACTACATTATCATTACCACCAGCATCCTCATCACCAGTATTATCACCATCGTCACCATCCCCATCACCACCCCCACCCGATCATCATTACCATATCAAATAACCACAGTGACACCTACCATACATCACCATCATCATCATCATCATCATCATCATCACCCAAACAGCTTCACACTCCCATTAAACATAAACCAACATAGTCACCATGGACAGAACTCCATTTAATTCACTATAATCACTATGATCACCATAATCAATAATCATAATAAATCTATCAATTTTCCGAGGCTGGAGATTTCAACGCCAATGAAAATAATGATCCAAAAAGTCTTTGTGGGAATTGCATGGCTAGCCCTATTCTCCTTGTCCACCCCGCAGAGGCGAACATTTTCTATCGTTTGTCAGCAGGCCTTTGATATTCTTTGAAATTAAATAGTAGAATTTATGTTAATCGAGTGCCAGATTTACTAAGGAAGTGTTTTAGGAGGAAAAATTGCTAGTTAATATATATTTATATAAAATTTCTTTATTCAGTTCTTATGGAGGAACATAAATATTGTAATTTGCTCATATGCAGCAGGAGGAAAGCTGGAGCGAGGCCGGAGTAAGCATTAATCTTGGGGCTGCAAACTGTAATGACAAGTTGTGAATTCCTCCTACCAACCAGCCATATCTCGGCCTTATGTCAGTCATCCAATACAGTCACATGATCTGCATCCGATGGGTACTATCTGTCAAAGGTAAACTTCCTGAAATTTATCCGCATAGAAATGCAAGGGTAAAATACAATCTTATAATATACGATGAGACCGTAATTATCTTTTAGTGTTTTGCATATATAAATTAGGTAGAATCTATTATAAGTAAACAAAATCATTCGTGCTTGCATGCATAGACAGAGACACGCACGCGCCCACAATTATATATACAAAAACACTTTATATTTATTTGTATATCCGGTATTATCTACGTATCGCTCTATATACGTTTGTGTGTTAACTATAAATCTATCTAATTATGTTATTAAGCATACAAGCATTATACGTAAATGAGTACCACACACCCACACATATAATATATATTATCTATATTCTATATATATATATAATATATATATATATATATATTATATATAAAAATCATAATAATAAGTAATATATATGATGTACGTGATAGTATCATATAATTATATATCTAGTTATGATATAAATCTAAATAAAGATATATATACTATATATATATAAAATATAAACTGAAATGGACACAATATATATATATATATATATATATATGCATATAAATATATTATATGAAATCAGAATATAACCGACATATATCATATAAGTATATATAGCTATATATATATATATATTATATATTGTATGTATATATATATATATTAGCTATCATATATATATATACGACTTATATATATTTATAAATCTATGCATGAGTAATATATATATCATTGTTATTATATAGCTATTACATATATACTATATATTTATATAATATATATATATATTTATATCTTAATATATATGAAATTTTATTACTATATTCAGAAATATACGTGTACGAGTACACACACACACAGCACAAACCACACACACACACACACACACACACACACACACACACACTACACAACACATATATATTATCTGCAATATATACTAATTATATATATATATATATATCAAATATTTTTATTTGATAAATAAAATAGTAGATATATAATATGATATATAGGTTTTATAACACACCCACCACGACACACACACAGCACGACACACACAAGTATATTTTAGTATATATTTATCTCATATTATATATACATATCTATCACATATATAAATCTATATATATGTTTGTGTGTGTGTGTGTGTGTGTGTGTATGTATGTAAGTTATATATATATACATATTAAATATTTATATATAT
>NW_028234435.1:14338969-14351469 GCF_977035675.1 Penaeus japonicus
AGAGAGAGAGAGAGTGGAGAAGGGAGGGGAGGGGGTTAAGGAGGAGATGGGGAGAGAGAGGGGAGGGGAGGTGGGGTAAGGGGGAGATGGGGAGAAAGAGTGGGGAGGGGAGGGGGTTAAGGAGGAGATGGGGAGAAAGAGTGGGGAGGAGAGAGAAGGGGAACAAGGAGGAGATAAAGAAAAATGGGAAACAGAAGGAGATGGAAAAGGGGCTAAGGAAATAGTCAAGAGAAAGAAGGTAAGGGGAGGAAAATTGCACAAGAGGAAGAGGAGGGGAAGGAGGCCGAAGGAAGAGGGGAAGGGGAGGCGGTAGGAGGAGGAAGGGAAGGAGAAGGAGGTAAGAGGAAAGGAAAGAGGAGGAGGGAAGACGGAGGGAAGGAGGGAGGGAGGGGGGTAGGAAAGAGCAATAGTGAGATCAAAGAAGGAAGGGAGGGAGGAGGAGGGAAGAAGAAGGGAGGGAGGAGGAGGGAAGAAGAAGGGAGGGAGGAGGAGGGAAGAAGAAGGGAGGGAGGAGGAGGGAAGAAGAAGGGAGGGGGGGGGAGGGAAGAAGAAGGGAGGGAGGAGGAGGGAAGAAGAAGGGAGGGAGGAGGAGGGAAGAAGAAGGGAGGGAGGAGGAGGGAAGAAGAAGGGAGGGAGGAGGAGGGAAGAAGAAGGGAGGGAGGAGGAGGGAAGAAGAAAGGAGGGAGGAGGAGGGAAGAAGAAGGGAGGGAGGAGGAGGGAGGGAGGCGAAGGAGGTAACAAGAGGCGGAACAGGTGATAGGAATGGGTACTGAGCAAGACACAGAAGCCAGGTTTCGCCGCTGGATTTGCAATTGATGCGTGTTGTTGCAACGAGCGATTTTGTTGCACAGCTCTGAATGTTTTCTAAAGGTGCTATTTCTATGTAAGCTTGTGTCTAATTTCTTCTTTTCATTGGGATGTGAAGGGAGAAAGGAGGAACAAAAGGGGGAGAGAAGGAGAGTGAGATTAAGTGAGAGATTGCGAAGGAGAAAGAGAGAAGAGTGAGAGAAGGAGAGGCACTCATAGATAGATAGATAGATAGATAAGATGATAGAGTAAAAGCGAGAAAGAAAGAGAGAGAGAGAGAGAGACAGAGAGAGAGGGAGAGACAGACAGAGAGAGAGAGAGAGAGAGAGACACAGAGAGAGAGAGAGAGATAGAGATAGAGATGAGATGAAGAAGGGGGATCATGGAGTAGCAGTAGATAGATGATAGATGAGATGAAGGAGAGATACAGAGAAGAGAGGTAGAGAGAGAAGAGAGAGAAGAGAGAGAGAGAGAGAGGAGGGAGAGAGAGGAGGAGAGAGAGAGACAGAGGAGGGAGAGAGAGAGAGAAAGAGAAAGAGAGAGAGAGAGAGAGAGAGAGAGAGAGAGAGAGAGAGAGAGAGAGACAGAGAGAGAGAGAGAGAGAGAGAGATGAGAGAAGGAGAGACACTCATAGATATATAGATAGATAAGATGATAGAATAAAATCAAGAAATAAAAAGAGAGAGAGAGAGAGAGAGACAGAGACAGAAAGAGAGAGAGAGAGAGAGAAAGGGAGAAAGAGAGAGAGAGAGAGAGAGAGAGAGAGACAGAGAGAGAGAGAGAGAGAGAGAGATGAGAGAAGGAGAGACACTCATAGATAGATAGATAGATAGATAGATAGATAGATAGATAAGATGATAGAATAAAAGCAAGAAATAAAAAGAGAGAGAGAGAGACAGAGAGAGAGAGACAGTGAGAGAGAGAGAGAGAAAGAGAGAGAGAGAGACACAGAGAAAGAGAGAGATAGAGAGAGAGAGAGAGAGAGAGAGAGACTTTTCCATTGCATTTCCTTGCCTGGTTGCATTATCCACTAAATCCATTTATAGGGTCACGCCTTAGCGCTCATATATTTATATTCGTGCAAACTTCCACTGCACCTGGAATATATGATTGTGAATTGCAATATTGCTTGCATCACTTACACCACCATTTTTGTATGTGTGCTTGGAAACGCATGGGTGTGCGTGTTAATGTTTGTAGTTATGTCTATGTCTGTATGTTTTGAATGCGTGCGTTCTGTGTGTATGTGTGTGCGTATTTGTGTGTGTTTGTTTGTGAAAAGGTGTTTATGTGTGTGTGTGTGTGTTTGTGTAAATGTGTTTATGTGTGTGTGTGTGTTTGTGTAAATGTGTTTATGTGTGTGTTTATCTGTGTGTGTGTGTGTGCTTCTGTAAACGTACTAATATGTGCGTGTGTGCTTGTGTGCACATATATTACATGCCCCCCCCCCCAAAAAAAAAAAAAAAAAAAAAAAAAATTCACCCCAATCTCACAACCCCTCCCCCCTCTCCCCTCTCCCCTCTCCCGCCCTCCCCCCTCTCCCACAACCCCCTCTCCCCCTCCCCTCTCTCCCACAACCCCCTCCCCCTCCCCCCCATCATGTTTTCTCATCCGAGTGTTCCAAGACATTGATTACTCTTTGCAAGGAAGAAAGCGTGACTGCATTGTTGACTTCGCCCTCAGCTGATTCTTAAAACTTAAACTCGTTCAGATGAGGTTGAACGTTATCTTAGATTAATGGTAGATATGGTAGATGAGGAAGATCTCTCTGGGGATGAGATGCTGGATGCTGGTGCGGGATCAAGGGTGGGAATGTAGGATTGGTTGTGTAATTGCAGGTGTTTTTTTTTTTTGTTTTTGTTTTTTGTCTTAATTTTGTCGTTGTTGTTGTTGGTGGTGGTGTATTTTCATTATCATTATTTTTGTTATTATTATTTTTTTTTTTTATCGTCAGTCATCATTATCATTATTGATATCATCATTGTTATTCCTATTATTATTATAGTTATCTTCATTATTGTTATCATTGCCATTATTATCATCATTATCAATATCATCATTATTACTATCATTATCATTATCACAATCATTATTATAACTATTATCATTATCATTACTATCATCATCATCATTACTATTACCATCCTCATTATCATCATTATTATTCTCATTATTACCATTATCATTATCATCACTATTTTTATTATTTTAATCATCATCATCATTATTATTACAACTATCATTAGCTTTATCAATCATGAAATACAATTAGTATCATTATTTATATCTTGTGTGTAATTGTCATTCAATGTTTATTTGTATGTTCGTTAAGGTTGATGTTGTTTCTTTGTTTTTTTGTTTCTTTTCTTGTTTACTCTCTTGTTCTTCTTCGCCTTTTCTTCCTACGGATAGAGAAAGAAAGGGGTGGATTAGGGGAAAGAGAGAGAGAGGGAGAGAGAGGGAGGGAGGGAGGGAGAGAGAGAGAGGGGGGGAGGGAAGGAGAGAGAGAGAGAGAGAGAGGGATAGAGAGAGAGAGAGAGGGAGAGAGAGAGAGGGGGGGAGGGAAGGAAAGAGAGAGAGAAAGGGATAGAGAGAGAGAGAGAGAGAGAGAGAGAGAGAGAGAGAGAGAGTGAGAGAGACAGGGAGAATGATAAATAGATAGATAGAAAGATAGATAGATAGATAGAAAGATAGATAAAGAGAGAGAAAGATAGAGAGACAGAGAAAGAGAAATAGGAGGAGAAAAAATAATTGAAACAATAAAAAACACCATATATATTCTTGCCTCATCTCCTGTATCGTTTAACAAAATGTAACACTATTACATATAAACATTTCGGTTCGACTTTCCAACAGGGAAAATATACGACACCCCCCCCTTCCCTCCCCCCCTCCCCCCTCCAAAAAAGCTACACTATCTCATAATCCTGAAATAAAGTATTATCTCCCATTCCCCTCCCCCTCCCCCTCCCCCTCTCCCTCCCGTCTTCATCCTCCCTCCCCACCTCCTCTCTTCCCATCCCCCTCATCCCCCTCCTCCTCCTCCTCCTCCTCCCCCCTCCCCTTTCCCTTCTTCATCTCTCTCCTCTCTTTAATAATTGTTTTTATATATATTACCGAATCATTATTTTCACCAGAGGTAAAAGTATTTATCTTTTCATTTTTTTTTTTTTTATCTTTAGGGGGCACGGGGGGATGGGGGATGGGGGGTGAGGTCGGGGGCCGGGTTAGGGGGGGATGGGGGGATGGGGGATGGGGGCGGGGTTAGGGGGGATGAGGGGATGGGGGGGATGGGAGGATGGGGGGATGGGGGGGTGGGGGGCGGGGATAGGGGGGATGGGAGGATGGGGGGATGGGGGAAGGGTGATGGGGGATGGGAGGATGGGGACAGGGGTTGGGGCGGGGATGAGGGTGTTCTTTATCTCTATATCTGTTACTTAATTTACTTTTTTTAATGTTTTCTTCGATTTAATGTTTATCAGTAAACTTCTGATTGAACTTATTTTTTTATTATTGTTATTTACGGAATCAACACTTTTTGTTGATGTGTTTTAGATATTTTTTGTTAATATTCTTCGTTTTCTTTGTCTATTCTTTTAATTTTATTTATGATTATTTTTATTACTATCTTTATTGTATTTTTGTTTGTTTGTTTGTCATTCTTCTTCTTTTACTCATTCTATTGCAAGTATGCTTTAATATTTTCCATTATTATTATCGTTATAACTATCATTTCATTATTATTCTAGTGTTTTTGTTATCAGTATTATCAGTATTATGGTAATTACCATTTCAATTATTATTATCATTATTGTTATAATTATTTTTATTATCATTATCATTATTACCATTATTATCATTATTATTTCTATCATTATTATCACTATCAATGACATTGTTATCATCATCATTGTTATTGTTATCATTTCATTGTTGTTATCATTATAATTATCCTCATCGTTATTATTCCTACTATCATCGTTATCTCCATTGCTATGATTATTGACAGTTGCTTTGTTACAAAAGTATCATAATGATAATCAAAATTGTTAATCTTCATCATTATGATATGTTATCATCACCGTTACCAGACATACCCCCCCCCCCCCCATCGTGAACAAAAACAGAGAAAAGAAGATGAAGAAAGAGAAGAAGATAAAGAAGAAGAAGAAGAAGAAGAAGAAGAAGAGAAGGAGAAAAAGAAGAACAAGAAGAAGAAAGAGATGATGATGAAGAAGAAGAAGATAAAGAAGGGGATAAAAATGAAGAAAGAGAAGAAGAAGAAGAAGAAGAAGAAGAAGAAGAAGAAGAAGAGAAGGAGAAAAAGAAGAACAAGAAGAAGAAAGAGATGATGATGAAGAAGAAGAAGATAAAGAAGGGGATAAAAATGAAGAAAGAGAAGAAGAAGAAGAAGAAGAAGAAGAAGAAGAAGAAGAAGAGAAGAAGAAGAAGAAGAGAAGGAGAAAAAGAAGAACAAGAAGAAGAAAGAGAAGAAGAAGAAGAAGATAAAGGAGGAGATGAAAAATGAAGAAAGAGAAGAAGAATATGAAGAAGGGATGGAAAAGAAGAAAGAGAAGGTGAAGAAGATAAAGAAAAAAGAGAAAAAAGAAGAAGAGGATAAAAAAAGGAGATAAAAAAAAGAAAAAAAAGAGAAGAAAGTAGAAGTAGAAGAAAAAAAGAAGAAAGAAGAAAGGAGAGCAGGTAAAGCATGATAAAAAAGGAGAATAAGAGTAAGGATAACGGATAGTCTGAAAACAGGGGAAGAAAAAAAAAATAAATAAATAAAGAATTTAAAAAAATAAATAAATAAATAAAAATAAAATAAAAAAATAAAGAAATAAAAGAAATAAAGAGAAGGAGTCAGAATAAGAATAGGAAAAATAACCAGGAATGCGTACGACAAGGGGAATAATGTTGAAATTCCTAATGATAATAATGATAATGATGATGATGATAATGATGATAACGGTGTTGATAAGGATACTACTACTACTGCTACTATTAATGATGATAATCATTATCATCATGAAAATGCTAGGAATAATAAGGATAAAGATAATAATGATGATAATGATGATAATAGAGCTAATGATGATCCTAATAGTAATAATAATAACAATGATAATGATAATCACAATAACAAAAGCAAAATCGAATACAATGCTACTAATAAGAATAATGATAATATTGATAATAACAACAACACCAATGATGGCAACACTAACCCCCCAAAAAAAAAAATAATAATAATAAATAAATAAATAAATAAATAATAATAGATAAACAAATAAAAAGTAAACTAAACTAAAATAAATAAATAAATAAACAAATAAATGAATAGATAAATAAATAAAAACCCCCCCAACCCACCCCCACCCCCACCCCCATCCTCACCCCCCGTCAAAAGCGTGAGAGCGTGCATGCCACCTTTCTCATTTCGCCGTTTTCCAAAAGCTAGAATCGTTCTCCTTTGCACTCTGATTTACCGCCTTCCGCTGACAACGGTAAAGCTGCGAAGGAGGGCTGAGAGGTAAGACGTGCGACTCAATACAAGATTTAGTGCTTCCTTGGGGGGGCTTCTCCTCTGACCCCTGCATATTCCGCAGCCGGACGTGAGGGCTTGCAACACACGCACTTTTTAGACGCCCGACGCCCATGTAGAGATAGTGCCTTCGGGGGCGTACGTTACATATGCACTCGAGTACACCGTTTAGATGATAGGTATGGTTATATAGCAAGATAATGTTATGTGTATATATATATATATATATATATATATATATATTAATATATATATATATATATATATATTGTGTGTGTGTGTGTGTGTGTGTGTGTGTGTGTGTGTGTGTTGTGTGTGTGTGTGTGTGTGTGTGTGTGTGTGTGTGTGTTGTGTGTGTGTGTGTTTGTGGTGTGTGTGTGTGTGTGTGTGTGTGTGTATGTGTGTGTGTGTGTGTTTATATATATATAATATATTATATATATATATATATATATATATATATATATATATTATACATATATATACAAATATTATATATCATAATATATATATATATATATATAATATATATATATTATATTATACATATATATAATATATATATATACATATATATATATTATATATATATATATATATATATATATGTATATATATATATATATATGTGTGTGTGTATTAAAGATAATATATAGAAAAATATTGTGCGTGTGTGTGTGCTTATAATGCCTTCCTTATTTATCTTTACTTTAATGTCGCACATACTTCTAAATGTTCATGTGCGTTAGATATTTATTCGAGTGCATGACGTACTATGCATGCGTGTGTGTTTGTGAGCGTGCAAGATAATAAAAAATGTACTATGGCATGATTAACAGCCATCATTGCCATGCACGGGAAGTTAAAGAGCCTCTTTGGCAACTGCAGCGGAAGCAGAAATTGCTAGCATGTTGACGCCGAGCAATATTGCTAAAGCAGATTTTCCGTTTTTAGTCAAGGCCGCTTCTGTGCAATTTTATCGTGACCTTTGCAACTACGGTATTGGTGTCGGGTCGTTAGATGCCGTTACTTCGAGCTGGGGGGGGGGGGGTATAGGGGGCGGTAGGGGTAGGAGGATGAGGAGGGAGTAGAGGAGCAGGAGGCAGAGGGGGGAGGAGGAGGAGGAGGAGTAGGAGGGGGGTGGAGGAGGAGGAGTAGGAGGTGGCGGCGAAGATAATAGAGTAGGAGGAGGAGGAAGTGGATCAGAAGGAGGAGGAGGAGGTGGTGGAGGAAGAGGAGAAGCAGGCGGAGGAGGTGGAGGTGGTAGAGAAGGAAAAGGAGGAGAGGTGGTACTAGTGATGGAGGATATGGCGGAAGTGGGGGAGGTAGAAGTGGAAGAGATGACGATGAAGGTTGGAGAAAGTGTCAGAGGTAAGGGAGGAGGAGGAGGAGGAGGAGGAGGAGCAGGAGGAGAAGGTGTTGGAGAAGAGGTGGTGCTTCTTAAGGAGGAGATGGTGGAGACAGAAGTGTGGAAGAAGATGGTGGATATGGAGGAGAGGAGGAGGTGGATGTTGAGAATAGGAGGATTAGGAGGAAGAGGAGGAAGTAAAGGTAAAGAGGAAGAATTGGAGAAGTAGGAAATAAAGGAGGAGAAGGAGGGTGAAGTAGTAGGGAGAAGAGGAATAAGAGAAAGGATAGAAAGAGGAGATAGGGGAAAAGAAGCTAATGGGGAAAGAAGACAAAGAAAAGAAAAAAGAAAAAAGAGCAAGTGAATAAGAATTAAAAGAAAAAGAAGAAGAAGAAGGAGATGAAGGAGCAGAAGGAAAAGAGAAGGGAAGATAAGAAGCAAGAATAAAAGAACAAAAGCCATTGAAAAAAGTATCGAAAAAGGAAAGAGGCAAAAGGGAAGAAAAAATGTGATTAAATGAAGACAATAAAGAAAAAAGTCAAAGACAATATAGAGCGAAAAGAAGAAAAATGTAAACAAAATGTAGATAGATAGACAGATAAATAGATAGATGAATAGATAGATAGCTATATAGATAGATAGAGAGATAGATAGACAGATGGATATAGATACGTAAATAGATAGATAGATAGATAGATAGATAAAATTTTAAAATTGATAAACGTATGCGTAGAGAGAAGTGAAAAAAAAAAGAGGAGAAAGAGAAACAAAAGAAACAGAGAGAAAGGGAAGAGAGATAAAGATAGATAGAGGAGAGAGAGAGACGGGGAAGAGGGGAGGAGGAAAGGTGAGGAGGAGAATCAGAGAGAGACGGAGAAATAGGAGGAGACAGGAAGAGAGAGAGGGGATGAGAGAGAGAAGAGAGAGAGAGAATGGAAGAGTGAGACGAGGCGAGGGAGGACGATATGATGGGATAGGAGAAGATGAGAGGGGAGAGAGAGAGAACTAGATAGATAAGATATATATATAGAGAAGAGAAATGATAGATAGATAGATATAGAGAGAGAGAGAGGAGAAAGAGAGAGGAGAGAGAGAGGAGAGACGAGAGAGGAAGAGAGAGACGAGAGGAGAGAGAGAGAGGAAAAGAGTACCATGTGCGGCCAAAAATTGTACACGGACGCATTTAATTATCTCTCTTTATGGCTCTTTCTCGTTCACTTCAACTCCCTTCCAGCTGACACGAAGAGACGAAGAGGAGGCGGGCCCCGGCGGGGAAAGGGAAGGAAAACAGGACATTCGTAGTCGCTGCAATTTGCAATGTAAATCCATGTTGATAGTTCTCTTTTTCTCCTCCTTCTTCTCCTGTTCTTACTTCTTAGTATTATTCTTGGTTTTATTTCTCTTTTTCTCCCTTCTTCTCTTTCTCCTCTTTTTTTTTTTTTTTTTCTTTTTCTTTTTCCTTCTTTTTCTTCTTTTTTCCTCCTTTCCTCCCCCTTATTTCCCTCTGCTTCTCCAATCCATTCATACTTCTTCATCGTTCTTTTCCTCTCTTCGCCTTTCTTCTTTCTTCTACTACTATACTCCATTTTCCTCCTTATTTCTCTTCTTCCTCTTCTTTCTTCTTCTTCACCTCCTCCTCCTCCTCCTCCTCTACCTCCCATACCTGTTTCCCCTTCTTCTCCTCCTCCTCCACCTCTTTCCCCTCCTCATACTCCTCTTTCTCCTCCTCCTCTACCCCCTTCCTCCCACCTTCCTCCTCCTCGTCTCTTCTTCCTAAATCTTCCCCTTTCACCCTTCCCCCTTCTCTCACTCACTTCTTCCTTCCTTCTCCTCATCGTCATCATCTTCCTCCTCCTCACCTTCTTCTTCTTCTCTCCTCTCATCATCCACCTCCTCCTCCTTCTTCCTCCCTCCTCCTCCCTCCTCCTCCTCCTCCTCCTCCTCCTCCTCCTCCTCCTCCTCCTCCACCACCACCACCACCTTCTCCAACACTATATTTTCCTCCGAATCGACAACCTTAAGAAGCTAAAACGGAGGGAAAAATGTTGAATGAAAATGCGCGTTGAGTAATAATTATACGTTGGTTGCATAATGCATAGCTATTAAGGCTTCCGCTGCTGGCTTAAAGGGTTTCCTCTATGGAAAGGATTGAGTGCTCTTTTGACACGGCGCAGTGAGTTATTTTTGTGCTTTATGCGGGTGGGGAAATCTTATCTTTGAGCGATCTTATCTTTGACGTTTTGTTTATGGTGCCGTTTAGGTGTTATGTTTTTGGTGTGACTTGTTTAGAATATATATATATATATATATATATATATTATATATATTATTTATATATATTATATATATATATATATATAGTTAATATATATAAGTATTTATATATATATATATATATTAAATATACACACAACATATATATATATTATATATATATATTGTATATTAGTTATATAGTAGATATTATATATATTCTTTCTTTTTTTTCTTTTTTTTTTTATTTTCTTTTTTTTTATTTTCTTTTTTTCTAATGGTTTATGTTTGTTGTGCTTTATACATCTTGTAGTAGAACCTAACGCACAAACTAAACTCTTGCAACTTGTTTTATAAAAAGTTTTCTGCACATTGTTCATTATGTCCAATTTGCACAGTTTATATAACACACAAGTTCAGAAAAGCGTCATGATTTCAAACTATTCAGGGCGTTCACCAAGTGTGTCTTGTGTTGTTTGTGTTGTGTGTTTGAGGTGTGTGTGTGTGGGTGGGCAGTGTTTATGTGATGTGTGTGTGTGTTGTGAATGTGTGATTGTGTGGAGTGTGTGAGTGTTTATGTGTTCTGTGTGGTGTGTGAGTGTGTGTGTTGTTGTTTATGTGTTGTTGTGCGTGTTTATTAGTGTGTTTGTGTGTGGGTAGGTGTGTTGTGTTGTGTGTGTGTTGTCATGTGCGATGTGTGGTGTGTGTTTATGTGTGTTAATGTGGAGTTGAGTGTATTTGAGTAATGATGAATGTAATTTGATGAATGCGTTAATGTGGTGGAATACACTACACATACAAATTCATACACAATAAACCTTACAAGATCCACACAAACAGTCACCAGGCCACCCATTCCTTAGTAACGGAAACACAAAATGTCCGCACCAACCAGAACCCAGTTCTCCGTGTTTTGTCATATATGCTATATCCTACCCCGCCGCCGCCCCTTCTTTTCCCCATAATTTTGCCATCATCAGAGAAGTTGTTGCCAAACCTACGGTGTATATTTCACGGTGACCGTAACTCCCGCTGGTTTCCCTTCACCGTGTTTATACCGCCCGTTCTTTCCCGGTGAGATGTTATGTATTGGGTTTTACTTCGGGTGAGGCGTGGTTCAGTAAGCTGTGATCGCACTGGGTGACGTCAGGAGGGTTTTTTTTTTCGTGTCGTGTGAAGGTTTTTTGTATTTTCTTTTGTGTTTACTATTATCGTTGTGTTTTTTTATTACATTTATTCACTCTTACTTTTTTTGAAATTTATCTAATACTGGTGTTTATTCATCTTCTGTTTATTTTATTTTTTATTCAGTTTATTTAATTATTAGTTATTTTCTTGTTATTTTTATAATAAGTTGATATTATTATAATTTGTTTCGCAGGCAGGTTCTAGTGGTTATGTAGAGATTTGTTGGGGGTGTCCTCTCCTTCATTTTCATTTCTCTTTTTCTTCTTTTCCTTCATTTTCTTCGTCTTATCATTGTCATCATTATTATCATTATTGCTATTAGTATCGTCAGTATTATTAGGTGTTTGTTAATTTATTTAATAAATCCTAAATGAATAATCTCTTCATAATCAACCTCTCCTACTCCGCACCATCTCTAATCTACTATAACACTTTAACAATACACTTATATTCTTGACTTATTTCCACCTCCTCCACCTCCTCCTTTTTCTTTCTCTTCTTTCTCATCTTCTTTTCCTCTTCCTCTTCCTTCTCTTTCTCTTTCTCCTTTTCCAACGTCTTCCCTTACTCCTCCTCCTCCTCCACTTCTTCCATCTTCTCATATTTCTCCTCCTCCTCCTCCTCCTTCTCCTCCTCCTCCTCCTCCTTCTCCTCCTCCTCCTCCTTAACCTCCTCCTCCTCCTCTTGTTCCTCCTTAACCTCCTCCTCCTCCTCTTGTTCCTCCTCCTCCTCCTCTCTATCCCTCCCGTGGGCAGCTTCCTCTCTCCACCTCCTCCGTTTAATTTACGCTTATCTCAGCCACGGAGGTATGGTTGAGGGAGAAGAGTATTGAGGTAGGCCTTTTTTTTTCGTCTCAGAGTGGTCCCCAAGCATGAAAAGATTTTTGGGGTTCGTGATCTGGAAGAGGGCTGGGAGTGGTAGTGGTTTTAGAGGGAAGGGGGAAGGAAAGAAACGGGGGGAGGAGGGAGGAGGGGAGGGTTGGGGGGTGGTGGGTAGGTTTGTAGTTTTTGTAGAGGCTTTTTGTTTTTTGGGAGAAGTAAGGGGGGGGGGAGGAGGAAGGGGGGGGGAGGGAAGGGGGGTGAGGGGGAAAGGAGGAGGGGGGTGTTTTTTTTTGTGGGGATCGGGGAGGGGGTAGGGTGGGAGGGGGAGGGAGGGGAGGGGGAGGGAGGGGGGAGGGTTTTTGTTTTTTTTTCTTTTTTTTTTTTTTTTTTTTTTTTTTTTTTTTTTTTTTTTTTGTTTTTTTTTTTTTTTTTTTTTTTTTTTTTTTTTTTTTCTTTTTTGTTTTTTTTTTTGCTTTTTTTTTTTTAGATTTGTTGATGTGTCGGTTACATCATCTTTATCGTCGTTGTTGTCGTCATTATT
>NW_028234435.1:14361469-14363969 GCF_977035675.1 Penaeus japonicus
TCTTCTCCCCTTCCCCATCTCCTTTTCTCCCCTCCCCCATCCTCCTCCCTTCCCACACCTCCTTTGCTCCCCTCCCCCATCACTCCCTCCCCCTCTCCTCCCCTTTTCTTAACCCTCCCCTACACACACACACACAAACCTCCTCAAAGTGTATTCCCTCCTTCCCCCCTCCTCCCCTTCCCCTCCCTCTTCTTCCCCTCCTCCTTAACCCCTTCCCCATCCATCCCCCCTCCACCCTCCCTCTCCCTAACCCTTCTCCCTAACCCCTCTCCCTAACCCCCATCCCCCCTCTTTAACCCCTATCCCTCCACCCCTCTCCCATCCCCCTCCACCCTTCCCCTAAGCCCCCCTCCTTAACCCCATCCCCTTCCCCCTACCCATCCCCCCTTCCCCCACCCCCTCACCTTCCCCACCGCCGCGATTAAGTGTAATTGTTGATCTTGTCGTGCCTATTCCCCGCTCCTCGGTCAGCGGTCCCGCGACGTCGCATAATCGGTCCTGCGGTGAAGCCATGATCACTTGCTGTCCCTTCCTTGCTCTTCTTTCTCCTTCCCCCCTCCTCTCTTCCCTCTTCTGTCTGTCTGTCTGTCTGTCTGTGGGTCTATCTTTATTGCTGTTTGTGTATGGATTTTGTTTATCTATCTTTGTTTTTATTTTTGTTTGTCTGTGTCTCTCTCTGTCTGTCTGTCTGTCTGTCTGTCTGTCTGTCTGTGGGTTTATCTTTATTTCTGTTTGTGTATGGATTTTGTTTATCTATCTTTGTTTTTATTTTTGTTTGTCTGTATGTCTCCGCCTGTGTGTTTGTCTTTTTATCTATCTATCTATCTATCTATCCATCTATCTGTTTATCTGTCTGTCTATCTCTTTCTATTTGTTTCTCTATCAGTCTGTCTATCTATCTTTTTTGTCTTTCTTTGGGTGGGAGTTTGTTATTTTTTATTTCAATTTATGTTCTTTCCTGAAAACATTATTGATGCTTTTTGTTTCTCCTTTTCTTCGTTCGTTGTTGCCTGTATTCTTGTCTTCTCATTTCTTCCATTCCATCGTCGTTCTTTCCACTTGTCTCTCATTCCTTTTCTTACACTTCTTTCTAGTTTCTTAACTTTTTTTTCTCTCTGTCTCTCTTCATCCTTCTTTTTCTCTTCTTTTTATCTTCTTATCCTTTATCGTTTTATTCCTTTTCTTATCCTTTTCATTATTTCTTTACCGTCTCACAATTTTTCCTTCCTCTTCTCCACTTTTCCCCCTCCTCCTATTCCTCCATCACCTCCTCCTCCTCCTCCTATTTCTCCACTACCTCCTCTCCTTCCTCTTCCTCCTCCTCCATCACCTCCTCTTCCTCCTCCTCTCCCCCCTCCTCCTCCTCCTCCTCCTCCTCCTCCCATTTCTTCTCTTATTCCTCCACCTCCTTCACCACCACCTCCTCTTCCTCCTCCTCCTCCTCCTCCTTCTCCTCTACCACCACCACCACCTCCTCCACCACCACCTCCTCTTCCTCCTCCTCCTCCTCCTCCTCCTCCGCCACCTCCTCGTAACCCCTCACCCCCTTAATTGAAGGATGCGAGACTCCTCAAAGATCATCTCGGCTCCTCGCCCTCCATCATCCAAGACGCTAGCCCCCCCCCCCCCTTCCTCCCTCCCTCCTTCCCTATCCCCAGCCTCCTCCTCTCCTCTCTCCCCATCCCCTCACCCCCCCTCCCCTCTCCTTCCCTTCTCCTATACCCATCGCCAGCCCTCCCTCCCCTTCTATGGCTCGCCGCCGACGCCCATTCCTCCTCTCGGGTCGTCCCCGCGTGGCGTCTGGCTGCCTTCGGGGTCGCCGACGTCGCGAGACATCCTCGAGACATCGTCGATTCGCGTTAACGAAGTTCGCTGATGAAGTCACTCACACTGCCACGACGGAGGGGCGGAGGGTCAAGCGACTATGGGCCCTAAGGGTATCGTGCGTAAGGGCGAGATCCGCCGACGAGATTAGGCCGTGTTATAGGCCACTGTCTGCGCTACCACGGGCATCTCCAGCTACCAATTGCTATGTAAAGTACGCAATTAATACCAGCATGGCAGAACACTGGTAATCAGGACCGATAATTTGTTCTAGGAATTGCCACCCTCCGTCCTTTGACGAAAATGCACTTGCGTTCGTTCGCTCGCTGTCCCTCCCCTCCCTTCTTGTCCTCGCTCCCCCTCCTCCTCCCTCCCCCACACATGACCCCCTCTCATTGCTCCTTACTCCTTCCCCCTTCCTCTCTTCCCCCCTTTACCCCCCTACACTCCCTCTCCTTGCTCCTTACACACATTCCCCCTTCCTCCCTTTCCCCCTTGCCTTGTCTTCCCCCTCCTCCTCCCCTCCTCCCCTTCCTTTCCCCCTTACCCATCCCCCTCTCCCTGCCCCTCCTCCTCCTTCCACCTCCCTCACCTTCTCCCCTACACCCCTCCTCCTTCCACCTTCCCCGCACCCATCCCTCTACCCTCTCTCTCCCCCCTCCCCCCCCCTCTCGCT
>NW_028234435.1:14383969-14386469 GCF_977035675.1 Penaeus japonicus
ACACACACGTACACACAGACTCAAACACTCACACAAACAACACACACACACATCCACACACACATCCACACACACACACACACATCCACACACACACACACACACACACAAACAAACATGCACACACACACACACAAACAAACATGCACACACACACAGACACACATACAAACACAACCACACACGGAGACCCGCAAACACACAAACAAACTGTATTTGTGAGTGTATTTTTATGAATGCATAATTATGCATATGCATGCGTAATCTATCGAAAAAGGAAAGGGGAAAAATTGCCGTCTACATATGCATTATGTAAATAGCTCATTAACATAGCTTCTTATCTGCATTATATCTCCCAAGATTGTTTACTGTATTGCATCCTCTTGTATTTTGATCTCGCTGTCTTCCGTTCATTTCCAAAATCTTTCGCTCACTCCTTATGAGAAACATATAAGAATATAGATGAATAGATATCAATTAGTATTTATGTGGTTATTAAAAAAAAAAAAGGTGAAGTTTCATGCTTTTAAAATTTGGGTAAATTAGAAAGATTATAAATGGTGTTGATATTTGATTATTGATATAAGCGTATTCATAATGATCAAGATTTATTGAGAAGATTCATAGATCTTCTCATTTATTCGAATCTTTCTTTTCTGTATCTCTCTCTCTCTCTCTATCTATCTATCTTTATTTTTTTTCTTCGTCTTGCAATAATGATCAGGATATGATTTGTTTTTATTTGCAACTACATTATTTGCTCGCGCGACGTTAGTGGAAAGACTTAGAAAAATATATTGAATTTATGGGTACTTATCCATACCGATAAAATATTTTTTTTTTATATAGAGATGATCACTAACGGAACGTCTATGCTATACACAAGGATGGTCGTGTGATCTTTATGATTACTATTAGCATTATGATTATTAATCTTGTTGTTATCATTGTTTTTATTGTTGTTGGCGTTGTTGTTGTTGTTGTTGTTGTTGTTGTTAGTAATGATGTTGATGCTGATGATGCTATTACTATTAATGTTGATGTTCTTATCTGTAATGTTGATGATTCACTTGAGTTTTACAGCAGGAGCGAAAGAGACAAACTTTGGTTTATCTCTTTCTCTTCTTCTCTGTTTTTTTTTTGTTTTTTTTACTTGACTCTTTCAATCTCTTTTTGTCCTCCGATTTTATCCTTCACCATGCACCTTTTTCCTTCTTTATTTCGTTTTCTTTCTTTCCCTCCCTTCCTTTTTTCATCCTCCACTTCCTTCTCATTCTCCCTCCTTTATCTCCTTCTTTATTCCTCCTTTATTCTATTATTTCCTCCCTCACTCTCTCCTCTTCTTCCTCCTTCTCCCTTCCTTCTTCCTTCACCCCCCTCATCATCTTCCTCCTCCTCCTTTTTCTTAGTCTTTTTCCTTCCTCTTTCTCTCCCTTCTATCCTTCCTTCACCTCCCTCCCTCCCTCTTCTTCTTCTTCTTTTTCCTCCTCCTCCTCCTACTACTACTACTATCTCCTCTATCTCTTCCCTCCCCCCCCCCCCTTTCCCTCTCCTCCTTTCTTCCCTCATTCCCTTCACCTCTTTTCTTCTCTCCCTTCTCCACCTCCACCTCCTCCTCCTCCTCCTCCTCCTCCTCCTCCCTCCTCTATCTCCTCCTTCTTTCCCTCCCTTCCACCCCTCCTTCTTCACCTCGACCTCCCCCCCTCCCCCCCTCGCCCCCTCTACCCCTCACCTGCCGATGATGCATGGGGAATAATGTGCAATCAGAGATAATAGCCAAACGAGTGGAAATAATTAAGGGGTCGCCATAATGAACAGTAGGAGGGGGGAAAGGGAGAAGGTTGGGGGGGAGGGGAGGGGTAGTAGGAGAAGGGGGAGAGGGGGGGAATGATGGACAGCTTCACCCCCCACCGAGACGAGCATCCGTTGGTAAGTGTTAAGTCACCCGGGATTCGGAACTGTGTGGGCGTGTGGAAGTGTTAATGCGTGTGTGTGCTTGTTTGTGTTTATGCGTTTGTGTGTGTTTGTGTGTGTTTGTGTGTGTGTGGGTGTTTGCGTTTATATGTGTATCTGTGCATGTGCAAGTGTCTGTGTTTATATGTTTGTGTGTATATGTATATCTATATATGTATATGTATATATATATATATATATATATATATATATATATATATATATATATATATATATATATATATATATTATATATATATATATATATATATGTATGTATTTATATATATATATATATATATATATATATATATATATATATATATATATATATATATAAATATATATTATATATATATAATATATATATATATATATATATATATATATATATATATATATTATATATATATATATGTGTGTGTGTGTGTGTGTGTGTGTGTGTGTGTGTGTGTGTGTGTGTGTATTTGTATATGTTTATAGCTATGATTATTGTTACCTTTATAAATAATTTTCTTCCTTGTTAATATTTAATTGTCATTAATAA
>NW_028234435.1:14401469-14403969 GCF_977035675.1 Penaeus japonicus
AACCAACCCCCCTCCCACCTCTCGCATGGTCAACATCTGTTAACATGTGTACATAATGTAAATAATGAATAAATATATGTGTTCTCCCTCTCCATGTACAGCCACCCCCTGCCTGGGAAGAACTGTTGTCATTAAAATTCTATGATTAGAAACCCGTTCTTTATGGCTTTTTTTTTTTTTTTTTTTTTTTTTTTTTGTATGCTGATATATTCATTATGCTTCGGTCCCATTATTGTTAATGTATGTATTGGTAAGGCGTGTATGATAATAGGTCATACTGATATAAGGGTGATGGGGATAATGATATTGATAGTTGTGTTGATGTTGGGATTGTAAGGTTTGTAAGGTCGCGTAATCGTTCTTAATGATATTGCAATTGTTGTTAGTTGTGGTAATGATAGTTGTGATGATGGGATGTACATTAATTTGCGTAATAATGATGATAGGGGTTTAAATAATGATGATAAGGATGATTATTGCATTGATGATAATTGCGCTGATAACGATAAAACAATGATGATATGATGGCAATGACTCATATCACAAATTTGATAATGATAAGAGCAATATAGTTATTAATAGCGATAAGATTAAAAATTAGAACTGATGTTAATGGCGATGACAGGAATAAGATTAATCGTGATGATGATAAGGATGGTAATAATAATGATAGGACTAATTACTGTTAAAATAGGGGTGTTAACCGTCATGGTTGTCATAATGATAACGATGAATATAATTATAATGATGGTTATCACTACTCTTTATCATCGGTCATATTTAAAAATATATTTATATAATGTACAAAAATAATAACGATGATAATTTAAAGAAATTGAGCTGAAGATAATGATGATGAAAATTGATATTACAGCCTTGATGGTAATGGCAATAATGATAATGATGATGGTAAAAATCATAATAAAGATAATAGCAATTATAATAGTTTTGATCATGATAATGATTACGACAATAATGATAGTAATAATGATAACAGTAATATCAATGATAATGTTCGTGATAACAACAACAAAACAATAATGATAGTAGTAGTAATGATAATGATAAAATATATATAATAATGATTATAATGATAGAAATAGGGATAAAGGTAATAATGATAATAACAATAATAATGGCTATAATAATGATCATATCAATAATGATGATAATAATAATGATAATAGTAATAACGATAATACTGATGATAATGATGATATCAGCAATGATAATGATAATTGCTATGATAATAATGATACTGATCAAATAACCATATATCTAATGATCGTAACAACTGTAACAATTTATATATATATATATATATATATATATATATATATATATATATATATATATATATATATATATATACATATATATGTATATATGTATATACATATAAATATATATATATACATATATATACAGAGAGACAGAGAGAGAGAGAGAGAGATGGATATACCTCTCTGTATGCTTCCTCTTTCTGAATTAAAAAAAAAAATTGACTGGGCCTACGTGTGATTCCACACTTGGCATGGAGCAGTTTCGATCGCGGGACCTGGGGATTGCCAGGCCACGCCTCAAACCACTCCTCCAGGACGACGATTTGCTGAGAGGAAAGGAATTAACGGTCTATTTATACTACGCTTTTGTAGTATAATCATCTCTCTCTCTCGTTCTCTTTCATTCTCTCTCTCTCTCTCTCTCTCTCTCTCTCTCTCTCTCTCTCTCTCTCTCTCTCTCTCTCTCTCTCTCTCTCTCTCTTTCTCTCTTTTTCTCTCTCTCCTTCTCTCTCTCTCTCTCTCTCTCTCTCTCTCTCTCTCTCTCTCTCTCTCTCTCTCTCTCTCTCTCTCTCTCTCTCTCTCTCTCTCTCTCTCTCTCTCTCTCTCTCTCTCTTTCTCTATGTCTTTCTCTCTCTTTATTTCTCTCATTCTCATTATATGTATACATACATACATATAATGACAATAATAATGATCATATATCTATCTAATGATCGTAACAACAGTAACAATAATGATGATAATAATTATGAAAATAATAATGATAAAAATGATAATGTAAATTGATATAAAAATGATGATGATAATGTTAGTAATGATGATAGTAATAATGAAAATAATGAAAAAGGTAACAACGATAACAAGGATGAGGATGATAATAGACATAATAAAAATAGCAATGAGGATGATGATAAGGATAATTATGATAATAAGGATAATTATAATAATGATATAAATGATGATGATGGTAACAATAATGATAGCAATGATGATAATGATAATAATGATGATAATGATAATGGTAATAATAATAATGGTAATAATGATATTAAAGATAATTAAAATAACAATGATAGAATAATAATGATAATGATGATAATGATGATAAGAATAATGATAAAAGTAATGATAGTAATAATGATAATAATAGTAATGATTATAATAATGATACTAATTACAACAATAATCATAACAATAATGATAATGACAACAATGAT
>NW_028234435.1:14408969-14411469 GCF_977035675.1 Penaeus japonicus
AGGGAGGGAGGGAGAGAGAAGGGGGGGGAGGGAGGGAGGGAGAAGGAGGGACGGGGGAGAGGGAGGGAGGGAAGGAGGCAGGGAGGGAGGGAGAAGGGGATAAAGGAGGGAGAAGGGGGGGAGGCAGGGAGGGAGACAGGGAGGGAGGGAGGGAGGGAGATATGGAGAGAGAGAGAAAAAAACGGAGAGGATGATTGAGGGAGAGAGGGAGGAACAGAGGAAAGAAAATTCATGGAATGAGAGAGAGGGAAAGATTCAGAAAGAGAGAGAAGAGAGAGTGAGAGAGAATTAGAAAGAGAGAAACAGATGTTATAGGAAAGGAACTAACAAACAAATAGAAAGGGAGATGGAGAGAAAGAGAAAGAGAGAGGGAGAGAGAGGGAGGGAGGCTAACGGAAGGGATCTAACATAGATTCAGAGAGTATTTGCTTTCTGCAACATATGAATATATTTCTGGGAAAGCCATGGTAACTTTGGCTTTCTTTTAATGGAATATGGATTCGCCAACCAACGACAGCATGAGATTGCAAACTTCATTAAGGATTGGGATAAAGCATTAATCCTTTCAGCGATTATTGGCAAAATATTGGGGAATATTTGTGCCTCGCGTCCGCTTCTTTTTAGTATTCTCTCTCTCTCTTTCTCTTTCTCTTTCTCTTTCTCTCTTTCTCTCTTACTCTCTCTCTCTTTCTCTTTCTTTTTCTCTCTTTCTCTCTCTCTCCTTCTCTTTCTCTTTCTCTCTTTCTCTCTCTCTCTTTCTCTCTTTCTCTCTCTCTCCCTCCCTCTCTCTCTCTCTCTCTCTCTCTCTCTCTCTCTCTCTCTCTCTCTCTCTCTCTCTCTCTCTCTCTCTCTCTCTCTCTCTCTTTATATATATATATATATATATATATATATATATATATATATATATATATATATATATATATATATGTGTGTGTGTGTGTGTGTGTGTGTGTGTGTGTGTGTGTATGTGTGTATGGGTATGTGTGCGTGTGTGTATGTGTGTACTTGTGTTCATATATATATATATATATATATATATATATATATATATATATATATATATATATATGTTTATATATATGTACGCATGTATGTATGTATGTATGTTTGAATGTATGTATCTGTATATATATGTACATCTCTCTCTCTCTCTCTCTCTCTCTCTCTCTCTCTCTCTATATATATATATATATATATATATATATATATATATATATATATATATGCATTTGTGCACGAATGTTTATGTATGTCTGCAATCAAGTATGTATACATTTTTTCCTGTTCTCATATGACAGCCAACACAAAGGGATTTAATTTTAATCTGGCAATAATACAAACACAGTTCTTAAGAACACATAAACATTTGAAATATGAAGAAAAACGGGTAAGCACGGACACAATCAACGTGATATAATGCGAGCATAATGAAAAAAATGATCATAATGATAATCCTTAAAATGGCAGATGGTCAACATTATCAATCGCGAACATCAAACAAACAGTCTGTCAAACAAACAAACAAAAGTAGAGTCAAGTAGACGTCACTTTTAAAGAAACAACAAAAGACGGCGAGTTACTTATTCATATAATCGTTCGTAAATGAACACGTCTGCTTGATTTATGAACACGGCATTAAGCATGATCAAGTAGCAATTTTGCAATAAAAATGACCTAATTAGGTAATCGTTTCCGAGTTGACGGATCTAACGCAAAGTAGGACGTTCGCTAAAAATCAGATTGTTTTACGGGTACACAAATCCACAGAGTATCTAGATGGTTGCGTTTGTAATTATCTTTTGCGCGTGGAGACACACAGGTGGAGGATATATAAATGAGAATAGTAATTTTTGTTGGTGGGGAGGGGGGGAGGGTTAAAAATCATAAACTCTTGTTTATGTACAATTGTTTAGATTATCTTCGCGGTAAACGAGCTCACGGAGACAAATGATATTGCAATCACTGGCACCTCATTGTCACGAAAGTTGCCAACGTTGGTAATAACTTGTCTGTATTACTTTGTCGGCCTTTTGTTATCATATATTTGTCCTAAATTCTCGAAAATACCTCTTAAACTAGCCTAGTACCATATTCGCCATAACATATTTTACATCATTTAGAAATTTCAAAGGGTTTTACATAGACTATGAATGCGTATGGTGATACTATTCGTCTTATTTGGGTGTTGTCTCTTTTCACAATTTTGACTGTGTCAATATCAATGGTGATTGCTATCATTACCGTTTATTTATCAGTTGCTTAACTAGTAATTTTGTTTTGATGTGTTTCATCACACATTCATGATAAGTGCTGATAGATGTTCAACATTATGAATTCAGTCATATGTGGCAACTAATCTCAGAATAACGCAACCATATACGTACATTTAGTGCGCATGTGCATAAATATAGATATACATACATGCATGCATGTATTCATATGTGAGTGCGTGTGTATATTTGTATATGTATATATATAGAGAGAGAGATATAGATCT
>NW_028234435.1:14428969-14431535 GCF_977035675.1 Penaeus japonicus
CTCCCTCCCTCCCTCCCTCCTCTCTCTCTCTTCTCTCTCTCACTCCTCTCATTCATCGTCCTCTCTCAGTGTTTCTCTCTCTCTCTCTCTCATTCTCTCTCATCACAGTCCTTCGGCTTCTTCCCCTCTCTCTCTCTCTCTCTCTCTCTCTCTCTCTCTCTCTCTCTCTGTGTGTGTGTGTGTGTGTGTCTCTTTCTCTGTCTCTATCTCTTCTTCTTTGTCTCCATCTCCTTTCCCCCCTCTTCCTCCTCCTCCTTCTTCTTCATCTTCTTTTTCTCCATCTCTATCTCTTCCTCCATCTCCTTCTTCTTCTCCATCTTCTTCTTTCTTCTTCTTCTAGTTCTACTTCTTCTTATCATAATACTCCTTCTTCTTCCTTCTCCTTCTCATTTTCCTTCTCCATCTCCTTCTTCAGCCTTCTTTCTTCTTCTTCTCCATCTCCATCTCCTTCTCCATCTCCTTCCTTCTTCCTTGTTCTTTTCCTTCTTCTTCCTTCTCCTTCTTCTCCTTCCTCTCTCTCTCTCCCAAAGAGTTGCGTGTTTTGCCTTGATGGTTCTTTGACTGTTTGATGTTTGCTTGTCTTACGCGTGCATTGATATTGTTTGGGGGGAAATTACACACTTTGAAGGACTTTTCTTGCGTAACTTGGGGTTGTCAGCGAGTCAGGAATTGTAAAGAAATAAGAAGGAAATGTTTGTATATGTTTTTTTTTGTTTTTGTTTTTTGCTTGTTTTTGTTGTTGTTGTTTTGGATGTGTTTGTGTTTGTTTGTTTGTTTTGGATGTGTGTGTGTATGTTTGTCTGGATTTTAGGCTTATGAAAGACGTCAAGGGTAAGGATGGGAGAGGGGAGGGGGAGGGGGAGGGGGAGGGGGAGGCCGAGGGAAGCAATCAGGGGGGGGGGGGGGGGGGGGTGGGGGAGAAGGACTGATTATTTGCAGGGCTTAATCATTTACGGGGGAGAGGGATGGAGTTGCGTTGTTTATACAGATAATCTTTCAATTGCGTGTTGTCTGCGTGTGTGTGCTTGTGCATGTGAATGTGTGTGTGTGTGTGTGTGTGAATGTTTTTGACCTTTAATTGGATTCATGTTTGTCTAATAGAAACATGTGCAAGATGCTATCAGGTTCATATGATATTTAGATTGCAAGGACGCCTGTCGCTTAAATAACAACACTGGCTGTCAGGATCTGATATGCAATTTGCATATATGCATACACGTAAGCAGACATGCTATTTGTATACATACACGCAAGCACATAAAAACAATTTGCATACACAAACACAAGCACACCCACGGAAGCACACACGCATACATATAACCACCTACACACAGACAAACAAACACACTTTGTACATTAAATGAATACCGTGTCTATCATAAAATAGTAATCACTTAATGATGACAATTAAGAGATTCAAGGGAATATAGGGAAAAGGAGACCCCCTCCCCCTCCAGCCCACCTTCTCTCCACTCCCCCTCCCCCCTCCCCCTCAGGGACAAAAGCCACACCCTCATGGTATCCCCCTCCCCCCCTTTCTCTCTCTCTCTCTCTCTCTCTCTCTCTCTCTCTCTCTCTCTCTATCTATCTATCTATCTATCTATCTATCTATCTATCTTTCTTTTTTTTTCTCTCGTGGTGACGTGAGTAGGGAGGGTGGGGGCGAGCTCTCTCTCATTTCTCTTCCTCTCTCTCTCGCTCTCTGTGCTCTCTCTCCTCTTTTCTCTTTCGTGCTTTCCTGTTGGAGTTCTCGTCGTCTTTCTTTCTCTCTCTCTCTCTCGCTAGCAGAGCTCTCTCTCTCTTCCTCTCTCACCTCTTCCTCTGCCCTCTCTCCACACTTCTCTCTCCTCTCCTCTCTCATCGCGCTCTCCTCTCGAGCGAGTCTCTCCCGCTCTCTATCTCTTCTCCTCTCCTCTCCTCTCTCTCGACTTCTCCTCGCTCTATCTCCTCCCGCTCGCTCCTCTCTCATCTCTTATCTCCGTTCCCCCCCGCCCTCCCTTCCCCCTCCTTCCCTCCCTCCCTTCCCCCCTCCCTATCCCTCCCATCATTACCCCCTTCCCTATCCCTCCCTTTCCCCCTCCCTCCCTCCCTCTCTCTCTCAACGTGGTGTTCGAGTCTCAACACAGCCAGGCAGTGATATATTGAACCGGGTTAAATGAGGCTGCGGTTCATATATGGTTCGCAGAAGACCTCTAATAGCGTCCAGGACACCCCGCCTTGGTTCGTCGCGGGGGGTAGGGTAGGGGGAGAGGGAGGGAGGGGAGGGAGGGTGAAGGGAGGGGGAAGGGAGGGAGGGGGTGAGAGACGGGTGATTTCGAGGTTGAATATTCATAACTCCATTGGTTGATTGGGGTGAGGGTGTGGGGTGTGGTGGGGGTGGGGGGTGGGGGGAGGAAGAGGGATGAAGAGATAGAGGGAAGGAGGAGAGGGAGAGTGAGAGAGAGAGTGAGAGAGAAAGAGAGAGAGAGTGAGAGAGAAAGAGAGAGAGAGTGAGAGAGAGAGAGAGACAGACAGACAGACAGACAAACAGACAAACAGACAAACAGAGACAGATAGAGAGAGGTTG
>NW_028234435.1:14431635-14451096 GCF_977035675.1 Penaeus japonicus
TTTTATCACGTATCCAGTGATGGCGTTGATAAACAGGTTGATAAGAAGATCGCTGCAACATTAACTAATGCAAATAATCCATGAAGTCTTCGGAAACCTAAATTCAATTTGAGCAATCATTGCATTCGCGCATATATGAATACGTAATGGGGACATCGCGAGCTTAATTTTTTTATTTATAACACAAATTGAAAAAGGAAAAAAAATATATGTATTCATCCACATTTGAGTAATTCATAGAAACTACAACGAACGAACCACCTCGTCTGCTTCTGGGAAACACATGACGGGATGGATAATTTGCCTGTTTTGCAGAATATCAGAGGGATGGACATGAGCTGTCTTGTCAGTCTGTCAGTTCTCGTGCAAAGTGGGGCTTCTGAACTGTGTGAGGCTTTCTCTCTGCTGAGTAAGTAATGTAGACGTAGATTCCTACTCACAGACATATAGATATGTTAATACGTGAATGAAGATGGTCATGTAGTGGTATGAAGGGAGATGTGGGGGGGGATTTTGCTTGTGTAGGTGGGTGGGTGGGGGGTGGGGGGGTTGCTTGTAGTAGGTGGGTGGGTTTTCGGGTGGGTGGGGTTTTGGGTGGGTTTTTGCTTGTGTGGGTGGGTGGGTGGGATTTTGGGTGGGGAGAGCGAGAGAGAAAGAGAGGGAGTGAGTTTGTATGCGTGTGTGTGTAGAAAGAGAGAGAGAGAGAGAGTGTGTGTGTGTGTTTGTTTGTTCCATTAAAATACGACCATCAAAGCATTTTTGGGTCCGTACTCCCCTCGCCTAAAATAACCTCAATCGTCCCATTTAAGTACCTGCTTCTTTCCTGTTGCGAAGATGCATTCGGCAAATTGCACACACGGCCCATTTCCCCCAAATATGACATTTAAATCCGAAATCTGGGAATTGCAATGTGCTTGAATCATTACGCGGATATGATTGTTTGCATTTGTGTGTGTATGAAGATTGTCATGACAGTTCGGGGATTAAAGTAATTGCTTTGATGTTCTTTTGATTCGTGGTCATAATCACTCCTTTGCCGAGGGTCTAGTGATGTTAATGTGGGATGTGGTTCAGATATTAGATTCCGAAGCGGCGAGGATTCAGAGATTAAGCTCTTTTCACTTTTCATTCATTGCAAACTTTGTAGACTTGGGAATGTGCCAAAGCTGTGTTTGAAATCACCAAGAAAACAGAATGTGGTTGTACTAATTTCTATCAATTTGCTTGTTTGTATACATTACGAGTATCTGTATGTATGTAAATATATATATATAATATATATATATATATATATATAATATATATATATATATATAATATATATATATATATATTATATATGTATATATTATATATATATATATATATATATATATAGAAATATATATATATAAACATATATATATATAGCTATATGGTATTATATATATATATATATAAATATATTATACATATAAATATGTGTGTGTGTGTGTGTGTGTGTGTGTGTGTGTGTGTGTTTGACAGTGTGTATAATTTGTCTGTGTGTATGTATGTGTATGTGTGTGTGTGCATGTGTGTGTGTGTCTTCTTGATATGTACCCTCGCAATGTACAAATCTATCTTTAATTAGCATCCCTCCCTCGCGTACTGTATCATGCAAAACCTCAAATATACATACTACCGATGCTAATAATAATACTAATAATGAAATAATCATCCTCTCCCATTTAAAAATTCCAGCACAAGGGGGGCCAAAACAATACCCCTCCCCCACCTACCTAACCTATATAACGCCCCGCCCACCACCTCAAAAACCCACACGCACAACCATACCCACACCCCCCATTCTCGACACACGCACCCCCACCCCCCCACATCCCCCATACCTCGCCAATACCCACCCTCCCTCCCCTCATTCCTCTCCTTCCCCTCTCTCCCCTCTTTCCCCTCCCTTCCCTCTTTCCCCTCTTTCCCCTCCCTTCCCTCTTTCCCCTCCTTCCCCTCCCTCCCCTCCCTCCCCTCTTTCCCCTCCCTTCCCTCTTTCCCCTCCTTCCCCTCCCTTAACCATACCTCGCCAATACCCACCTTTCTTCCCCTCCTTCCCCTCCCCCCCTCCTTCTCCTCCCCCCTCCTTCCCCTCCTTCCCCTCCCTCCCCCCATCCCTCCCCTCCTTCCCCTCCTTCCCCTCCCTCCCCTACTTTCCCCTCCTTCCCCCCATCCCTCCCCTCCTTCCCCTCCCTCCCCTCTTTCCCCTCCCTCCCCTCTTTCCCCTCCTTCCCTCCTTCCCTTCCCTCCCCTCTTTCCCCTCCTTCCCCTCCTTCCCCTCCCTCCCCTCCTTCCCCTCCTTCCCCTCCCTCCCCTCCTTCCCTTCCCTCGCCTCTTTCCCCTCCTTCCCCTCCCTTAACCCCCTGAGCATTGACCCCATACCTCGCCAATACCCACCCTCCCTCCCCTCATTCCTCTCCTTCCCCTCCCTCCCTTCCTTCCCCTCCTTCCCCCCTCCTTCCCCTCCCTCCCCCCTCCCTCCCCTCCTTCCCCTCCTTCCCCTCCCTCCCCTCCCTCCCTCCCCCCCTGAGCATTGACCCCACCAACCTCTCCACTAACAAAACAACCTTAACTCCATCCACACAAACCAAGTATCGTACACGTGATACATCGCCTCTTAATATGCTTTGGTGCTGAACAGACATGGGAGAGTTATCGCAATACTTCCTCGTGAGCAACAGTTTGCTATTGCTATCATTGCAGAGCCATTTTGGAGGTGGAATTACAGTGCCTTCCTTTGCCGGGTTTACGGGTGACTATTAGATAGGGCTCGATCATTTGCACATGCAAGCAGGTGTCACGCTATATCATAGAGGAGAACGCGCTGTGGTGAGTCTAATAAGGTCTGCTGCTACTGCTACTTGCTCGTTGCTACTTCTAGTATTATTACCTTTGGTATCATTACTAATACTGGTGATTTTACAACTAATGATAGAGTATATCTCCTGTCCGTTTTATTATGTTTTTTTTTTTCTTTTATATTCTTTCCCCGAACCCACACTTTCTCTCATGTCGTTTGAGCATTGATGACGTACGATATAACGAGGATTCAGACGAGTAATATATCTTTACACCTGCGGTTATTGTCATTACTGCGACTGTGACTGTTACTTATGCTATTAATTTGACTATTACAATTACTACCACTGCGATTTTTATCATTTATATTCCTGTGACTATCGTAACCATTACAATTACTGCTATCGCTTATTACTTGTATCATTCTTGTAACTATTGCCTTTACTGATACTGTGACTATTACTATAACTACTACTTTGACTACTATTTATCCTACAATTGTTACTAGTATCAATACTACCACTATGACTACTACATATACCACCACTGTAACTAATATCACTTATATTGCAACTATCAACCTTACAAGTACTAAATGTATTACAATTTCTTCGAGTGCGAATATTACTCCTACTATTACTACGACTATCACTGTACTACTATTGATGCTTATTGCACTTATCCCCCCCCCCCCTCCCTCCATTTCCCAGATGATGACAAGTAGCAGTAAACAATAAACATTTGCAACCTGCATAATTATTAAAGGTGTTTTAATTCCCTTAATATAGTAATTAAAGAGGAATCATATCATTAGCATAATAGCTTAGACTAACGATAATGATCATGATATTGATAGTGATAAGCATAAGAAGTTTATTGAATATGGTGAGAATAATAATTATTTTAGTGGGGATGATGATGATAATGAGGATGATAATAACGATGATGATCATGATGATGTTAATAAGAGTGATGATAATGGTAACAGTGATAGTGATAGTAATAATAGCAAGGATATAAGGATAATGCTACTGCTGATAATAACGATGATGATAATAATGATGATGATATAGATAAAAATGTTAGTGATGATAAGAAGAATAACAATAATAACATTAACAACAATGTTACTAACTTTCGAAATCTCCCCCCCTCCCCCCTTTAAGTGACTATCAACTAATATATCTATTCCTACCGATGATTTTGATAAAGTTAGTAAGAATAACAACTACATAATAATGTAGCTAACGATAAGAATAAGGATAAAATCGTCAGCCACAATAAAGATCAATAATTGCAACATTGAATATCAACATTATCAAGATAACAACATCAGCAGCATGTAATAACAAGGATACCACCCTCGACAACGAGACCAGCCAGGCGTGAAAACAAGTGTGATAAGATAGACACGCCAAGAAGTGCAAAAGATGCAAGCAAACGATCCACTTAAAAGCACTTTCCTAGCATCAACGCACGGTACTTTGAGGTAAAAAGTCTATCATCAAAGATTCTCCAGGGATTGGTTTTGACAACGAGATTTCGCTGCAGTTGCTGGGTTGCACACGATGATGAGATAGCTCGTTGGAGATGTAGTAGACACATTACTTTTTTTTTTCTTTCTTTCTTTCTTTTTTTGAGGGGGGGGGGGCTACGATAGGATATCCTGCACTTAATAGAGATGTAGCTTATTGGAGTGAATTATAAATATAAACATACAAAATATGTTTAAAAGAAGAAGAAGAAGGATGAACATGGAGGGAAGGTGAACGAGTGAACAAACACAGGCATACAAATGAAGAAGGAAAAAAAAAGAAAAAAAAACTTCTTCAACAAGACATATTCCTCTTCATGAACCCCCCCCCCTCCCCCCCAAAAAAAAATTATCCTTTCCCATGGCATATATTACGTCTTAGAAGAGGAAAAATCTAGTGGTTTGATTTGAAAGATTATACACCTCTTTCCCTCCTTCTCCTTCCCTTGGCTACCAAAACCCACAAAGCCTTCCCCGCGGCATTGCTTAAAAAAAAGAGAGAGAGACAGATACAACAAGGTGCCTCATCTGCAGTCAAATTGCACTAAGGAGGGGCCAGCGCTGCAAAATACCTGCGAAACGTGGACTGTTCTTCAAGTCAGTAAGCACCAGCAGACATCCACTGGGCCCGGAATTAAAGTCTGAGCAAAACCACAATAACCAGCGTCGACATCACGCACTGGATGAAAACCGTAGCCAATGCGCGGCGAAAATAGACGAGCGGGAGACTGCGAGGCTTCCAGCGCTGCGGGGAGATGGTCTCTTGTCTCTCTTTTTCGTGGGCGTGAATAGGAATGTAGGTGTGTGTGTACTCAGGGATGCAGCCCTCTGATCAGGCAAACATACGTAATTGCATACATACATACATAAAGGCATACGCACACGCACACGTACATGCATACATACATACATACAGTACATACATACATACATACATACAAAATTATGTATATATATACATACATACGTACATACATGCATGCGTGCATATATACATGCAGACAGACATAAACATATATATACATAAACATTCATCCACCCCTGTACCTATCTCTCACCTCCTCTTCCTCTCCCTTCCCTTCCTCCTCATGCCTCACATCCTCCTCCTCCTCCTCCTCCTCCTCCTCCTCCTCCTCGTCCTCCTCCTCCTCCTCCTCCTCCTCCTCCTCCTCCTCCTCCTCCTCCTCCTTAACCCTCTACTTAGGCTCCTCCACCCCTCCTCCTCCTCCTCCTCCTCCTCCTCCTCCTCCTCCTCCTCCTCCTCCTCCTCCTCCTCTTCCCTCCTCTCCCTCTCCCTCCTCTTCAACCTCCTCCTCCTCCTCCTCCTCCTGCTCCTCTCCCTCCTCTTCCTCCTCCTCCTCCTCCTTCTCCTCCTCCTCCTCCTCCTCCTCCTCTCCACCTCTCCACTCAGCCTCTTCCTCTCCTCCTCCTCCTCCTCCTCCTCCTCCCCCTCACCCTCCTCCTCCTCCTCCTCCTCCTCCTCCTCCTCCCCTCCTCCTCCTCCTCCCCTCCTCCTCCTCCTCCTCCTCCTCCTCCTCCTCCTCCTTAATCAAGCCAACGCAGGTGTCTAAAGAGAGGAAGTTGCCATCCATCACAAATTGCACAGAAGTCTCCCCCTCAACGTGTTATGTACATGTTTTAGCGCCGTTAGCACCTCGTTCTTTTTTTTTTTTTTTTTTTTTTTGTTTTGCTTTGTAACATGATTTCAAAAAATGATTCGGGAAAAAAACACAGAGGATGGATTGGCCGAGGCTTCCGGGTGTTTTTTGTTTTTTCTTCTTTCTTTCTTTCTTTTTTTCTTCTTTTTTGCGTGTAAGATGGATGCAGGATTCTTTGATCTGGTTTTGGTGTGTGTTTGTTTTGTTTGATTTTGCTTCCTGATGCTCCTTTGTGATTCGATTTATTTGTTTGTTTGTTTTTGTCTATATTTGTAAATACTGACGTAAAAAATACGTATTTTATATACAAGTAGATGATCTAGATGAAAGATATACTACTACTTATATTCATATCAAGTTATATATCATTCCTATTTTGATTTTCACATTGTTATAGAGCTTTGTGATAATCATTTTCATTTTCTTTAGCTTTTCATGTGTCTGTCCATCTATCTATCTACTTTTTATCACGTATTCATTCTTCTTTATTAATGTAAGGGGAAAAATTAATGAAACAAGAATAAGTGAAATAAAGAAACGTTGAAGAAATAGAACAAATGGGATGAAAAAAAATGATAGATGCATAGATAAATGTGTAAAATAAACAAATACATAATAATGAAGATAGCAGTGAGGATAGATGGATAGGTAGACAGGATGCTTTATTAATTTATCTCTTCCTTTTATCAGTAATTTCTCTATTCCTTTCATCACGTAAGAGCAAGATGTGGATGGGAAATAGATAAACAAATAAGATAAAAATGATAGAAAGCACAAACAGAGAGAGGGAGAGAGAGAGAGAGAGAGACAGAGAGAGAAAGTAAGACGAGATAGAGCTAGAGAGAGACAGACAGACACAAACAGAGATATAAACAGAGAAAGAGAGACAGACAGACAGAAACTAAAAGAGACAGAGAGAGAGAGAGAGAGAGAACGAGAGAAAGAACAGAGAGAATAACCAAGCAAAGTGCAGGGAAGATGCAGATGATTTCCTTTCCTTCCAGAAGATTCTCTCGTCTTATAAGAAGATTTGACGTCTTGAGCTCCTGCACCTGGCCGACGGGGGGAGGGGGGGGAGAGGGGGAAGGGAGGAGGAGTGGGGGATGAGATGTGTGAGAGGGGTAGGTGGAGGGAGGGAGTGAGAGAGAGAGTGGGGGTGTTGGGAGATGGGAAGAGTGGGTGGGTAATGGGGGAGGGTAGTGGAGGGGGAAGGGGATGTATGTGTGTGTGTGTGTGTAGGGAACGGGAGGGGGGAACGGGTGGGGTGGTTAGAGTAAGAATGAGAAAGGATAGATAAAGGAGGGACGTGAGGGGAGAGAAGGAAGTCAATAGGGGGGAGGGGAGAGGGGGATGTAGGTTGGGGCAGAGGAGGGGGTGGGGAGGAGGGATAAGAGAAGATATGTGACATGTGACAAGAGACTTAAGGGGGAACAGGCAGAAAGGGGGTAGAGGGGAAGGAGGGAGGGGGAAGAAGTATGTAGAGGAGAGAGGAAAGGGGGGAAAGGAAAGGGGTGAAGGAGAGAAAGGGGGGGGGGATAGGAAAAGGAGAAGGGAATGGCGAGGAAGAGGAACCTGTAGGAGGGGGAAGAAGGCTGGATCGTGTGTGTGGGGGGGAGGGGGGGAGGGGGGGGAGCAGAGTGGGGAAGAAGATGATAATGAAAGGGGTAAATGATGATGGTGAAAGATACACGAAGGCGCGGGAAAAGATGTGGTGTTATTTTGGTGTTGGGATGTGATGACGTTCACGGCTTGATGCTGGTGATAGTGACGATGAAGGTTCTGGTGATGATGATGGTGCTGGAGGTGGTGAGAGTGATGGTGACAGTGATACTAATAGTGATGGTTATAGTGATGATGGCAATGATGATGGTGATAATGAAGATGATTGTGGGGATGATTGTGGGTGGAAGTGGTGGTGATGATGATGATAATGGCGCACTAGTGATGATGGTGATGGTGGTAAAAATGATGATGAAAATAACGGTAATGATAATCACAATTGGAATAAGGCCATCATAGCTGACAAAACGATGAAAGAATAACGATAATATTAACAATAAACATAATGATAATTATAACAAAGATCATAAACCCAAAATGATATAAGAAAACAAAAGACAAATAATTATGACTTAACAAAAAAAAAAAAGAAAAAAAATGCCAGTGGTTATGATAATACAGAGAAGATACAGATATATAAAACATAATGAAGATAATGAAAGCAGGAAGTAATAATTGTTGTAAATGGAGAGTAAATAGTAAGTTTTCGATGTTAATGCTGGCAATAACATAACAATAATTGCTTAAATTCATTGCATCGGATTTAATAGAAATACGTTATTATTTAGTGATTAAAGATGGGAATTCCGGTTGCGAGTACACAGACGCACAGACATTTCCGCTCGCATACATATGACTACTTATACACTGGTAAACATATACACATGAATGCAGTCACACACATATAAATACGGATATACTGTAGTGAACACGTAGATGAATCATTATTGAGTGAATAGATAAATATAAAGATATTGAATAAGATAGATAAATATACACATGTATACATACAAACACACATTCCACATATATCCAAGAACAAAATAGCAAAACAAAGGAATAGACAACAATTTTAACGATAAAGACCATACATACTACAAATCACATGAAAACATACAAACAAACAAACACCACACACTTGATATATTTAGGGAAAAGAAAACACACACAAAAAAAGCACAGAACATCTTTAAGGCAAGTGACAGCTCTGTTTGTCAAGTTCCGGTAGCCAAGCGTGTAACAAGTGTGTGTGTTCGGCGGTAGGAGGGGGGGGGTATTTTATGGGGGGTTGGGGTGTAGGGGGAGGGGGGGAGGGGGGGATGTGTGAGGGGGAGGGGATGTGTGTGTGTGTGTGTGTGTGTGGGTGTATGTGTGTGTGTGTTTATGGGGGAGTGTTTACTTTTGTGCAGGTGTTTGTGAGTTTGTACATGTTTATGAATGAGCACTTGTATGTGTGTGTGTGTGTGTGTCCACCATCTGAAGCTCCATCATGTACGTATAAGTACGTGTGATTATACGAATACAAATACATCTAAAACGAAATTCCACGACACCGTAGATACAAGTAGATAAAACGATAAAGAAATAGATGAATAAATAGATAAAAATAAATACAGCGCAAGATAAAAGAAGAAAATAGAAAATAAAATGGTTAGGGAGAAGAGGGATGGGGTGAGGGCGAAGGGAGGAGAAAGGGGGGATAGGGGTGGGGGTGAGGGAGAAAAAAGAGGAAATGGAGGTGTGGGAGAGAAGGGTAAGAGAAAGAGGGGAGAAGGATGAGAGTGAGGGAAAAGGAAGGAGAAAAGAGGGGAGAAGGATGAGAGTAAGGGAAAAGGAAGGAGAAACGAGGGGAAAGGGATGAGAGTGAGGGAAAAAGAAGGAGAAAAGAGGGGAGAGCGGTGGGGATGAGGGAGAAAGGGGGAGGGGAGGTTAATATGGGATTAAGGAATGGGGGGGGGAGATGGAATATGCACGTATTTATGCTTGACTAGCGCGTACATCAGTGTTGCCATTATGCGATGGAAAGGGGATTTGGGAGTGAGGGGAGATGGGGGGAGGGGGAGGGGGAGGGGGAGGATGAAAAGGGTTTTTTTTCTCTATCTCTCTCTACTTCCTTTTCGTATCTTGTTTTTATTTATTTTTTTCTTTCTTTCTTTCTTTCTTATCGCTTTATGTTCCTTGTATATTTTGTTGCTCACTTCTTCCTTTTCATATTCCTTACTTCTTCCTCCTCCATCTTCCATACATTCTTACATCAATCTGCTCTTCCTCTTCTTCTTCCTCACTCCCTCTGCCTCACTTCCTTCTTATTCTTCCTCCCCTCATTCTTATACCTCTTTCCTCTTCTTTCTCCACCTCCTTACTCTTTCCTTCCTCTTCTTCATCTCATGCTCAACACTTTTCTCTCTTCTTCCTCCTCCTCTTTCTCGTCCTGCTCTCTCTTTTTATTATTATTTTTTTCTTCTCTCCCGTTGTTTTCACTCCAGACAGGAAAGATGATGAATTTACTGATAATAAATTTAACTAGATAGATAATTAGCTAATTTGATCTACTAACTACCTAACTAATAACTAACTAGCTAAATCTACTAGCTAACTAACTAACCAGTTAATGAACTAACCAAATCTACTAACAAACTAGCTAACGAACTTCCTAACTAATCAGCCAACGAAATCTACTAACAAACTAACAAACTCAAAAATTAAACTAATGATCAATTACCTAACAAACAAACCAAACACATAAACAAATAAATGAATGAACAAATTGAACAAAGCACAATGCACCACAATGGCCTGGCCTCGCCTCGCCTCGCCACGTAACGCCAAGGCAAAGCTAATCGATAACCGACTAATCACGAATCCGAACTGTCCATTACACAGCCGATGACCTTTGCCGGGGGACCAGCGTGACGTCATCACTGGCTACGCTGGTGATAGTGTCCATTCTGTTTGGGTACACGCTGGATGGATGGCTGGCTGATGAGGACTTGTGAATGCGCGTGCTGTTTCGTATGGTTTTGGTGTGTTTGTGTGTGTGTGTGTGTGTTTGTGTGTGGTTGTGCTTGTGTGTGTGTGTGTGTTTGCTTGTGTGTGTGTCTGTTTGTTTGTGTGTATGTTTGTTTTGTGTGTGTGTTTGTTTGTATGTGTGTGTGTTTGTTTGTGTGTGTATGTTTGCTTGTGTGTGTGTGTGTGTGTGTTTGTTTGTGTTTGTTTGTGTGTGTTTGTGTGTCTGTGTGTGATTGTTAGGATAATTACATGGTATCAAGAACGGTGGTTATATTAACGATCTTGATAATAAGAATAAAATTAATTGTTTTACCAGTGATGATGATAAAAGTAAGGATGATAATAATGATGATGATGATAAGGGTGATAATGATGGAAATACTAATGATGATGATGAAAATAGTGACAATAAAGATAATGATAATGTTAGTATTGACAATAGGAATTAATGATAACGCTATTAGTAAAGGACATGATCATAATAACAATGATGATGATCATGATAACGCTTATATTGATATGGTAAATATGACAATGATCATTATACCGGTTCTCGCTCATTCAATTCGTTCCGACAATTCTCTATTTCCATTCTGTCTCTTGTTCCATTTTTTATCCGTGAATAATCGCTCTCCGGCCTTCGGTTGTCATGCAAGAAATGGCAGGGGAAAAAAAGAGGATTTTATTCGGGAAATACTTTGACTCTGTACTGGATATTTCTTTGCTATTTGGCTTGCTTTGTGTCTGTTATATATATATATATATATATATATATATATATATATATATATATATATATATATATATATATATATATATATATATATATATACATATTTGTATATATACACATATATGTATATGTATGTATGTATATTCATATATATTCACGTATCTCTCACCCTCGCTCTCTCTCTCTCTACCGCTCTCTCTCTCTATATATACATATATACATCTACATATATATATATATATATATCTATATATATATATATATATATGTATATATATATACAGTATATATATAAATATATATATATTACATACAAACCCACGCATATACACATATTTTAACCATTTCTCAAATAGCGTTTATTTTTTATCCTCTTCAGAAAATTGTCATTCTGACCAACACCCCCATCCCCCCCCCCCTCCCGTCCTTTACAACTGTCAATCCGTTACTTGATTTGAGAAAATATGACCTCGTCGTTTTAGCGATGTCACACAAGCACACGCACACGCACAACTACAGACACAAATCTATAAGCAAGCAAGTATTGACACACCCTATACACACATACCCATATATTCAAACGCCCATAACAGGAATAAGAGTACAGACACAAACGCACACAGTCACACATACTATCGCAGATACAAACGCATGCACACACACACGCACACACACACACACACATGTACTTTCACGCACAGTATAAACTATGAAATGGAAAAACGAGAAGAGACAGAAAGCGGATGCAAATGGGAGAAGAGTTAAAAGAAGAAGGAAAAGAAGAAGGAGAAGAAGCAAAAAAAAAAAAAAAAAAAAAAAAAAAAGGAAGAAAAAAAAAAAAAAAAAGGAAAAAAGGAGGGGGAGAAGAAGGGAAAAGGAAGATCAAGATAAAGAAAAAAAGAAAGAGAGAAATAGGAAGATAAAAAAAAAACACAAGAAAACGAAAAGACCAAAATTAGGAAGAAAAGAAGAAGAAGAAGAAGGATAAGAAATCCGAATGGAGTGTTGACGCGTGGCGAAGAGAGGCTGGAATCGGAATGTTCCTCCAACTCAGGTGAGAACCACGCCTTGACTTATAGGTGACAAGTGCCGCCTTTAAGAAACCAGGAAGAGGCCAAGAAGAAGCCGAGAAGAAGCCGAGAAGAAGCCGAGAAGAAGGTGCTTGACAGAGGGAGAAAAGAAGGGCGGTTCAAGTGGCGTGTCTTGTGACTGGTTATTTGGTCGTTCATTTGAGTCGTGTCGCTCGCCTCGCGGTTTCTTTGTTTTTGTTTTATTCAATTATCTTTGGATTTACTTGTTTGTTTGTTTGTTGGTGTATTTGTATGTCTGTCTGTCTGGTGATTTATCTACGTATCTGTGTATCATACTATTTGTTTTGATTTTTTTTTATATCTATATGTTATTGTGCTTCTTCATCTATGTCATTTTTCTTGTCAATGTATTCAATTATCTATTCACTTATAATTCCGTTGATATATCGTCTATCTATCTAACTATCGTTCTATTCATTCCATCCCTATTTCCTTCGACGGAAACAGCAGCCTTGATCCGACGTGCAAGGGCGAGAAAGCATCGTGTCAAGTAAGGAGACGGATCAGCTGATTTCTTAAGATGCTGAGGAATGACCAGCATCTTTGACCAGCAAGACAGTCAGTGTCAGGGCCTTGGACGGCGCTTGGGGTAGGGGGGGAGGGAAAGGCGGGTGGGAGGGAGGGAGGGAGGGAGGGAGAGGAAAGGGAGGGAAAGGGAGGGTGCCGGGGTAGGAGGGGGGAATGAGAAGGCACAGTCCGATAGGGAGAAAGAGATTTAGAGAGAAAGAGGGGGGGGGGGGCAAACAAAAAGAAAAGAAAGGAGAAAAGGATAGTGAGTAGAAACAGAGAGAGAATAAAGTGAGAGAGAACGAAAAAGAGAGAGAGAGAGAGAGAGAAGAGAGATAGAGAGCGAGAGAGAGCGAAAGAGAGAGAGAGAGAGAGAGATAGAGAGAGAGAAGTAGCAAGGAGGGAGGGAGGGGGTGACACTGTAATACACACCATAACATCATCGTTATTTCACTGCATGACGTGGCATCCGACCTCATTTTCAAGAATCTTTTTAATTCTATGTTATTTTTTTTCTTCATCATCTACTTCTTTTTGTCTATTTTCTTAATTTTTTCCCCCTCATGTCTTTGCCACTTAGAGGTGAAATGTTCATTCTTAACGTGCATTTAACCTTCTTATTCGACACGATAGAGAAATTATATTCGTTGTTGAGGTGAAATCGCCACTAAGAATGAATTTGATTTTGTCAAAGAATTTTAGAATTGTACATTTACATACTTGTCTTTCTATTGCCATTGTTTTCTGCTGTGTGTATGTGTGTGTGTGTTTGTGTGTGTGTGTGTGTGTGTGTGTGTGTGTGTGTGTGTGTGTGTGTGTGTGTGTGTTTGTTTGTGTGTGTGTTTGAGTGTTTGTGTTTGTTTGTGTGTGTGTTTATTTGTATGTGTGTGTTTGTTTGTGTGTGTGTTTGGGTGTTTGTGTTTGTGTTTGTTTGTGTGTGTGTGTGTGTTTATTTGTGTGTGTGTGTGTGTTTGTTTGTGTGTGTGTGTGTTTGTTTGTGTGTGTGTGTTTGTTTATGTGTGTATGTGTGTCTGTGTGTGTATATGTGTGTGATCACAACTCAGCCATAACAACTGTTCATCATTCATTCTCACAATCATTAACGGAAGGAACATCAATCACTAAGATAATGAAATATATAACGTACTTACCGTTACCCTTTTTCATTTGTTATTATGATAACATCCCAAAACTTTTGTTCGTGGTCACATATGGTGATCCGATTATGGTTGTGGTGTGTGTGTGTGTGGTGGTTAGGGGGAGGGGGGGAATGGATCTATGGGAGAGGGGGTGAGAGTGAGACATGGGAAGGGAGGGGGAGGGTGTGTGTGTGGGGGGGGGGGGTACGGGAAAGGGAAACAGATACAGATCGAAAGGTATGAAAGAGGAGAGGCAGGGGTAGGGGTAGGGGAAAAGGGTGGGGGGCGTAAATGAAAGGGAGAGGGAAGAAGAGGAGTGGGAATTAGATGGAGGGGGGGGGGAAGAGGAATAAGGATGAGGGGCATGATGAGAAGGGAAGAAGAGGAGAATAGAGGGGAAAATGAAGAATGAGGAGCAAAGGAGAACGGTATGGAAAAGAAGTAACACGGGGAAACAAGAAAGAGGGGAGTAAGTGTAGAGGAAAATGGCAAAGAAGAAACAGATGAGATGGAAACAGGAAGAAGCAAAGGAGAGAAGAGAACGAAAGGAAGCAGAGGAGAGAGGAAAACGAAAGGAAGCGGGGGAATGGAGAGCAGGTAGAAAAGAAGTAGGGGAGAAGAGAACAGAAGAAGGGAGAGCGGGGAAGGGGGAGTGGAGAAGGAGAGCCAAGGGGGAGGGGGAGGGGGAAAGGCAGCCAAGGGGGAGGAGATGGGGAAAGGCAGCCAAGGGGGAGGGGGAGGGGGAAAAGAAGCCAAGGGGAAGGGGGAGGGAGAAAGGGAGGCCTAGGGGAGGGGGAGGAAGAAAGGAAAGCCAATGGGAAGGGGGACGGGTAAAGTGAAGACAATAGGGGAAGGGGGATTGGAGAAAAGGAGCCAAGGGGGAGGGGGAGAGGGAGCCAAGGGGAGGGGGAGGGAGAAAAGGAGCCAAGGGGGAGGGGGAGGAAGAAAGGAAAGCCAATGGGAAGGGGGACGGGTAAAGTGAAGACAATAGGGGAAGGGGGATTGGAGAAAAGAAGCCAAGGGGGAGGGGAGGGGGAAGGGGAAAGGGAAGACAACAGGGGAAGGGGGAGGGGAGAGGGAAACCAAGGGGGAGGGGGAGGGGGAAAGGAAAACGAAGGGGAAGGGGGAGGGCCAAAGGAAAGCCAAGGGGAAGGGGAGGGGGGAAGGAAAGCCAAGAGGAAGGGGGAGGGGGAAAGGGTAGTCAAAGGGAGGAGGGAATGGGAAAGGGTAGCCAAGGGGAAGGGGGAGGGGGAAAGGAAAGCCAAAGGGGAAGGGGAGGGAGAAAGGAAAGCCAAGAGGAAGGGGGAGGGGGAAAGGGTAGTCAAAGGGAAGTGGGAATGGGAAAGGGTAGCCAAGGGGAAGGGGGAGGGGGAAAGGAAAGCCAAAGGGGAAGGGGAGGGAGAAAGGAAAGCCAAGAGGAAGGGGGAGGGGGAAAGGGTAGTCAAAGGGAGGAGGGAATGGGAAAGGGTAGCCAAGGGGAAGGGGGAGGGGGAAAGGAAAGCCAAGGGGGAGGGGGAGGGGGAAAGGGTATTCAAAGGGAGGCGGGAATGGGAAAGGGTAGCCAAGGGGAAAGGGGAGGGAGAAAGGAAAGCCAAGGGGGAGGGGGAGGGGGAAAGGGAAGACATCAGGGGCAGGCGGAATATAGAAAGGGAGCCAAAGAGGAAGGGGAGGGGGAAAGGGTAGCCAAGGGGAAGAGGGAGGGGGAGGGGAAAGCCAAGGGAGAGGGGGAGGGGGAGGGGAAAGCCAAGGGGGAGGGGGAGGGGGAAAGGGAGCCAAAGAGGAAGGGGAGGGGGAAAGGGTAGCCAAGGGGAAGAGGGAGGGGGAAAGGAAAGCCAAGGGAGAGGGGGAGGGGGAAGGGAAAGCCAAGGGGGAGGGGGAGGGGGAAAGGGAGCCAAAGAGGAAGGGGAGGGGGAAAGGGTAGCCAAGGGGTAGAGGGAGGGGGAAAGGAAAGCCAAGGGAGAGGGGGAGGGGGAAAGGAAAGCCAAGGGGGAGGGGGAGGGGGAAAGGGTAGCCAAAGGGAAGAGGGAATGGGAAAGGGTAGCCAAGGGGAAGGAGAAAGAGGAAAGGAAAGCCAAGGGGGAGGGGGAGGGCGAAAGGAAAGCCAAAGAGAAGGGGAAAGAGAAAAGGGGGTTTGATGTGTTTATGAGCCTGAGGTTCCAAGTGGTCGGGAAGTGACTAGTCAATCTAATTAGAAATTCCTTTCCTCTAGACAGATGCATTGTCCTTTCGAGTCTTAAATATCAAAGGGAATTCTTACTCTTTGTTTCATGATAATTGAACCGTTAAATGGATTGATTACGTCCATCTGTAAAAGTAATTAAAAAGGGAGATCCAGAGTACATTCTCATCTATCTAAATTAAAACAGCACTCTCTCTCTCTCTCTCTCTCTCTCTCTCTCTCTCTCTCCCTCTCTCTCTCTCTCTCTCTCTCTCTCTCTCTCTCTCTCTCTCTCTCTCTCTCTCTCATCTCTCTACTACTTCTCTCTCTTCCATCCCTCTCCTCTCTCCCTCTCGACTCACACTCTATCTATCTCTATCTATCTATCTCTCACAGCACCCATCTCTCTCTCTCACCTCTCCTAACCTCCCCTCGTCTCTCTCCTCACTCTTCTCACTCCTCTCTCTCTCCTCTCTCTCTTCTCTCTCTCTCACATCCACACAAACCATCTATCTATTATTTTATCTATCTATCTAATTCCTATTTTTTTTTTTGTTTTTTCTTTAAAATTCTCATTTCTATCTATCTATCTCTTTCTCTCTCTGTTTCACTTTGTTAATCAATTATTTTTCCTGGTTTAATATTTTTCCCCTTTTTTCCTTGTTTTTTTTTTTCCCGCCATAATATCCACTAATTATTATAATTCCCTTGTTTTTATATATTTTTTTGATTTTTTTTTTTTTTTTTCCCCCATCTAAATCCGTTTCTCTGTTTCTTCTTTACAATTTGTTTCTCTTCATTTCTTCCTTTATCTTCCGTCCTTTAATATTTATTATATTATAATCTCTATTTCTTTCATTTCCCCTTCTAATTCTAATTCATAATATAAAATTCTTTTTTTTTCCTTCATTTTCTTCTTTCTCTCTCTCTTCCACTTCTTCTTCTTCTTCTCATATTGTCATCCTTCCTCTCACTCATCTCTTTTTTTCCATCTCTGCGGATATTTCCCGTTCTCTCCACATTCTTTTCATTTCTTCTTCTTCTTCTTCTTCTTTCATCTTCATCATCTTCCTTTATATATACTTCCCTCTCCATTTCCACCTTTCTTCTCTTCCTTCAAATATACCTTCCAACCTTTTCTTCTTCTAATAGCATCTCTCCTCCGATCTCTCTTGCTCGTGTGCAGTTAGTCCCTTCTTTCTTCTTCTTCATCTTCTTCTGCCCTCTACCATCTTCTCCAGACCCCTTTGTCAAGCTTCTCTTTTTTTTTCATGGGGTTTGTGCTGTCAAAAGGTGTTGATATATTGACAAATAATTTTGTCCGATCTGACTCGGTAACTTATTTTATTAAATACACCGTCCCCTCTCTCGCTCGCTCCCTTTACTTACACACACCTAAAAAAAATCTCTCTTCTCTTCTCGGTCACTTAACATAACTCTCTTGATCTCCTACTTTCTCCACATTATTCAATTACTCTCAGTGAAATACTCAGGATTAACGCCTCATCTCATTCAGGGAGATGAATAATTATGGTGTGTAATCTCTCCGGCTTTGTTGTATGTGTGTGTGTGTCTGTCTGTCTCTCTGTCTGTCTGTTTGTTTGTCTGTAATTTTGAGCTCTCTCTCTCTCTCTCTCTCTCTCTCTCTCTCTCTCTCTCTCTCTCTCTCTCTCTCTCTCTCTTTATCTCTCTCTCTTTATCTCTCTCTCTTTATCTCTCTCTCTTTATCTCTCTCTCTCTCTTTATCTCTCTCTTTATCTCTCTCTCTTTATCTCTCTCTCTTTATCTCTCTCTCTCTCTTTATCTCTCTCTTTATCTCTCTTTCTTTCTCTTTAACTCTCTCTCTCTCTCTCTCTCTCTCTCTCTCTCTCTCTCTCTCTCTCTCTCTCTCTCTCTCTCTCTCTCTCTCTCTCTCTCTCTCTCTCTCTCTCTCTCTCTCTCTCTCTCTCTCTCTCTATCTATCTATCTTTATCTCTCTCTCTCTCTATCTATCTATCTATTTCTGTCTAAGAATGAAAATAGAAATAACAGATAACAGCTGTAGTAACACAAAGTAAAAAGACACATAAAAGTAAGCATTAACAAAAGCATGCGGGAAGGGGGAGGGGGAGGGAGGCGGAGGGGGAGGGACGAATAGAATCAGGACGGGGGGAGGGGAGGTGAAGGAGACAGGAGGAGGAGGAGGAGGGGGGGGTAAGAGAGGGAGCGAGAGGGGGGAAGGTGGGTATAACAATTGGTCAAGGAACGGCGTTTAATCGTTCATTAACATGCAAAGATATTCCTTAATTATCATAAATAGGAGGAAGTGATCGTAAAGTCGCGAATTAACGGCGCCGATTGTGCTCCGCGCGCCTCCACAGAGCACACTTCTTATGCAGCCTGTAATTATCTGTTTTTCTTGAGGCTATAAATTCTAGACTCGATGATCTGCGAGGGAAGAGGATGCCGGGGGACGGGATCCGTGGATGCTGCCCCTCTCTCTCTCTGTCTGTCTCTCTCTCTCTTCCTCTCTCTCTCTCTCTCTCTCTCTCTCTCTCTCTCTCTCTCTCTCTCTCTCTCTCTCTCGTCTGTCTGTCTGTCTCTCTCTTCCCCTCTCTCTCTTCTCGTATTTATTCTCTGTCTGCGCTGTATGTCTCTCGCTCTCTCCTCTCTCTCTCCCGCTCTCTCTCTCTCTCTCTCTCTCTCTCTCTTCGCTCTCTTCTTCACTCCTCTCTCTAGCCATCTCTCTCTCTCTCTCTCTCTCTCGTCTCTCTCTCTCTCTCTCTCTCTCTCTCTCTCTTTTGCTCTCTCTCTCTCTCTCTCTCTCGCTCTCTCTCTCTGTCTTCTCTCCCTCTCTCTCTCTCTCTCTCCTTCTTCCTCCTCTCTCTCTCTCTGTCTCTTTTCTCCTCTCCTCTCTCCCCTCTCTCTCTCTCTCTCTCTCTCTCTCTCTCTCTCTCTCTCTCTCTCTCTCTCTCTCTCTCTCTCTCTCTCTCTCTCTCTCTCTCTCTCTCTCTCTCTCTCTCTCTTGAATCTTCTCTGTCTTTCTATAAGTTTGTTTGTATATGTATCTATCGATCTCTTTCTCTTTCTTCTCTCTCTGCCTGTCTGTGTATGTCTCTTTTGTCCTTTCTCTCTTTTCTCTCTTTTCTCTTCTCTTCTCTCTTCTTCTTCTCTCTCTTTTCTCTCTCCTCTCTTTTTCTCTCTCTATCTCTCTCTCTCTCTCTCTCTCTCTTTTTCTCTCTTTCTTTCCCCTCTCTTGTACCTATA
>NW_028234435.1:14458696-14461196 GCF_977035675.1 Penaeus japonicus
ACGTTCGGGTGAAAATAACCCGCCACCGCAAAACCTGTTACAAGAATCACGGGCGTCGCATGATTAACTCCACTCAATTTACCTAATACAATAGAGAGCCACGACAAGGAGGAAATTAACGAATTAACAATGAAAAGGAGAAATGCGGTGGTGCATTGTCTGCGTCATCGTCATACCTTAACCATTGCTCCGCGCCGAGACGTGGCAACGCCGCACGTGGGTCCTGATTGCATTCACACTTGAAGGAATTTTGTCACCCTTTCATTTAACACTTTATAGAGATATGTTGCCGAAGAAGTTGATTTATATAACAATCAAGGGATTACAGATAGTTAGAGGGTATCTTAAGTGATGAACTGGTTTAATTAGTATTTACGAGTATCATTTATCAGACTAAATAAAAAACAGACGAAGAGGATACGAAAGGAAAAAAAGTCTCACGCCGGGATATCATTGTGATAGAAAACAAAAACAAAAATAAACAAAAAACAACAGGAAATTACTTACGACGATGAATGTATGCAGGAAATTAAGACCTTTCTGCCGGCACATGAATGAATGTTGTTTATATCAAAGAGGAATATCAGATTACACTCCCGCGGACTTCACATTATATTTATCAAGATCATCACAAAGTCACTGCACCGCCGGGCTGAATAAACAATTCGCATGTGACTTCTACAAATTACTTCTCCGGATTTTCTTGAGTATGATGAATGCTGAGGAAATAGAATTGGCCAAACAAGGAACATCACGGGGAAAGAATTAAAGACATTGAGAGGGGTGAGAAGGAGAGAGAGAGAAAAAAACAGAAAGAGAGAGAGTGTGAGAAAGAATAAGTGAGAAAGAGAGAGCGAGAGAGGGATAAGAGAGAGAGAGAGAGAGAGAAACAGAAAGAGAGAGAATATGTGAGAAAGAGAGAGCGAGAGAGAGAAACAGAAAGAGAGAGAGTGTGAGAGAGAATAAGTGAGAAAGAGAGAGCGAGAGAGAGATAAGAGAGAGAGAGAGAGAGAGAGAGAGAGAGAGAGAGAGAGAGAGAGAGAGAGAGAGAGAGAGAGAGAGAGAGAGAGAGAGAGAGAGAGAGAGAGAGAGAGAGAGAGAGAGAGAGAGAGAGAGAGAGAGAGAGATTCGTATAGGCATAAACACAAATAGACTGGTAGAAAGAGAGAGAGACAGCGTGTTTAAGAAAGTGGTGAGAAAGAGAAGGGAGAGAGGGAAAGAGAAACTGTTGAACAGACAAAATGTGATTGGTTAAAGGAGAGAGGCGAATAAACGCACATCTACAAAAACACACACACATACAGAGAAAAAAGAGAGAAGGAAAGAGAAAGAGAATATCAGGGAGAGAGAGAGAGAGTCATACAAGGAGAGAAAGAGAGAGAGAGAGAGAATCACACAGTAAGACAGAGAGAGAATGAAACCAGAAACAGACCTAGACCAAGAAAGACAGATAAAGATAGAACAAAAAAAGAAAAAACAAAAACACCCGAAAAGCAAAAGGGAATAAAAAAAAAAAAAAAGAAGAGACAAAGTGATCAGTTCTAAGACGCCAAAGTAACTCCTTCAGTATTTTTGACCTCAAAAAGTACTTCTTCTTCCGGTCTTTGTACTGTTAACTTCATTCCGTGTTTTGGAGAAATTTAATCAGATTGTCATGCAGGATGTAATAAGTTTGTTTTGTTTTTGTTTTTTCTTTTTCTCGTATGTTTTTTTTTTTTTTTTTGGGGGGGGGAGGGGGCGGAAAAGGTTAAGGAAAATATAACGGTTGTACTTGTGACGTTCATGTCAATCTCATTTAATATTTGTGAAAATATCTTCCAGTATCTTGCTGTATATTCAGAAACGATGTTTTACACAAATATGTATATTTTTTACTCAAAGTTTTACTTATATATATATATATATATATATATATATATATATATTATATATATATATATATATATATATATATATATATATACATTTAAATTTCTCGTTGTATATTTCAAAATCATAATCGTAGTCCCGTATTGGTAGTAGTAATAGTGGTTGTAGTAGCAGTAGTAGTAGTAGTAGTAGTAGTAATCGGTATCCCTTTTAAAGAGTTTTAAAGAGTTGAGAATGTTCCTTCATAAATAATCAAAGATAATGATAAAATTGAACAATATAAAAGTTCCGTAACTGAAGGTTACACTCTGATCGCAGTCAAGCCCGCCCTTTTACTTCCTTCCCTTTTCCCTTTACCGATTCACCTTCCCTCTTGTTCTCTTTCTCTCTCTCTCTTTCTCTTTCTCTCTCTCTCTCTCTCTCTCTCTCTCTCTCTCTCTCTCTCTCTCTCTCTCTCTCTCTCTCTCTCTCTCTCTCTCTCTCTCTCTCTCTCTCTTTCTCTCTCTTTCTCTGTTTTTCTCTGTCTTTCTCTGTCTTTCTCCATCCCCTTTCCCTCCCCTCCTTTCCCCCTCTCTCCCTTCCCCCCTTCCCTCCCTCTCCTTCCCCCATTTCCCTCTGCCCCCTCTTCCTC
>NW_028234435.1:14468696-14473696 GCF_977035675.1 Penaeus japonicus
ATCCACTTTGCAATCTTAATTCTAAGCACGTGTTTTGTTTCTATCTCTTTTTTTTTTTTCTTTCTTTCTCCTATCATTGCAATGTCATCCTCGTTTTCATTGTTATCCTTGTATTGCTTTCCTATTCTCTGGATGCGGTTTTCTGTCTCGTGTTATTTTCTCTTGTGTTTAGGTGTGTTGAGGGGAAGTGCATGATTCTTGATTGGTCGGTTCTTTCTCTTTTTTATCTTTTAATCTATTTTCTTCCTTTTCTTTCTTTATCCTTCTCTTTCTCTCTCTCTCTCTCTCTCTCTCTCTCTCTCTCTCTCTCTCTCTCTCTCTCTCTCTCTCTCTCTCTCTCTCTCCCTCTCTCTCCCTCTCTCTCTCTCTCTCTCTCTCCCTCTCTCCCTCTCTCTCTCTTTCCCTCTCCCCCTCTATCTATCTCCACAAAAACAAAACAACAACAACAAAGACACAGAGAGGCCGCCATGAGGTGAAAATGACAGAGCCATCTAGCGGCTAAATTCGCAATAATTGGCACAGTGGACTTGTATCTGGCTGCCTCAATTAGACATGCATTTGATCCAGTTAATATGACTAAGCGAGAGCTGACTCACACTCTATGTAGGTGACATTCTAGGATGTGTGTTTGTTAGTAAGAATGTGTTTGTTATTAAGAGTTTGTTTGTAAGTAAGAGTGTGTTTGTTATTAAGAGTTTGTTTGTTAGTAAGAGTGTGTTTGTTATTAAGAGTTTGTTTGTTAGTAAGTTTTTTTTTATTAAGAGTGTGTTTTTAGTAAGAGTGTGTCTGTTAGTTAAGGTTTGTATGTTGGCAAGAGTGTGTTTGTTTGTAACAGATTGTTTGTTGGTGTGTGTTTGTTAGTGTGGATGTACTTGTTAGTAAGAGTGTATTTGTTGGTGTATGATTGTTGGTAAGAGTGTGTTTGTTGGTGTGAGTGTTTGCAATTTGAATGTGTTTATTAGTGTGAGTGTGTTTGTTTGTTAGTGTGTGTGGTTATTAATCTGAATGTGTTTGTTAGTGTGAGTGTGTTTGTTAGTGTTTTAATGCATATGAAAGCGTACATGTTTATGCGCCCGCATATGTGTGTATGTGTGTGTGTGTGTGTTTATGTGTGCGTGTACGTGTGCGTGTGCACGTGTGCGTGTGTGTGTGTGTGTGTGCGTGTTGCTTTTATTAATGCAAATGAATATCTCTGTAGTTTCTCTTTGTTTATTTATCACTACATTTTTTATAGCGATCATTATTAACGTAATTATCTAAAAATACTTCTATTACCATTCTTTATATCGTTAGGATCCATCCGCATTGTAATCCCTAATATTAGCATTGACGATAATGCGATTTTTATTCATGTTCTCACCAAGCGTAGTTCCTCTGGGTTAAAAGTTTCGGTCACGAAATGCTCTCACACGCATGCACACTCTCCCTCTTTCTTTTTTTTTCTTTCTTTCTCTTCTTTCGTTCTTTCTTTCTTTCTTTATCTTTCTCTTATTATCGCTCTCTCTCTCTCCTTCTTTCATTCTCTCTCTCTCTTTCTTTCTTTCGTATTTTCTTTCTCTTTCTCTCTCACTTTCTCTCTCTCTCTCTCTCTCTCTCTCTCTCTCTCTCTCTCGCTATCTATCTCTAAGTCTATCCACCTATCTGTCTATCTATCGTTCACACATACACACACACGCACATACTCACACAATCAAGCATTCACTTCCACATAACCTTCTCGCCCCCCCCCCCCCTCCCTTTCTCTACCTCGATCACGTACAGTGTCAACTCTTATGTGACTAAGCCAAGACCACAGCATTAGGGCAGCATTTTCACAGCCACAGCTCAGTACTGGGAGCCTTCCCTGAGGCTATTTTATGACTCAGATTTGTTCTTGTTGTTATCATTTTGTTATCATTGTGATTATTATCATTATCATTCCTGTAATTGTCATTATCTTTGTGTTATTATCATTATTATCGTCATATTTTCATTATCGTTATTATCATCATTATTATCATTATTGTTGTTTTCATTATTATCATATCATTACTATTGTCATTCTGTTATTATCATTATTATTGTTATCATCTTTGTCATTACTGTTATTTTGATTATCATTTTTATCATTATTTTTTTAAACCAGTAGATTAAGGAAGCTTTTGGTCTTTATATTTTATAAATGGCATTTCGCATAAACACATGTGGAATTACAACATGGTATAATGAACATTATTATACACATTCCTCGAAAACATAAATGACATGTAAGCTCTTTCTTATTTTTTCTCTATTTTCTTTCTCTCTAGTTTTAATTTTCTTTTTTTTTAAGATTAAACAAAAAAAAGTATGCTAAAGAGGATAGAAAACTTGTACGTAAGAGCACTCCGACCAGCTGCCTAACTTCCGCGGTTGTAGCAACATGTATTTTCAAGCTTAATGTTAATTTACCAAGTTGTAGAAAGAGGTGGGGGAGAGGGGAGGGGAGGAGAGGAGGGGAGGAGGAGAGGAGAAGGGGAAAATGGAGTGGGAGGGGGGGAGAGAAGAGGAAGGAGGGGTGGGGAATAGCATGAGAGTGGGGGAGGAAGGGAGGGGGAGGGTGTGAAGCTTAGGGGCAAGTGGGGAGGGAGGGTGGGCGTACGAGGTGGTGGTGGTGGTGGTGGGGAGGGGGGGGGCTAGGAGATTGCAGTGTGATTCATGGATATTTATGCAAAGTTTCTCCAGATTCGCTGTTTAGCCTTGGAAATTGCGCTTTAAAAAAGATCATTGCTTATGCAAGTTTCGAGGAAGAGAAGGGGGGGGGGGTGAGTGGTGGTATTATTATCAAACACTCTCACACGCGCAGCCATGCACATGCAAACACGAACAGACGCACGTACAGACAAGAACACACACAAACACACACACACAAACACATGCACACCAACTATCACAAACATACATACAGATACTCACAAACACAAACAAACATACACACACACAACACGAATACAACGCCTACACACAAACATACACATACATGGACATTATACACACACACAAGACGTTAAATGTAGTGACAGCGGTGAAAGTTCTGAAGCTCTGAATAAGAAATGTGTTCATCTTACCTTGGTTATCACTCAATACGTCTTGGTGTGTGTGTTGTGTGATAATTGTGTGTGTGTGTGTGTACGTGTGCCATTTGCGCGAGGGTGGGGGTGAGCTTATCTATCTGTTTATGTGTGTGTTTATGTGTGAGCGAGTGTGTGTGTGTGTGTGTGTGTGTGTGTGTGTGTGTGTGTGTGTGTGTGTGTGTGTGTGTGTGTGTGTGTGTGTGTGTGTCAGAGAGAGAGAGAGAGAGAGATGGAGAGAGGGCGAGGGATAGGAAGAGAGAGAGAGAGAGAGATGGAGAGAGGGCGAGGGATAGGAAGAGAGAGAGAGAGAGAGAGAGAGGGGGGGGGGGGAGGGGTTGGTGGACGAAAGATTCATATAAACAACAAAAGTCTTTTAAATATAAGTCATAAAAGCATAAAGAGACATAAATGATCGTGATAACAAAAGTAATACAGATTATGATAAGCAGCAGAATATGAAGAACCTGTATCTATGCATTATATCTTTGTTCACTGGTATAGCTGTTCTTTTTTCTTGCCTCCCCCCCCTCCACCCACTCACAGCTCCCTTCCGCTCCCTTTAAATATCTATCTCCACCTCTCATGATCCCCCTCTTCCCTCGCCCCCCCCCCTTCTAGATGTTCCCGTACCTCACTCCCCTCCCTCCTCCCCTCCCCCCCCCCCAAAAAAAAAATATCGCTCCTTTTCTCTCCTCCTACTCCAAATATTTCCTTTCCTTCCTCCCTCCCTGCACACCCTACCCCCCTAACCCCCTAACCCCCTTCATCCCCTCCACTCTCTCTTCCCCTAGCATCCTAACCCCTCCACCCAATAACTTCCTCCACCTCCTCCACCCCTTCACCCCCTAACCCCTTAATCACCTCTACCCTTTGATCCCCTCTATCCCCTTAAACCCCTTACCCCATAACCACCTCCACCCCCTAAGACCCCTTCACCCCCTTACTTCTTAACCCCCTAACCCCCTCCACCCCCTAACCCCCTTCACCCCCTTACCCCCTTACTTCTTAACCCCCTAACCCCCTCCACCCCCTAACCCCCTTCACCCCCTCCACCCCCTTACTCCTTAACCCCCTCCACCCCCTAACCCCTCCGTCTCCCGACCTAAAGGCTCTACTTCCTGTTGCTAGAAAATTTACCATTACGTTCTTTGAAAGCTCATGTAATCGTGTCAGCCATTGCTATTTTTTTTTCTTTTCTTTTTTTTGGAGGGGGGGGGGTAACAGCAAAAACCACCTTGTCATAACGGCTTGCAATTTCCCTCTCCTTTCAACAGCGATTTGCAGCCAGAAATAAATTATCTGACCACTTGAGAATACAGTAATGTAGGATCGTGCTTGGCCTGAGCACCATCTACACCCCCTCCCCCCCTCCCCCTCTCCCTCTCCCTCCCCCTCCCTTCCACCCCCTCCATCCTCCTCCGTCCTCCTCCCACCCCTTAACCCAATCCCTCAACTCCTCCCTGCGCCTCCCCTCTTCCCCTCTTCCTTACCCTCCTCCCGACCTCCTTCTCCCTTCTCATCCCTACCCCTCAACCCCCAATCCCTCCCCCCACCCGCCTTTGCAACCTCTCACCTCTCCCCCGCCCCCCCTCCCCCCCTCTCTCTCTTTGAGTGCGTCACCGAATCAACGTTCTTGTGTGGGTGTTCCGCCTTAAGCCTGCTTTTTATTATTCTGTTTCTCTCTCTCTCTTTTCCTTTTTCTCTTTCTCTCTCCCTATCTCTATCTATCTATCTATCTATGTCTTTCTGTCATTCTCTCTCTCTCTCTTTCTTTTTCTCTTTCTCTCTCCCTATCTCTATCTATCTATCTATCTATGTCTTTCTGTCATTCTCTCTCTCTCTCTTTCTTTTTCTCTTTCTCTCTCCCTATCTCTATCTATTTATCTATTTATCGATCTACGTCTTTTT
>NW_028234435.1:14476196-14483696 GCF_977035675.1 Penaeus japonicus
ACTTTCCTCTTCTCCTCTCCTTTCCCTCTTTCTCTCTTCCTTCAATCTCTTTCTGTCCTCTCTATCTCCTCTCCACCCTTCTTCTCTTTAGCCCCCTTCTCCTCTTTCCCCTCTCCATCCCTTTTTCCCTCCTCTCCTCTCCTCTCCCTCTACACTCTCTTACTTTCTCCCCTCTATATATTTCCTCCCCTCCCTCTCTCTGTCTTTTCCTTCTTCCATCTATCTACCTCTCTCTCCTCCATCTTATTATCATTCCCTCTCCTCCTTTCCCATCCCTTTCCTCTCTTTCTCCCCCAGTCCTCCTTTCCACCCCTCCCTCCCTCCTTCCCTCCCCCAACCTCTCTCTCTCTCTCTCTCTCTCTCTCTCTCTCTCTCTCTCTCTCTCTCTCTCTCTCTCTCTCTCTCTCTCTCTCTCTCTCTCCCTCCCTCCCTTCCCTCAGGCGACCCAGTCTCTCATACCAAACATTCACACATGATTTAAACAAACGCAAATGAGTTTCCAGGAAAATGATGAATATTTTCTTTCCTATTTTTGTGTAATGAAAGATGTGTTCACTTCCGGTGGTTCTGCGGAGCGGTGCTGGAGCGCGCGTGAGTCAGCGCTTTTCTTGGCTTGTTTTATATCGCATTAGCATGTTCTACCTGCATGACTAATTGTATAATCTCTCATGCAAATCTTGTATCTTTTTATATCCCATTCGTTGGTAAATGTGCGCTCCCTCTTGAGTTTTACGTAATCGTGAACATTTGGTTGGTGTTTTCTTTTTCTTGTTCTTGTTCTTCTTTATTTTGTTCCTTCTCCTTCTCTTGTTTCTCTTTCTTTCTTCTTCTTCTTCAACTTCTCTTTTTCTTTCATTCTTTCTTTCTTGCTTTTCACCCATCTTTCTTTCTTTTCTTCTACTTCATCTTCATTTTCTTCTTCTCTCTCCATCTTTATTTCTTCCTTTTCCTCCTCCTCCTCTACCTCCTTCTACTTCTTCCACCTCCTACTCCTCCTCCTCTTCTTTTTTTTCCTTGTATGCTTGTCAAGTTGTAAGTTATAAGCTGCGGTATAATTAACATGCGCGCTGAACTTAATCTTCCGGAGTGTCTCGTGAAAATATCGGTCATTTGCTGTTGGAAAGTAAACCGTAATTATCTTTCTCCTTTTGCCTGTGTGTAGTGCCATCTCTGTGTGTCTCTTTTTATCTCTTTTTTGTTTCCCTCTTGTTATCTCTTTCCTTATGTCTTTATCTCCCTATTCTTTTCTTTTAGTGTATATGTCTGTATGTCTATTTTTTTTTTTTTTTAGTCCTTTTGTCTGTCTATCTATTTCTATCTATCTCTCTGTATGTATGTATGTATGTATGTTTATCTATGCATCAGTCTATCTTCCTGTCTCTCAGTCAGTCCATCTGTCAATTTCAGTGTCTCTATCTCTCAGTCAGTCCATCTGTCAATTTCAGTGTCTCTATCTCTCAGTCAGTCCATCTGGCTATTTAAGAATCGCATTTCTTTTGTCTCCGTGCGTGTTTATATTCATGATTAATCGTGTATTCATGCGCCATGCACACACTTTCTAATTACAGACTTGAATTAATGAGTTTATTAATCTGACAATATCTTATTCATCTCTATTATTTATCACATTCACATTTATCAAAATAGACTTCCTAAGATGACTCAGCGCACACAGTCACCATGAATAATTTTCTCCATTTTTTTTCTATCATTATCATCGTTATTTATTATTTTTTTTTTAACATTCATATTCATCAAATTAGACTTTCTAAAGTGACTGAAGCTTCCTCCCTGACGTTCACCATGAATAATTTTCATTCATTCCTTTTATTTTCATTATCATCGTTTATTCAATTTATCTCTCTTTCTTTGCTATGACGAGTCCTGTTAGAAAGCCGGTGTTCAGAGGTTCCCATGTTTAGGAAATTGCTTAATGATGTTTGTCTCTTGTTTTTTTTGTTTTTGTTTTTGTTTTTCCCGCACTCTTTTTTATTCTGTGTTTGATTAATTCGTTTTGTTCATTGTATAACGGTTCTTTGACATTAATTACCTTTTTTGTTTTGTTTTTGCGGGGGCGGGTAGGGGAGGGGGGAAGGGGTAGGGTGTGTTATTTGTGTTGATGATGGGGCAGGGTAAAGGGTAAAAGAGAGAGAGAAAGAGCGACTCCTCTTCTTCCTCATTCTCTTCTTCTTCCTCCTCATTCTCCTCTTCCGCCTCCTATTATATCCTATTACTACTACTACTACTCCTTTTCCTTTTCCTTCTTCTTCTTCTTCTTCTTCTTCTTCTTCTTCTTCTTTTCCTTCTTCTTCTTCTTCTCCTCCTCCTCCTCTTCCTTCTTCCCCTTACTCCTCCTCCTCCTTCTCCTCCTCCTCCACCACCTCCTCTTCCTCCTTTTTCTCCTTCTCCTTCTTCTTCCTCCTCCTTCTCCTCCTCCTCTTCCTCCTCTTCCTCCTTCTTCTCCTTCTCCTTCTCCTTCTTCTTCTCCTCCTCCTCCTCCTACTGCCTCTTTTCTTCTCTTCTTTTTCCTCCTCCATCTATATCCTATTCCTCCCCCTACTATTCAACCTCCACCCTTCCTATCCCTATCCCTCGCCTCTCTTCTTCTCCTCCTCCTCCCCCCCCTCCTCCTCCTCCTTCCCCTCCACCTTACATTCGACTCCCCCCCCCACCTCAACATTTATCCCTTTCCCTTCTTTCCCCTTACCCTATTCTTCCTCTCTCTCTCCTTTTTCTTCCCTCCTATTTCTTCCTCTTCTCTCTTCTCTCTCTCCTTCCTCTCCCTTCCGCCTTATCGCCTTCTTATCACCTTCTCCCTCCGGCTTTTATCCATCCTTCTTATTCCTTCCTCCTTCCCTCTTTTCCTCTTCTCTTTCCATCTTCACTACCCCTTTCTTCGGTCTCATTTTCTTCTCCCTCCTTCCTCCTCCCTTCCCATTCCCCTCCCCTTAACCCCTACCTCCTTCCTTCTCCCTCCTCCCTATTCCCCCCCCCCCACTTTGACCACTCCCATCTCCTTCTATCTACCCCCTCCCCACCCCCCTTTCCCCCTCTCAACTTCTACCTCCTCCCTTCCCCCTAACCCCCCCCCCCCTTAACCAGAGTCCGAGCCCCGACGCGGCTCGCTCCCGCGGTGCGCCGATAGAACCGTCGCGGCGGTTCGCATGCGGTGTAAATTTGTCACTCGCGCGACCGCAACGCGCCGCCTCGGTGTCTCCGGAGAAGAAATTATTGGCCATTTTAGCCGGCTAATTTTGATATAATACGCGTCAAGGGTGAAAGGCAGATGTGGGAGAGCTTCATTGCTGCTTTAATTCGCTCGGGAGGAATTCTAGTATTTTTCCTGAGAGCTTCATTTTCGAGGTGGGGGAGGAGGGTAGGGGGGGTGAGGGTAGATAGGGGGGAGTGCCCTAGAGGTGTGGGAGGGGGTGGTGAGTGCCGTAAAGGTGGTATTTCCACAGGGAAGAGATGGTGGGACGGGTATGGGGGTAGGGATGGGGGGTGCTACAGGTGTGACAGGATGGGGAAGGGGGAAGAGAAGGTAGAAGGGGAAGGGGATTAGGAAGGGAAGGGGAAGAGCAATGGGAAGGGGATCAGGAAGGGAAGGAGGAAGGGGTAGGGTATCAGGAAGGGGAAGGGGAAGGAGATCAGGAAAGGGAAGGGGAAGGGGAAGGGGAAGGGGAAGGAGATCAGGAAAGGGAAGGGGAAGGGGAAGGGGAAGGAGATCAGGAAAGGGAAGGGGAAGGGGAAGGGGAAGGAGATCAGGAAAGGGAAGGGGAAGGGGAAGGGGAAGGGGAAGGAGATCAGGAAAGGGAAGGGGAAGGGGAAGGGGAAGGGGAAGGAGATCAGGAAAGGGAAGGGGAAGGGGAAGGGGAAGGGGTAGGAGATCAGGAAAGGGAAGGGGAAGGGGAAGGGGAAGAGGGGAGTATTCACTGTCAGCCTGACCGGGACACTTGTATGTTAATCGCCTTGTTCCCGGATTCTTGGCTAACTGTTTCCTTTCGTGGGCGGTTGCGTGCACAGCGCCGCTCGCTCGGTAGGGAGTAAAGTTATGCTTTTCTAAGTATATGTATAATGCGTGCGTGTGTGTGTGTGTTTTTGTGAGGGGGGGTAGAGGGGGTAGGTGGAAGTGCTTGTTGGGGGGTGAGCGGGTAGATAGATATGTGTGTGTGTGTGTGTGTGTGTGTGTGTGTGTGTGTGTGTGTGTGTGTGTGTGTGTGTGTGTGTGTGTGTGTGTGTGTGTGTGCGTGTGTGTGTGTGTCTATTATCTGTCCACAGTGATTCAGATTGCAGACCAAGCACATATTCCTGCACAAGCATCATTATATATATTAGAATAGATAATGATGATAACAACGACATTGCTGGTGAGAGAAATATCAAACCCAAGTATTCACAATCATGCGAAAATTCGAATCTAATCACATCGTAATTTTACCTTGCTATGTGGACACACACACACACATACACACACACACACACACACACACACACACACACACACACACACACACACACACACACACACACACACACACACACACACACACAGACTTGTCTCCCTTCAAGGCTGCTTCACAAATAGAGGTGGAGGATAAAGAAAACGTTTCCTTATGAGACGTGAATTATGTCTTGAGGAATTATCTACAAAAAAGATGGATTGTCCTTCATGAATGTATTTCTATCTTTTATTATCTTATTTTTCTTTGTTTTCTAATAAATATTGTGTCTGTGTAACTTTTGTTACGAATATATTCCTGTTGTCATTGTAACTATTATTACTTTTGTCAATAACGTTATCAATATTGTAATTACTTCCATCACTGACATTCCATCATTCTTCTCCCCCCCTCCTCCTCCCCTTCGCCATCTCTCTCTCTCTCTTTCTCTCATTCTCTCTCTCTCTCTCTCTCTCTCTTTCTCTCTCTCTCTCTCTCTCTCTCTCTCCCACTCACCTTAAACACTGCAATCCTCTTCCTCCTCCTGTACCAGGACCTCCTCTTCTTCTTCTCCCCCCTCCTCCTCCTCTATCTCCTCTCCCTCCTCCCTCTTCTTCTTCTTCCCCCTCCTCCTCCTCTATCTCCTCCCCCTCCTCCTCTTCCCTCTTCTTCTTCTTCCCCCTCCCTCTTCTTCTTCTTCCCCCTCCTCCTCCTCTATCTCCTCCCTCTTCTTCTTCTTCCCCCTCCTCCTCCTCTATCTCCTCCCTCTCCTCCTCTTCCCCCTCCTCCTCCCCTATCTCTTCCACCACCTCCTCTTCTTCCCCCCCCTCCACAACCTCCTCCTCCCGCTCCCCCTCCCAGCCTCCAACGGTTGTAATCATTCAGCATAAATCACAGACGGCGGCATTATGCAATCACCCACGTAGTCAAATGTGGCTCTTTCTTAAGAATGGTTTGTTTTATTTATATCGTTTACTTTCATTAAATCTTTTTCTTTTATATGTTTTGCCTTTATTTTTATTTTTTATTTTTTTTCTCGTCGACAAGTTAAGTTTTGAGGACAGAGGGAATAGGGGAAGGAAGATAGCCGAAGGAAGGAAGGAACGAGGAAGGAGTAGGAGGAGGAAAGAGGAGAAGGAGGGAGAAAAGAAGGAAGGAAGGAAGCAATGGGAGGAAGAATCGGGAAGGAGTAAGGAAGAAAGAAAGGAAGGAAAGAGGGAAGGAGGAGACGGGGGAATGATGAAGGAAGAATGGGGGAGGGGATAAGTGGAATGAAAGAAACAGGAAGGAGGAAGGAGAAAGGAGAAAGGAAGGAGAAAAGGGAAAGAAAGAAGGAAAAGGGAATGAGAAAGGATGTAGGAAGGAAAAGATGGAGGTAAGTGAATTGAGGAATGAGAAAGAAGGATGAAGAGGAAATTAGGGAAAAGAAGAAGGAGAGGGAATGGGTAAAGGGAAGGAAGAGAAAATTAATGGGAAGTAAAGAAGGAAGGATAGTGGAGGGAAGGAGGAAAGAGGGAGGGGAGATGGAAGGTGGAGGGAGGGAGCTTGCAATACATAAAGGCCTTCCCCCCTCCCCCCAACCTTCGAGGAGGGTGGGAGGGACTGGGGCGAGGAAAGAAGATATAGGGGAATAAAGAAAGGAGAGATCGTGGTGGTGGGGGGGGCGGTTGGTGGATAAAGAGAGGATGTGGAAGAGGGGGAGAGAAGGGAGACGAGGGGAGGGGGGAAGTGTATGTGGAAATGTAGGTGCACCGAAAGGGTATTAGTGGTTTCTTTATCGATTTCTTTGACTTTGATTTCCCGACTCTCTCTCTCTCTCTCTCTCTCTCTCTCTCTCTCTCTCTCTTTCTCTCTCGCTCGCTCTCTCTCTTCAATCCATGCATGCCAAGCAGGCCCGACGTTCTTTTCTCCCACGAAACTACCCTCTTTCTCTCGGCGGTTGGTGGATAAAGAGAGGATGTGGAAGAGGGGGAGAGAAGGGAGACGAGGGGAGGGGGGAAGTGTATGTGGAAATGTAGGTGCACCGAAAGGGTATTAGTGGTTTCTTTATCGATTTCTTTGACTTTGATTTCCCGACTCTCTCTCTCTCTCTCTCTCTCTCTCTCTCTCTCTCTCTCTCTTTCTCTCTCGCTCGCTCTCTCTCTTCAATCCATGCATGCCAAGCAGGCCCGACGTTCTTTTCTCCCACGAAACTACCCTCTTTCTCTCGGCGGAAGTAGACCAAGATGCAAAACGGCGAAATTACAATTCCTCCAAGTCGTAAGTACCGGTAATTAACATAATCACAAAACGGACGTGACGTGAAAGTCTCTGTCTCTGTTTCTATGTCTGTCTGTTTTGTCTGTTTCTTCGTCTCTCTCTTTCTTTCTTTCTTTTTTTTTCTATCTCTTTCTTTCCCTCTTTCTTCTCTTCTCTCTCTCTCTTTCTCTCTCTCTCTCTCTCTCTCTCTCTCTTTCTCTCTCTCTCTCTTTCTCTCTCTCTCTCTCTCTTTCTCTCTCTCTCTCTCTCTCTTTCTCTCTCTCTCTCTTTCTCTCTCTCTTTCTCTCTCTCTCTTTCTCTCTCTCTCTCTCTCGCTCTCTCGCTCTCTCTCTCTTTCTCTCTCTCTCTTTCTCTCTCTCTCTTTCTCTCTCTCTCCTTCTTTCTCACTCTCTCGCTCTCTCTTTCTTAGGTGTATCTACTCTCAAAAAAGTATAAATGAAAATGAATGATTTCACAATCCAAGGCAATTGCATAAACATTTTGAACATTTGTCATAGTGAATAAATAGTATGTATGGCAATGATGATGGTAATGATAATAATGATTAATTTGATAATGATATCAATAATGAGGATAATGATAATGATACCGATATCACTGATGATAAGAATAACGAGGATGATAATGATAAATCTAAGGATAACGATAATAACAAGTAGATGAATGATAAAAAAAATAAAAAAAACATGAAAAGAATGTTTATAAGAAAGAATGAAAAGAAGAAGATCAAGAACACAAAAAGAAGTAAAAACGCGCAAACAGTTACGAAGCTTCAGGAAGAGAAACACAGGATGGGGGTGGG
>NW_028234435.1:14486196-14488696 GCF_977035675.1 Penaeus japonicus
CCTCCCATTCCCCTTCCCCATCCATCCCACTCCCCTCCACCCACCCCCATATCCCCATCCTTCCTTCACCTCCTCCCCCCTCCTTCCATCTCCTTCCTTCCATCCCCCTACTCCCTACCCCCTACCCCTACCCCCCCCTTTCCCTCCACCTCCTCCACCCACCCCCTCCTCCTCCACCCCCCCCACCCCCTCCTCCTCCCCCTGCCACCCCGAGCAAATGTGTGTGAACAAGAGATTTGTTATTCACGCCTTGGAGGTGATGGACACATCCTACGGGAAAGCGCCGGCGTGGGAAGCGAAGGAGCGAAGGAGGCGAAGGAGGCGAAGGACCGAAGGACCGAAGGACCGGAGGACCGAAGGACCGGAGGACCGACGGAGCGAGGGGGCGTCGGCGAGGCTATGGAGGAGGCTTGTACGGTTTGGTTTATTGGTTGGTGGTGAGGGTGAGGGTGATGAGGATGAGGGTGATGAGGGTGAGGGTGATGAGGATGAGGGTGATGAGGGTGAGGGTGGTGAGTTGATTGTGGTGGTGGTGGTGGTGGTGAGGAGGAGGAGGATAACGGGAAGGATGATGATAAGGATAAGGATAAGCCAGATATGCGGAGCAGATGCTACGCCGGGCTTGTATGCACTGAGGCGAGCCCGCCTGTGCCAGCGCGTGCTGACTCGTGAGAGAATGTGCCAACGAGTGTTGACTCGATCTGAGCTTGGTCCTTACCTAACGCAGTGCCCAGCTACGTCAGTAACCGCCAGGTGACAGTGGAAGCTCACGAGCTTGGACGGGGCTCGATCTGTCGACCACGGGGATGTGAAGTCGACACGCTACCACTGAGCTACCAGACGGCTAATGATGATAAGAATGATAATCATGATGATAATAGTTATAATTTTATTAAAGATGATAATAGTAAAGATGATAATCTTAATAATGATAATAATGATAGTAATGATAACAAAAGAGTAATAACGATCATGATAATGATAAGGACAACAACAAAAAGAGAGAGAGAGAGGGAAGAGAGAGGGAATGGAGCGAAGAAAAGGAGAGAGAAGGTAAGAGGATGGCCGAGAGGGAGGGAGGGAAGGAGGGAGAGATAGAGTAAGTAGGGGAAGACAATAGGGGGGGGGGGAGAGGTGTCTGAGAGCCGTTCACACCTGGCCATTAGTGAGAAGATTCGTGCATGTCGTGTGTGGCCAAGAAGCGGCAGCGAATGGCCAGATCAGTTTACCTGTCTTGTGAGGAAGAGGAAGAGGGGAGAAAAGAGAGAGGAGGAAGAGGAGGGAGAGAGAACGAGAAGGAAGAGGAGGTGGGGAGAGAAAGAGAAGGAAGAGGAGGTGGAGAGAGAGAAGAGGAAGTGGAGGGAGAGAGAGAAGTTGAGGAGGGGGGGAGAGGGGAGGAAGGGGGAGAGAGAGAAAGGGGAAAAGGAGGGGGGAAAGAGGAGGAAGAGGAAGGTGGGGAGAGAGAGAAGTTGAGGAGGGGGGAGAGAGAGAGGAGGGAGAGAGAGAAGTTGAGGAGAGAGAGAGGAGGAAGAGGAAAGGGGGAGGGAGAGAGAGAGAGGAGGGAGGGAGGGAGGGAGGGAGGGAGGGAGAGAAAGAGAGAGAGAGGAGGGAGAGAGAGAGAGAGAGAGGAGGAAGAGGAAGGAGAGAGAGAAGTTGAGGAGGGGGGAGAGGGGAGGAAGTAGGGAGAGAGAGAGTGGAAGAGGAGGGAAGGAGAGAGGAGTAAGAGGAGGGAGAAAGGGAGAGGATCAAGAGGAGGGAGGGGAGGGAGAGACAAGAGGAAGAGAACGGGTAGAGAGAGAAGAGGAAGAGAAGTGGGAGAGAGAGGAGGAAGAGGAGGGGGGAGAGAGAGGAGGAAGAGAGAGGGAGGAGGAAGAGGAGGGAGAGAGAGAGGAGGAAGTGGGGAGAGAGAGAGAGAGGAAGAAGAGGAGGAAGAGAAAAAGAGGAGGAAGTGGAGGGAGAGAGAGAGGAGGAAGAGAAGAGAGAGAGAGAGAGAGAGTGAAAGTAGGAAGAGGAGAGAGAGAGAGAGGAGGAAGAGGAGGGGGAGAGATAGAGGAAGAAGGGAGAGAGAGGAGGAAGAGGAGGGAGGGAGGGAGGGAGGGAGGGAGGGAGGAAGGGAGGGAGGGAGGGAGAGAGAGATAGAGAGAGAGGAGGAAGAGGAGGGAGAGAGAGAGGAGAGAGTGGAGGGGGAGGAAACGAGGATAAATTAGGGATGGGTGAGAAGAAAAACGAAAAAAGGAAGAAACATTCGCAGATAAAGATATGTACAATCCTATATCTATCTATTTATCTATCGACATGTGTTTATTTATGTATCTATTACGAGACAAGAGAGAAATAAAGAGGCATACAAAGCGAAAGAGAGAGAGAGAGACAAACCCGAGAGCGAAAGAGACAGAGAAAAAAAACCGCGAGCGACAGAGCGAAAGAGAGAGAGAGAAAAAGAGACAAACCCGAGAGCGAAAGAGAGAAAAAGAGAGACAAATCTGCGAGGGACAGCGAA
>NW_028234435.1:14506196-14508696 GCF_977035675.1 Penaeus japonicus
TAGTAGAATAACAATGATAATGATTAAAATAATAATAATAATAATGGTAATAGTAATGATAACAACAACAATGACAACAGCAATAATATTAACAGTAATAATAACGATAAAGATGATAATTATGATGATAGTGATAGCAAAAATGATGCTAATCAATCGATGGTATCGTTAATAGAAGAAGAAAAAAATGGGTTAAAAAAAATTTAGACACGGGATCCCTTATCCATCGAACGTTTCGGTCACGCGCGCTTTTCCAGTGAGTAGAAAGCCGTACATTTTATACGGCGAATTTTACGGAAATTGTGGCCTTTCTTTAAGTTTTATCTGTGATATTGATAAATATTATAGTTATGGTGGTATATGGTGTGTTGATATTTTCCTTGGAATCGTTTAGAATAAGTGATTTTGTAAGAAACGAGTGGAATTTGTGGAAAAGATATTGGAAAAAAGAAGCAACCATAGCTTTCAGGTACGTAATTAGAAGTCGCCGGATAGCTTGTATTTATTATTATCATTATTATTAGTCTGGTTGGTTTTCGTTGCCGTAAAAAGATACAAATAAATAGCTGATTTCATATATAAACAATGGAGGTGTCAAGCGATCTCATAGCCTGCGCCGCGCTCCGGAAAATGCCATTAAACCACCAGGATCATTCCACCATTATAAACGAACAAAAAATCCTTTATTTTTTCATTCTTTGGCAATATTTCGTGAGATGAAATTTCACAAACGTTATAACTGGCATCGGGAGAAGCGGACATTTTGATTGGCTGGTTACGATGTGTCACGACTTATGATTGGTTGTTATTTATAATAATAGATATCTTTATTATCCATCTTTGCAATAATAAAAGTAAGTTAATAATAGTAAGTAGTATATACATTTATTATTTATATCCATTACAAGGATATAGTGATATATTAACATTAATAGTTGATACCATTACCTATGGATAAATTTCAAAAGTGGTATCGATGGATTCCTCTCAACCTCTACTATTCATATATAGTAGATATAATCCGCGATTCCGCCCCTATGCTCCATAATCTGGGCCCCGATAGTAGGGGAGGGCATGAAGTAGATCAGGGAAGTTGCGGGGTAAAATATGAATTCCGGCCATATTTCGTATGCAAAATCTTAACCCAATTACCTACCTCACTTTGCATAGTTTTGAAGTCAGCCTTTGCCAAGAGAAGGACCTCTCTTATTCAGGGCACTTCGTGATACTTATGATACGTAATTAGTTCTGTAGATGAAAATGCCGCGACCCACCACGAATTACCCTCACATTACGCCATGATGACAGCAACTGGGACTTCGTGTCATATATTCCTCAGGATAGGAAACTAGGGACGATAATGACGCGACCACTCAATAGAGGGAACTCAATAATCATTCTGTAGACAATGGGGAATACTGCGCCATCTATCGAGAGAACAGAACAGCGCATGCAGGTAATTCATTGGGGGTTTCTAGTCCACAACTTGTCGCTGGCCGTAAATACGTAAGCACAGCCATGTTTGAATTTTAGGGCGAGGATGGTGGTTTTCGAGGTATTTTGAACAAGGTATGTTGCACGAAGTACCCTGAATAGGAAGGGGGGGGGGGTGAAAGTAATAGTATTAACAAAATGTATTTTTTTTATTCATCTTTATCATAATGTTGAATGTCTTTGTTTGGAAGGAAACTTAATGTAACAAATATAAAGACAATTTATGGGAGAAGGTTAGAATACAGGGATGAATAGTTATCATTCATTTAAATTCTGTTCTTCGTTATGTATTTCAACATGAGAAACATGTGCGTGTGAAACGGAATTTTACGTAAAACCTTACAATGAATTCAGTTCAATTGCTGGGTTAGAAACCTAACCTAGCCTATCGTAAAGATAACACAAAATACCCTGATGCATTTTAAGGTTTACAAGAAATCCTGTTTCGCATTTTCCTCGTGTCACACATATATATGTATATATATATATATATATATATATATATAATATATATATATATATATATGTATATATATATATATATGTATATATATTTGTGTGTGTGTATATACGTAAATATATATATATATATATATATATATATATATATATATATATGTATATATATGTATATGTATATATATATATTATATATATATTATATATATATATATATATTACATATGTATTATATGTATAATATATGTATATATATATATATATATGTATATATATAAATATATATATATATATAGATATAAATATAATTGTATGTGTACAAAATATATATTAATATATGTACACACATACACATACAAATATATTTGATTCATATACATTATATATATATATATATATATATATATATATATATATATATATATATATATATATATATATATATATATATATGCAACCAGGAAATGTTAACAAAGTTTACGCCACTTTCAGATAATCAGCTGATATTAGTATTCCCCGCGCATGTTTTCGCGTTGTTCGAAATTGC
>NW_028234435.1:14511196-14513696 GCF_977035675.1 Penaeus japonicus
CTTCTATTCCTCTCATCACCCCCCCCCCCCCAATCTCACGCGTTGTATGAATGAGGGGGTAGGGGGTAGGGAGAGAAGAGAAGAGAAGGATAGAAAATGACACGAGTAGGTCGGGTAGGTCAAACAGGTCACGGTTCCAAGCCCAGCCTGCCCTCTCATGCTTGCTGTTGCCCTCATAAACACTCGCTTGCAGCAAGGGTGCCGCCAAGGAGGTGGGGTAGGAAGGGAGGGAGAGGCGGAGAGAGAAGGGGTTGGGGTAGAGTGAGAGAGTAAGAGGGAGAAAGAGAAAGGGGGATGGAGAGAAAGGTAGAAAGGCGGGAAGGATGAGGTAAGGAGAGAGAGAAAGAGTGAAGAAAGAGAGAGAATCATTGGTTGAGGAAGCGACAGAATGAGAAAGAAAGATAGGAAGGAAGGAAGGAGGAAGAGAGAATATGAACAGGGAGTTCGGGGATTTTTTTTATGATATATAAGCGAAATTTCTTCAAGCGCATGTTCTTTTCTCGCTCTCCCTCTCCCACTGAGTATGTGCTTTCTTTTCATCCACTCTCTCTCTCTCTCTCTTTCTCTCTCTCTTTCTCCCCCCCCCTCTCTCTCTCTCCCTCCCTCCCTCTCTCTCCCTCCCTCTCCTTCCCTCCCTTCCTTTCTCTCTCTATCTATCTCTCTCTTTCTCCTCCCTCTCTTTCTCTCTCTCTCTCTCTCTCTCTCTCTCTCTCTCTCTCTCTCTCTCTCTCTCTCTCTCTCTCTCCCTCCCTCCCTTCCTCCCTCTCCCCCTCTCTCCCTCTCTCTCCCCTTCCCCCCATCTCTCTCTTTCTCTCACTCTCATTATATCAACATCATTTTTTTCATCGACATTATTGCTATTATATTATTGTTATTATCATGACGTTGCTACGTATTACCATTGTTTTGCATCTTTATTCCGATCATTATTATTGTCATTACCATTATCATTATTATCATTATTGTTACATATTATTGTTGTTATTTTCATTATTACTGTTAATATTATCATTATTCTTACACGTATTTGTAATACTGTTCTCACATTTATTTTTTTGCAAAGAATACAGTAGCAGTCATTACGAAAAACAAGAGATAAAAGGAAACCAACAACCTTATGCACAACAGGATCTATATATTGCAAGACCAAGCAGTGGGACCAATTATGTGTGGTTAGTCCGAGTAGGTGTTGTTGCCAGCGTAAGTGGACTGTGTGGCCGTGTATGTTTTTGCGGCTTAAGTGTGCGTGTAGGCTGTGACAGTCCGATGTTATATTGTTTTTGGTTGTTGTTGGTTGTAGTCTTTTTTTTTTAGGGGGGGGGGGAGGATGAGGGACACGAGTTGATTTGTTGGTCATTAGGTTAGAATAGAGGTTGAGGTATTAGTTATTGTAGTTATATACCGTGTGGATATATATATATATATATACATATATATATATATATATATATATATATGTGTGTGTGTGTGTGTGTTTATGTGTATGTGTTGTTTCATGCACGCGTGTGTGCATGCGAGCCCTTGCGTGAATCCTCACCCGTTGCAACGAGAGCGCCAGCATTTGAATAGCCAGGTACGAGGCGAGATAAATCCCCCAAGTGTAGGAGATCGACCCCACTTGTCGCTCTCAGAAAGACATGCCGTTCAAGCACGACGACACGCTCCTCTCACTCGCCCTTGTAAGCTGACGCTGTCACAGCTGTCATCACCGTCACCCTAATTACTGTCATCACTATCTTCTCTTAATCACTTAGTTGAAATTGACAGCCTCGCTCACTCCCATTCCCCTCTCTCCCCCGTCCCCCCTACCGTGACATAATGTTCAGTAATGCTAGATATTCTCTTGGAGAGATAATGCTTGGGTTCTGAAGTCGAGGGGGGGAGGGAGAAGAGGGGATGGGCTGGGGTAGGGTGGGGTGGGGTGGGGTGGGGTAGGGGTTGGAGATGACAGTTCTGGAGAAGAGGAAAAAAATCTTTTTGGAAAGGAGTAATTTTGATATGAATTTTGGAGGTTGTTCTAGTGTAGATATTATTTTTTTATAAATTTTTTTGTTGTTACTTTTCGAACACTTTACATGAGCTTCTGAAACTGATGTATTTATATAAAACAAAGTTAAACAAAAGAAAAGAAAAAAAACCATCTGGGTTTTGTCTTTGGGGGGAGGATAGGGGGGAAGGGGAGAGATGGAGTAGAAAATGACAGCTCTCGAAAAGAAGAAAAAGAAAAAGAAAAATTCGAAAGACTAATTAAGAAATTATTTTTAGGAAGACTATTCTGATACAGACATAGTAATTGTTATTATTGCTTTTACTGTTATTTTCTCGACGTTATACGCTAGCTTCTGAAACTAAAGCAATTAATGGAAAAGAAAAAGAAGAAAAGGGAGATAGACGAATAGACGACATCTGGATCTTGTCTTCCTCTGCCATCCAGGACCACAGGCGCGGGCTTACTTCTCGCAAAAAGCCATTCGTCACTGTAAAGCAAATGAGGCGCCGG
>NW_028234435.1:14523696-14528696 GCF_977035675.1 Penaeus japonicus
GTATCAGGATCCATGACGCAGCTTCATTAATACCATACACTAATTTATGGTATCAGATTAGCGTCCTTCTCGACCCTAGCAAGACACCTGCGTTCCGATCTTATACAGCGGGCGATTTCGGACCTTGTGGACACGTGACGTAAAGGCGACTGAAGCGAAGAGCGTCGTTCATCACAGGCGCTGTCGATTTATGTCATTCTCTTTCTCCCTGTGTCGTTTTTGTGCCTCGCTGTCTGTTCGTTTTCGTCGTTATTGTTGTTACTGCCGTTATTGTGATAATGATGGTTATAATTGCTGTTATGATTGTCGTCACCGTAATTGTGACTATAATTGTATCCATCATTTTTCTTCACCATCGTTTTCATCGTCATGATCATCACCACCATCACTATCGCCACCACTCATCCCCTTCCTCTTCCTACTCCGCCGTCTCCAAATCACACATTTCTAGAGTCGAGCAAGACGAGCAGAACAAGCAAACAAGCCAATCGACCATTTAAATCACACTCCATCACAGAAGAAGTACAATTCTTAAGGTGAAAGTGTCGTTACCTTCGGAGAATTAATATGCAAAGGCAGGGCACGGCAGTAAAAACAGCTGGATCAGATGTATATGCAAATGAGGCCAGCAATGAGGTCGCATGAGCTACCACACGCATCCTCGCTCTCTCTTTGTCTTTCTCTCTCTTTTTCTATTCCTTTCTCCCTCTTTCTCTCTCTCTCTCTCTCTCCCTCCTTATCTCCTTCCCTCCCCCATCCTCCATCCCTCCTTCCTACCTCCTTTCTTCCCTCCCCCATAATCCTTCCCTCCTTCCTTCCCTCCCTTCCCTCCCTTCCCTCCCTACCCTCCCTTACCCAAGTGACCGGTCAAAGGAAGATCTTGTCGCAGGCCCCCACGAGGCAACAGACGGGCGGGCCGTATCCGCTTGTCTAATCCGCAATTGGATGACTGTTAATTCATGCCCCGAATTAAGATAACAGATAAGAGGTGGCCTACCCCTTTCTATGCAATCGTGAAATTCCCGGATGTGCCTCTGGTTGCTTATCGGCTCCTTGTCGTTTTTACCTCTTTATCCGTTTTGTCTGTTTGTGAAGAAGAAAAATGAGGACATGATTAGTGTGGTGATGAATGATAATGATTATAATGATGATAACGGTGCTAATATTAGTACAACAATAACAACAGCTTGACTAGAAGTAATAGTGATAGGGATAATAATAGTGATGATAATAATGATAATGATAATGATAAAAATAGCAAAAACAATAAAGATAATCGATATTAGTAATAACAGAATTAATGATAATATTAATGTTAATATGAGTAACAACGATAGATAGAATAATGATAATATCAAACATTTAGTCTGAACAAACGAGGAAGCTCCCGGGAATCAAGTTCGCATTAAAGGCACAACGCAAGGATTTCGCAATTAATTAGGGCTGGATCCTTAAGACTAATGATTGCGATGTGGTTATTCTTCCTCCTCCTTTCTTAAACAACTCGTATTACGTGGTCTGTTCTCTTCTGCCTCTCTCTCTCTCTCTCTCTCTCTCTCTCTCTCTCTCTCTCTCTCTCTCTCTCTCTCTCTCTCTCTCTCTCTCTCTCTCTCTCTCTCTCTCTCTCTCTCTCTCTGTCTTTGTTTTTCTCTCTTTTCTTTTCTGTTTGTCTTTATCGCTCGCTCTCTCTGTCTTTCTCGTTTTCTCTCTTTGTCTTTCATTCTCTTTCTCTCTTTCAATCTATCTATTTTCCTCTAGTTTATTTATTTACCATGTATGTGTGTAAGTGTGAATGTGTTTGTGTACGTAAGGGTGTAGGCGGGTGAGTATCTGTACGCGTGTGTGTGTCTCCTCTTAACATGATCATTATAAAACCCGCAACAGCAGGGTGCAACACAAAGAAAGTTGCAATGAGCTCATTGAAATCATCAACATTCAGCGTCCATATTCAAACTTAATATTCATTACTCATGCAAGTATCATGTGCTTCTGTGAGGTGAGGTTATGGGGGGGGGAGGTTGGGGGGATGGGGGTGTCAGGTAGAAGGGGGGGGTGATATAGAGGGGTAGGGGGTTGTGGGGGATGGAGGGGTAGAATGAGGAAGAGAGGAGGGGGGGGAGGAGGTGGGTGTTAGGGGTAATTTTTAGACCGCGCAGAGTGTGATTATAATGCAGGGTATAAGGTGCTTGTTACGCCCATGGTGGCGGTGTTGAGCTTGGCGTTGATGTGGAGGTGGGGTGGGGGTGGGGGTTGGGGTGGAGGAACGATAAGGGGGTAGTTGTGATTATTGTTATGCAGGGTCTCATGTGCAACTGGGTGTATGTGTGTACTTGTAAGCCGCATAAGCTTTTGTATACAAAAATGTGCTGGGGGAGCAGCGCTCCTGTAACCTTTATAGCTTTCGTTTTTTTTTCAATTACGCTCCCTGTTATTCTTCCCATTATCTTCCTCCCTTCTCCCTCTCTCCCTTTCTCCCTCCTTCCGTCCCTCCCATTTTTAACTCTCTCTCTCTCTCTCTCTCTCTCTCTCTCTCTCTCTCTCTCTCTCTCTCTCTCTCTCCTTTCCTCCCTCCTTCCCTAACTCCCTCCCTCCCTCCGCTCCCTCCCTAACCTCCATACCCTTCCTCCCTCCCATCCCCACCATCACCCCCTCTCCCTCTTTCCTCTCCCTCCCACCCCCTCCTCATTCCCTCTCCTACCTCCCATCCCTCCCAAACCCCTACCACCCTTCATCCTCTCCCTCCTCCTCCCCCCGCCCACACACCCCATCCTCCCTCCCCTCCCCTCCTCCCTCCCCTTCCCTCCCCTCCCCAGCCGAAACCGCGCTGCCCGACATGCTAAGCGCTTGATTCGGATGCAAAGTGTCGAGTTTTCTTGTAAATGAGGGCGACTTAGTGCGGGCACCGAAGACGAGGCCTGTAATCTCCAGAAAGCTAACGAGGACCACGAGGCTTGTGGGGAAGAGCGAGCGGATGTCAGGGGCGCCGTGATGCAACCAGCCAACGCCTCCCTCCCCTCTTCTGCGGCTCCTCCTCCTCTTCGTCGTCTTCTTCTTTCTTCTTCTTTTTTTTTTTTCTTTTTCGTCTTTTTTCTTATTGTTATTCCTTCTTGTTTTTGTTATTATGATTGTTATTTTCATTCCACTTTTTTTCTATTCTTTTACTTGTCTCTTCCTCTTCCTCTTTTCCCTTCCTCTTTGTTTTTGTTTTTTTTTCCTCGTCTCCTTCCTTCTTTTTCTTTTTCTCCTCTTTGCCTCTTAGCCTTACTTCTCTTCTTAAGTTTCCCTTTCCCTTTCTTTCCTCCCTTTATCTTGTTCTTCCTCTTCTTGCCTCATCACACTTCTTTTCCTTCCTGCTTGCTTTATATTCTTCCCTTCTTTTTTCATTTTCTTATCTCCTCCTCCTCCTCCTCCTCCTCCTCCTTTTCTTCTTCTTCGCTCTGTCACATATCATTCTTCCTTGCTTCATGGCTTTTTCCTCTTCTTCTCTCCCTTTTTCTCCTTCCCTCTCTCTCTCTTTCCTCCGCCATTCATCCTATTTATTAATCTACTTATTTGTACACACAAACATATACGCACAAAAGAAAACATTGAATTATAATGATTGTTATCATTTTTGTGCTTATTACTGGTGTTGCAATTGACGTTGTTGACATCACCATTACCATTGTTATCAATAGTATTGTTATGATTATTACCATCATCATAACTGATGATTCAATAATCAAGTATGATCATGGTTATCTTGCTCATTATCACCATTATCATTTTTGAGTATCGGGGTTGGTTATTATTATTATTGTAATTGTTTACTATTGTTTGATCATTATACTTAATAGTAGTGATTGTCACTTACAGGGCGTATGATGCTTGATAGATTTACATTTATTTATCTTTCTATCAGTTCATACTTCTTCGCATGGTATCCATTTTCTTTACAGTTCGAATCTCGTTTTCTTTGCAAAAACACAATAAAAAATCCGCTATAAAAGTAAATGTAAAGTAAATATAAGGAAAGAATTTTTTTCTGGGGGGGTCAGACCCGCAAGAATTCCCCCACTTTATTTATTTGTTTGTTTATTCATTATCATTTTTTTACCACGTTCAGATCCACGACAGCTTCCCGAATTCCGTGTTCTCGTATTTGTTCAGATCCATAACGACTCCCCGCATTGCGTTCTTAACGAGACGTTCAGATCAACGTTTTGAACAGCATGATATTCCGTGGGATTACAACGTTGCGCATATCGCGATAGATCCCGCCCAAGCAGTCGATCTCTGGCGGGATTCGCTTGAGGTCGTGTCTGGGGGGAGAGGGGAAGGGGAGTGGTGGCTTCTCTCGATGTTGGATTTTTATTTATTTTATTTTTGATTTTTATTTTTGATTTTTATTTTTTTTTAGTGTGTTGTCCTGCATACGTATACGTACACATACACCTTCTCACACTCACTCACTCACTAATACTCACGCTCACAGTGAGAGAAAGGGAGGAAGAGGAAAAAAAGGAGGGAGAGAGATGAGGAAAGAGGAGAGAGATAGAGATGAGGAGATAGGAAAGAGATTGATGAAAAGAGAGGAGAGAGCGAGTGATGAAAAGAGAGGAGAGAGAAAAGAGATTGATGAAGAGACACGAGAGAGACTGATGAGTATGAGAGACTGATGAGGAAAGAAAGAGAGAATTGAGGAGAGAAGAGAGACAAGAGAGAGTGACGAGGAGAGATGAGGAGAGAAGGATTAGAGAGGGAGATAAGGAGAGAGAGAGAGAGAGAGAGAGAGAGATTTATACTTATCCCAGATTCATTTCCAGAGTTCCGATAAAAGGCATCAATATCACAAATAGGGAAGACACCAACACCACCACTACCTCCCTCCTCTCCCCTTCCGCCAACCTACAACCGGATAACATCAGGGAAGAACAGACAGACTTACATACAAATGCACAGACGTGCGTACAGACAGACGGACAAACGTAAGAACAGAAAGACGGACGAGACGTAAGAAC
>NW_028234435.1:14541196-14543696 GCF_977035675.1 Penaeus japonicus
TATATATATATATATATATATATATATATATATATATATATATATATACAAGTATACATAAATTTACCAGTATACACACACACACACACACACACACACACACACACACACACACACACACACACACACACATATTTATTTATTTATTTGTTTATTTATATTTATATATGTACATACATATTCCCATAACTCTTATGTCTAAGATTATGAAATTCCAGGATAGGTTTATTATAGATATTTTTTTGTAGCTAATCTACGATTATAAACTGAATAATCTTCACCAATTTAATCCATTGAACATGAAAAGCATGCCCCCAAAATGCAGGTTTATAAAATGAGGGAAAACTGCCTGTAGGAATAGTTTCGGAGAATGTGTTCAGATTTCAACTTCATTCCCATTTTTTTCAGTGTCCTTGAAAGAGCCACCAAGCGACCTCAGTCAAATTCAGGGATTATGCCGTCCCAATCTAACTTCCCACCTTCCCCCCCTTCCCATCCTTATTCCTCCCCCTTCCCCCGTCTCTCCCACTGCCCTCCCATTTCTCGACAATCCATCAAAAGTCTCTCTGCAAATATCCTATTACGAGTGTCCTTTTTTTTGGAGGTGGGGGGGGGGGGGAGGATCTGTCTCTCTCTCTCTCTCTCTCTCTCTCTCTCTCTCTCTCGTATTTTTACATTCGTTGTATTGATTGTAATTCTATCCCCCTCTCTTTTCTTTTGGTCTTTCATCTTAATCTTCCTTCTCCTCTTCTTCCTCTTCCCCCCACCCCACTTCCCCCGGGTTCCCCCTCCCCCTCTCCCCCATAGACTCCCCCTCCCCTTACCTTCCCCACTTCGCCAACCCGCTGCCTCTATCACTGCATAATCTTCCTACCATTACTTATATTGGCCAGACCTGCACAAGTCACGAAACTCTGTTCTCTCGGTCCCATCATCCATACGAGGCCCAAAGACCTTGGAAGAGTTCTGGGCAGGAAATGAAACAGTGAGGGTTGAAAACACGAGGGGCAGATTCCGCGTTTTTTTATATATATATTTCTCTCTCTCCCTGTCTCTCTCTCTCTCTCTCTCTCTCTCTCTCTCTCTCTCTCTCTCTCTCTCTCTCTCTCTCTCTCTCTCTCTCTCTCTCTCTCTTTCTCTCTCTTCTCTCTCTCTCTTCTCTTCTCTCTCTCTCTCTCTCTCTCTCTCTCTCTCTCTCTCTCTCTCTCTCTCTCTCTCTCTCTCTCTCTCTCTCTCTCTCTCTTTCTCTTTCATTTTTTTCTTTTTTTTGGTAGTGAACGTGTTTCAGTTCCATTTCGTTGTTGCTGTTCTTATCGTTGTTATCAGTGATGTCTGTATTACTGGTATTATTTATGTTGTTAGCAATATTGCTATTATTGTTATTATTTTCATTATTATTATTGCTATTGTCATTATTTTTGTGTTATGAAGAAGGAACGGATCTCTCTTGTTTTTACTGTTTTTAATTTGCTTCTTCTTCTATTGTTGTTTAATTTGCATTCGTTTCGTCCATTGTTTTCTACCCTAGTTGCATTTATGTCTTGGAGGAGCATGAGAGTCGTAGCAATTAAGTGTCTTAGCCAAAGGGTAAGTTACACGATCGTTTGTGTTTGTTTGTTTATTTATTAGTTTGTGTGTTTCTGCGTGCGCGGTGGAAATCTGGCTGGCGAGGCATAAGCTAGTGGTTCTCTAGGCATACATGCATGTATGTATATGTATGTATGTATGTATGTATATGTACGAGCAAGAATGTTTAGTTGTTGTTTTTCTCTTCTGTAGCATTATATTATCATTTGTAAATAAGAATCATTTTTTTTGTCTTTATCTATTCATTTTACTTAGTTGTTCGGTATATCGTCGTGTTGCAGGAATGAAGTATTATATTGCATTTTTGATGAATTGGTAGCTAAGCAGGTACTTTTTTTTATTAGTTTTTCTTATTCGTGTTTCAATCATGTTTGACATGTATCAGCCATGATAATGATAATGATGATAATCCTCATGATGATAATAACGATGATAATGTTAATAGTAATGGTAGTAATGAAGATACGCACGCACACATACACACGCACACCCACACCCACACCCACACGCACACTCACACCTACACCCACACTCACACCCACATTCACACCCACACGCACACTCACACCTACACCCACACTCACACCCACACTCATACTCACACCCACACTCACACCCACACTCACACCCACACCCACACTCACACTCACACGCACACGCACACGCACACGCACACGCACACTCACACTCACACTCACACTCATACCCACACTCACACACACACACACCCACACACACTCACACCCACACTCACATCCACACTCAATCACACTCACACTCACACCCACACTCACACACACCCACACTCACACCCACACTAACACACCCACACTCACACTCACACCCACATCCACACTCACACTCACACCCAAACACATACACACTCACACCCACACTCACACTCACACTCACA
>NW_028234435.1:14566196-14568696 GCF_977035675.1 Penaeus japonicus
ACACACTGATTAGTCCGAGGAATGAAAGTTTCAACACTCTCTCATGGAATAAAAATGAGGAAGAGTCGAGGAGGATTTGTGAGTGGTCCTCCTCCTCTTTCTGACCTTTCTTCTCTCCTCTTTCTTGTGCCTCTCCCTCTCCGCCCCCCCCCCCACACACACACTCACCTTCTCTATTTCTTCCCTCCTCCGAGCCTCTCATCCTCTCTGTCTTTTTCCCCCTCCCTCTTCCCTCCTTCTTACTCCCTCTACTTCTTCCGTCCTTCAGCTCTACCATTCCCCTCCCTTATACCTCCTCATCCCTTCGCCTCTTCCTCTTCCTCATTCTCCTTCTCTCTCTCTCTCTCTCTCTCTCTCTCTCTCTCTCTCTCTCTCTCTCTCTCTCTCTCTCTCTCTCTCTCTCTCTCTCTCTCTCTCACCCCCTCTGCCTATCCCTCCTCCTCTTCTCCCGCTCTCCCTCCCTCTGCCTCTTCCATCCATCCCTTCCTCCTCCTCTTCTCCCCTGCTCCTCTTCTCCCTCACCCCCTCTCCTCCCCTCCTCTCTCTCACCCTCTCTGCCTATCCCCTCCTTCAGCTCTCCCTAGCCTCTCTGCCTCCCCCTCCCCCAGCTATCCTTCAGCCCCCTTATCTCCTCCTCCTCCTCTCCCTCACTCCCTCTTCTTCCATCTGTTACTCCGCTTCGTTCCCTCATTCACCTGCCTATTCTTCTTTTTATTGTTTTATTGTTGTTATCATGCTAATTGTTTTTCATTTTCATCCCCCCTCTCTCTCCTCTCTCCCCTCTCTCTCTCTCTCTCTCTCTCTCTCTCTCTCTCTCTCTCTCTCTCTCTCTCTCTCTCTCTCTCTCTCTCTCTCTCTCTCTCTCTCTCTCTCTCTCTCTCTCTCTCTCTCCTCTCTCTCTCTCTCTCTCTCTCTCTCCCTCTCTCTCTCTCTCTCTCTCTCTCTCTCTCTCTCTCTCTCCCTCTCTCCCTCTCTCTCTCTCTTCCCTCTCTCTCTCTCCCTCCCTCTCCCCTCTCTCTCTCTCCCTCCCTCTCCCTCCCCCCTCCCTCCCTCCCTCCCTCTCTCCCTCCCTTGCTCAATCTCTCTCTATCTCCCTCACTAGGTCGTTTTATCCATCTATTTAAGAGATCGTTTGTTCCCTCTGTGGGCGATTGCTAATGATAGCTGGAAATGTCATTTATATTCCCTAACGAGATCACAAAACACGTCATAACGTGCTTCGGAAACGCTGATTACTAATTAAAATCATTCACGGCGATCAATCATGATTATTCCATTTTTTCTTTTCTTTTCTTTCTTTTCAACTTCAGAGGATAGATGGAACGTTCGAGTTAATAAATGAATTGATGGTGTAATGTATTCGGTATCACGCGGCGCCCGCCCGAACCAGTCGATAAAGTAGGAAGGAATCGAATGATTTACGCGGCGAAATGAGTTGATTTGACCTCACGTTTGACTTTACGGGGCGTGGGGGTTGGGCCGGTGGGGAGGGTGGGTGGGGATTGTGCGTGCTCGTATGGGTGTTGGTGTGTTCGCGGATTCGTGTGTATTCGTGTATGTGCGCGTCCGTGTGTGTCAGTGTGCATGTGTGTGTATATGTATGTATTCATGAATGTATAAGTGTCTCCAGACATGCAACAGAGGTATCGGGGGGGCGGGGCCGAAGGATGAGTTGTGAGCGTCGATACGAGGAGAGCCTTGTTATTTTTTCTCTTTTATGTATAGAAATATTTCCCCAGCTCGCCATTGTTTGTTGCCGGGCCGTGGCGCCGGTGGCAACTGGGGTGTCAGGCACACTGGAGGTTGCGTGATTTGGCGGGGGGGATGGGGGGGGGGGTTAAAGGGATGTCGATGTGGTACCGTTGGAGGAATTGGTTTCAAACAATCACATAAAGTCGGAAATATATATAAATACATACATTTAGTCAAGCACACACACACACACACAAACACACACACACACACACACACACACACACACACACACACACACACACACACACACACACACACACACATACACATTCATATAGATAGATAGATAGATAGATATATATAATTATATATATAGATATATAGATATATACATATACATATATATATATATATATATATATATATATAAGTATAATATATATATATCTAAATATATAAATTATATCTATGTGTGTGTGTGGTGTGTGTGTATGTGTGTTATGTGTTTATGTGTATATTAAATGTGTTGTGTGTGTAATATATATAGATATATATTTATATATATATATAATATATAAATATATAATATATATAAATATGTATATATATGTTATATATGTATAATATGTATATATATTATAATTAATTTAAAATATATATAGTATATAATATATATATATATATATATACATATATATATTCATATTGTGTGTGTGTGTGTGTGTGTGTGTGTGTTGTGTGTGTGTATGTGATGTGTTTGTTGTGGTATATAAATGTGTATATGTATATATTAAATATATATATA
>NW_028234435.1:14581196-14583696 GCF_977035675.1 Penaeus japonicus
AGCGGAAATGACGTCATTTACGAAAAGAAAATAATAATAATGTGCAATAAGTACCAAGATTCAAATAAAGCTTAGCAACACAGTTCGGGACGGTCGGGTCGAAGGAGAGGACCGGGCTGGGATGCTGGGATGCTGGGTCCAGACGTGGGATGATGATACAGTCACGTACAAAGCCCCGGGACACATGCAAATGACGGTCCGACACGCACACAGATGGGAGGGACGCTTGAGGATTAAGATTTTTCGATCTTCTCTTTCACTCTTCGTTTATCGTATCATTTCTCTTTTCACTTTTATTATCTGTTGTATCAACATTTTTTACATTTATTATCATCATTATTTGAAATATGAAAAGCCGTATTGCATTTTATCCACACTCAAATCGTCTTTAAGGTATAGGGAATAATGGCGAAAAGGGGAGAGAAAAAACAGGAGAAGAGAGCGAGGAAGGGAAGAAGAGGAGCAGCGAAAGAAAGATTATAAGAAGGAAAGGGTAAAAGAGGCAATGAAGAAAGATGAAAAAGAAAAAGAGGGAAGGGTATTAAAAGAGAGAGAAAAAGAAAACGAAAAAAAGAAATAATATTGGAAGCAGAGGAGGTGAGAGAGGAATAAGGGAGGAATTGGAGGAAGCTGAAAGTAGGCAATATGAAGAGAGCACGATCGTGAGAAAGAGGGAGACGAAGAAGTGACGAGAGGGAGGAGGGGGGAAGGGGGGACCAGGGAAGAGGGAGGGAGGTAAAGGGGAAAGGGGGAGTGATATAAGGGGAGCAGGGGAGGAGGGCGGTAGGTAAGGGGAGCTGGGGAGGAGGAGAGAGGGAGTTAAGGGCAGCTGGGGAGGAGGGGGGGAGATGGGGAAGGGGGAGAAAGAGGAAACGTCTGTCTCGACTGATCTCATCTACATGATTATATGTTTCGACTCTGCCACCGTCCGATTTGTTTTATGCGATCGGGTATCACGTCTCCTTTTTTATTCTCTCCCTCGCCCCCCCCTCTCTCTCTCTCTCTCTCTCTCTCTCTCTCTCTCTCTCTCTCTCTCTCTCTCTCTCTCTCTCTCTCTCTCTCTCCCCCTCCCCCCCCTCCCCCTCCCTCCCTCTTTCTCTCTTCCCCCCCCCCATTTTTTTCTCTTACTTTTTGAGTCAACACTTATCGCCCGGTGATAACGACATGCCTTACCATCGGGCCGGCCTGCGTCTGTGTCATTACCCTAATAGCACCAAGTCTTCGGGAAGCTTCTAAAGTCGCCATAGGATTTCGGCATAACATTGCCAGGAAGGCCTCCGATGCTGTATCTTTTTCGTTCTTCCTCTCCTTCCACCGTGTTCCCCGTTTTACTCCTTTTCTTTCCTTTCCTTTTCTCCCTGCGTCTGCCCCTTCTTTCCTTCTCTTCTTCCTCTTATCTCCTCTATGCCTCCCTTCTTAAACCCTATGCTTCTATCCCCCTTCACCACTATCCCCTCTCCTTCTATTCTTTTTCTTTCTTCCTCTATTCCCCCCTTCTCTCTTTTCTTCTCCCCCAACAACCTCCTCTCCTTCTTCTTCCATCCCTCCCTACCCCTACTCTCCTTTCGTCCTATCATCCCTCCCTCAACTCCCTCTCTATCTTTTTCCCTAATCTTCCCCTCCCTCCTTTCCTCCTTTCCTCCCCCCCTTACCCTTCTCCCTCTCCTCCTACCCCCTACACCCCCTTCCCTCGACAAATGCCCTGCTCTGCATGATTGCATGTCGTGGGGTCGGGACATGATTCGGGCACTGCTACGGTCGAAGGCAGCACAAAACAGGAAGATGCAAGGTTGAAATGGGAAAGACGTTGGAATGAAGGGAAGAGGAGGAGAGAAGGAGAAGATCAGATAAGACGTTAGATGGGTGGAAGAGGGAAGGAAAATGAAGACGATAATATCAAAACGAGGAAGACCGTGGAAGGAAGGGAGATGAAGGAGAGAGGAAGACGATCAGACTGTAATGGGAAAGACGCTAGAAGGAAAGGGAGGATAGGAGTGGGCAAGAGATGGAAAATTATGGATGGAAGTGAGTGGAAGAAGATAAGGCTGAAGCGAGAAAGGCGTTGGAAGGAAAGGAGAGACGAAAACGTTAGATAAAAACGGGAAAGACGGTGGAAGAAAGGGAGAGGAAGGAGAGCTTGAAAGAAGAAGACGGTAGAAGGGAAGGAAATATGAGAGAAGGAAAACGTATGATCGAAATGGGAAAGATGATGGAAAGAAGGGAAGGGAAGGAGAATGGAAGAAGATAAGGTTGGAATGAGAAAGACGGTAGAAAAAAGGGAGAGAGGACTAGAAGGTATGACTGAATTAGGGAAGGGAGAAGAAAAGCAGGAAGAAGATAATGCAGAAATGGGGATAACAGTGGACGGAAAGGAAGAAGGTAAGAATGAAACATGACGATGGAGGGAACAAAGTAAGTGCGAGGAGAAGGGGGATAATGAAATGGGGAAAATTGGAAGGAGTGGGAGAGAGGAAGGAAATAGTATTATAATGGGGAGACA
>NW_028234435.1:14588696-14591196 GCF_977035675.1 Penaeus japonicus
ATGGCTCGTCTCCGCCTAGCTGCTAAAAGGTACGTGGATTTCTTACGCAAATGTTCTAAGAAAGAAGAAAAAGAAATGAACGGAGACTGAATGAAGGGGACGTTGCATGAAGGGATAGGGTGAAGATAAGGGGAAGGGAGAGGGAGAAGGAGGGGAATGGAAAGAGGGAGGGGGGAGGGATAGGGGAAGGCGAGAATGAGAGGGAGAGTGAGAGTGTGAGTGTGAGTGTGTGTGAGTGTGATGAAGAGAGACAGAGAGAATGAGAAAGAATGAGAATGTCCTGGTGAGAGAATGTGTGCGCACAAGACACATATGTGTATATATATGTATATATATAATATAATATGATATATATATATATATATATATATATATATATATATATACTGCATATAAGCATATTTATACATACATATATATATATATATATATATTATATATATTATATATATGTATATAAGCATATTGATACATATTTATATATACATATATATATATATATATATATATATATTTATATATATATATATATATATATATATATATATATATATGTATATGTATATATATATATATATATATACTGTATATAAACATATTTATACATACATATATATATATATATATATATATATATATCTATATATATATATACATATACATATTTATATATATTATATATAAGCATTTATATATACATATATATATATAATATTTATATATATATATATATATATATATATTATATATATATAATATATATATATATATATATACTGTATATAAACATATTTATACATACATATATATATATATATATATATATATATATACATATATATATATACATATATATATATATATATATATACATTTTCTATACAGAGAAAGGAATGGCCAACAAATCGCAATGAAACCAAGTTTATGAAAAAGCAAGTTAAGCTATTTAATTATCAACGAACATTAAGAGTTAAAGAGGTATAGAAACAGTGAAGGAAAGAAATCGAACTGAGGATCTTCTTAATGCAAAGAGGACAGTAGATGAGAAGGAGAGATGCATGATCGAAAAGGAAATAGAGAGTTAAGAGCCAGGGAGAGGAAAAAAAGAGATTTCACATAACATATGGGGTACCGTTCACCCCTCCGCCTCCTCTCCAGGTACATCGGTCTTATGAGTCCTGAACATTCATCCTATTCTTACCCTTCCTACATGAGACACACACTCTTAGGCTCAACTAACCAACATTTTGCTCCAGAGACCTTTGCGCCGAAGACCTGACCTCAGTTGGTTTGACTAAGGAAACTTCTTCGATATATTACAGAGAGGGAAGGAGGAAGGGAGGCAAGGAGAGAGAGAGAGAGGAAGGAAGGAATAGAGAGATGATACAGATATAAGATGGACGAGATCATACCCGCTTATCAGGTCATAAATGTGGTTCAATATTCATATATTTTGCCTATTGCACCGATGATAGCCTCCCCACCCCCACCCTTACCCCACTGCTCCTCTCCTCTCAAACAAAACGGGATATTTAGCTCGTCCAGTTCCTGTACGTTCGACTGACAACACAAGCACCTCTGGTCTCAAGGAGTGGTTAGTGACCGTTAGTGTTTTAAGATATAAAAAGACACAAGTTCACTTCCTGTTGGGCTTAGGGTGCTTTACAATGTTGGCACAGTAGGCACCAGAGACGGGCCCCGCCCTTCTGGAAAACCCGCGTACTGCCCTCCCTCCAAATGGGCGCCTACATTTTAATGTTTCCCCGAGAAGAATATGAGATTAGGATTTATAAAACTAAATGCCGAAATTTTCAGAAATCACACATCGGGTGGGAAGTATTGTCATTTCTGCCAATGTAATGATAAAATGTAAATTTCAACAATTTGGAGAGTTAAGAATTTGTTAAAAACGCACGAGAAAATAAGCAGGTGACCACTGTAGAGTGAAAACCAAGAGGGCTGGACCCCACCAAAAAGAGGTTGAAGAGCAGCGAGACAAGTAAAAGCGCCGCAATAACCTAGGTATTAGAGGTAATCCAATCCTAAAGCATCACTTACCCGGAGACTGTCATTATCCTACAGGATCCTTTCCGATCGGCGCGCATCCCATGATTTGTTTCATGACGGATAACGTTATTCATCGGACGAATAAAACGAACGCAACAGGTGAGGATAAGAGTGGAGGGTGGGGGTGAGAGGAAGGGATGGGGGGAGGAGGTGAGAGGAAGGGATAGAGTGAGGGGGAGGAGGTGGGAGGAAGAAATAGGGGAGGTGAGAGGAAGGGATAGAGTGAGGGGGAGGAGGTGAGAGGAAGGGATGGGGGGAGGTGGGAGGAAGAAATAGGGGAGGAGGTGAGAGGAAGGGATAGAGTGAGGGGGAGGAGGTGAGAGGAAGGGATGGGGGAAGGAGGTGGGAGGAAGAAATAGGGGAGGAGGTGAGAGGAAGGGATAGAGTGAGGGGGAGGAGGTGAGAGGAAGGGATAGAGTGAGGGGGAGGAGGT
>NW_028234435.1:14598696-14601196 GCF_977035675.1 Penaeus japonicus
GTAGGTTTTGTGGGGTGGAAAAAGGGAGGAGGGAGAAGGATGAAAAGGGAAAGGGAAGGAGAAGAAGGAGAAGTGTTATGGAGAGGGAAAAGGGAGAAGGGAGAAGGATGAAAGGAGAAAGGGAAGGAGAAGAAGGAGAAGTGTTATGGGGAGGGAAAAGGGAGAAGGGATAAAGAGAAGAAGGATAAGGAGACGGGAGAGGGAGAGGGAGAAGAAGAAGGGAGAGACAGAGGGAGAAGGGAGAGACAGAAGGAGAAGGGAGAGACAGAGGGAGAAGGGAGAGAGAGAGAGAGAGAGAGAGAGAGAGAGAGAGAGAGAGAGAGAGAGAGAGAGAGAGAGAGAGAGAGAGAGAGAGAGAGAGAGAGAGAGAGAGAGAGAGAGAGAGAGAGAGAGAGAGAGAGAGAAGTAGAAAGAGAGAGAGAGAGAGAGAGAGAGAGAGTAAGGAAAAGAGAGAGAGAGAAGTAGAAAGAGAGAGAGAGTGAGAGAGGAAGAAAGAGAGGGAAGTAGAAAGAAAGAGAGAGAGAGAGAGGGAAGTAGAAAGAAAGGGAGAGAGAGAGAGAGAAGAAAAAGAAAAGGAGAAGAGAGGGAGAGAGAGTATGTGTGTGTGAATTTATGTGTGAGAGAAAGGGAGAGAATTGATGGATGAGACCGACTAATCGACAGGGAGGGAGGAATTAGTAAAATATGAAAAAAAAAAATCGTCTTGAACACGTAACTCTCAATAACACCGGGTGGAGATTATACACATCAACGTAATCATTTCCGTAGTGGATGCGTAAGGTAGATGACGGCCGGGGAGGGAGAGTGGGGGGATGATGGGGATGTGAAGGGGGGGATTAAGTATTTTCGCATCGGTCAAAATCGCGTAACAATTCTTGATCAAATGGTTCATTAAATTAATGGCGGATTTTGATACGCGAATCACTGAAGGAAGGAAAGGGAGAGAGAGATAGAGAGAGAGAGAGACAGACAGACAGACAGACAGAAAGAGAAAGAGAGAGAGTGTGTGTGTGTGTGAATCAGAGAATCAGAAATAAAGAAAGAAAGAGAGAAAGAAAGAGAGACTGAAAGAGACTGAAAGAGACTGAAAGAGAGAGAACTGAAAGGAGCAATGGGCATATCAAAGAAATGTTTATATATACATAATGTGTGATGATTATACATCTAAAGGAGGAAAGAAAAGCATTATCAAGAATATATGCTTGTTATATAGTTTTATGTGACATAAAATTTCAATAAGACGTTATCTTGGTTATTTATGTGGCTATCATATGCTTCTGTCACGACTTTTGAACTTTCTCGAATATAAAGGGTTGTAATTAAAATATGCATTTATAAAAAATATAAGTAAATAGATTTATTGACTATAGATTTAGATATGTTGAAATGGTGATAGCAAAGAAATATAATAAGATGATAAATGTAAACAGTAATTAATAAGTTTTTTTTAGCAAAACATAAGAATTGAAGGGATGAAACCTTAAAATAACGATAATCAGTAATATCAGTAATAATGATGATTATTATTTCCATTTACATAAAAACTACAACAAACATTTTCGCAAATAGGCACACCTATGTGTATGCAAATGCACACATGGAATAATAAATAGACAACAAATTTGCATTTTAACTTTCGAAATTTAGACTTTTCCCCCCGCCCACTCCAACCCCACCGCCAGGGAGGTCAAAGTACGGTAAACTAGGTATGTAAATGTTCTTTCCTCTCCCCTTCCCTCCTCTATCTTCCCCTTTCCCTTTTCCCTCCATCGCCATCTTCTCCTTCTCTTCCCTTCCCCTCCTTCTCCCACTCTCCCTCTCTCTTCTTCCCTCTCCTTTTCCCTTTCTTTTCCCTTCCCCTCCTTCTCCCACTCTCCCTCCCTCTTCTTCCCTCTCCCTTTCCCTTTCTCCTCCCTCTCCCTTTCTTCTCCCCTGCATCTCCCTCTCCCCTATCCCTTCCCCTCTATCTCCCCTCTCCTTCTTACCTTTCCCCTCCCTTCCACCACCCTCTCCCTCTTTCCCTCCCCTCTCCCTCTCCTTCTCTACTTCTTTTCCACCCACTCCCTCTCCCTCACCCCTACCCCTCCCCCTACCCCTTTCCCTCCCTCTACCCCTCCCCCCTACCCCTTTCCCTCCCTCTACCCCTCCCCTTACCCCTTTCCCTCCCTCTACCCCTCCCCCTACCCCTTTCCCTCCCTCTACCCCTCCCCTTACCCCTTTCCCTCCCTCTACCCCTCCCCCTACCCCTTTCCCTCCCTCTACCCCTCCCCTTACCCCTTTCCCTCCCTCTACCCCTCCCCTTACCCCTTTCCCTCCCTCTACCCCTCCCCTTACCCCTTTCCCTCCCTCTACCCCTCCCCTTACCCCTTTCCCTCCCTCTACCCCTCCCCTTACCCCTTTCCCTCCCTCTACCCCTCCCCCTTCCTCTTCTACCTACTCATTCTCTTCTTTTGCGTTCCACTTCTTGCTAATCTGCATACCGCTAAGGGATCCGTGAAAA
>NW_028234435.1:14613696-14616196 GCF_977035675.1 Penaeus japonicus
TTAATGCTGGGATAAGTATAAGTACCACAACCATAAACGTAACAATAACAGGGAGTCAGAACCTACGCGGAAACGGCCCGAGCACTACCTGCTTCCACTCCTAATTCCCTTTAACCGAGGCAGAGAGCGACTTGCTAATCGCGGGGTTAATGGCCTGCAGCAGCTCTGCATTAGCGTGATGATTTTTTTTTCATATATCTCTCTCTCTCTTCTTTCGTTTTCTCTTTTCATACTCACCTCGGATTCGTCTTTCGCTGCGATTTCTTCTTCTTTTATCTTTCATATGCTCCACCTCTCTTAAGAAAAACAAAAGCGAATCATCGTCGTACATCAAGAAGGCTTGACACGGCGACGACAGCTCTACGACGCGTGATGCCCAATCTAGCCGCCAGATGGAGTTCATTACGGCTGGCGCCAGGGTGGAAAAATTTTGTCGCGCCCCGAGTCATTTTTCAGCCCGGGTTTCTGGGGCTTTCCGAAGGTACCATTGAATCGCTGATTTGGTGGGGGGCTGTCAGCGCGCGGACAGATGTTGCCGCTCTGGCGTAGATGGATGCTGTATGGGACGTCGGAGGTGGAGGGAGGCAGGCATTGCAGGGCGAAAATTTGGCGGGATCTGTGTTTGTTTTATGGGTCCAGTGTACATGAACAAACGCTCACACGTGTGTCTGTCTACAGGGTACACTTGCACACGCACACGCGCATGCATACACATATAGATTGATTGATAGATAGATAGATAGATACAAAAGATAGATAGACATTTATATAGGTATAGTTATATGCACATGTATACATATACATAGTGGAATTTATTAACTGTACATAGCATCCATCTTCACGTTGATCTTAGTTCAATATAATTTTCTAAAGTAGCAATCTTTGTAATAGAAAATGACGTTAAGCTCGCGTTTTAGTAATCCAAAACTTGGCTGAAATGTTAGTAAGTAAATACACACTGAATATATTGATATTCATATATATATATATATATATATATATATATATATATATATATATATACATACATACATATACATATATATACATATATACATATATATATATATATATATATATATATATATATATATATATATATATACATTTATACATGTACATATATATACATAAATATATGTATATACATACATACATATATATATCTATATATATATATATATATATATATATATATATATGTATGTATATACACACACACACACACACACACACACACACACACATATATATATATATATATATATATATATATATATATATATATATATATATATGAGTGATTAAAATAAAATACAGGCTTAGTCATTATGGATGCAAGGGCGATATCTCTCTTTAGATGCCGAAAAAAACAAAACATTTCTCTTGGGGTCAAAAATGTCAGAAAGAAACTTTAATCAGGTGGAAGCTCCTCGGCTCTGGGAAATGTGTGTGTCGTAGCTTCCGGCTTTGGGTTCAGAAGAGTAGTTTCATAGCTTTTCAGACATTACCAGATCCGGTTGCTTATGAAGGCGAGTCATGCAAGACCTCTTTCTCTCTCTTTCTCTCTTTTCTCTCTCGCTCGCTCGATCGCTCTCTCTCTCTCTCTCTCTCTCTCTCTCTCTCTCTCTCTCTCTCTCTCTCTCTCTCTCTCTCTCTCTCTCGATCGCTCGCTCGCTCTCTCTCTTTCTCTCTCTCTGTCTCTCTTATCTATTCATCCCTGTTTTAATGTATTGTTCGTTTTTGTATTTTTTTCTTGATTGTTCTTTCTATCTGGCTTTCTTTCTCTCTTTGTTTTCGTTGTGTTTTTCTTTTTTTTTATTTAGTTACGTTTTTTTTTCTCTCTCTCACTGCGTCATGCAAAAAGCTCTCGGGTTTTCTCTTTTTTCCCCATCTAACTATCTATCTATCTGTGTTTCATATTGCCTTTCGTTTTAGTATATATTTTTTTTCTCTGAATATGTGTCATGCAGAAGCTTTTTCCTTTTGTCTCTCGCTTCTTATCCTTTCCCTTCTTATTCCCTTCTTATTTTGTTTTCTTTTGATTTTATTTTATTGTGTCATGCAGGTGTTTCCTGTTTTATTTTGCATTCTATTTTTTTCCATTTCCTAACCATACATCGCCGAAAGATAATTATTGTTAAGTGGATTTAGTAACATTAGAAATCGGAGTGAGTTGTGGTTTTGATTCTAAATTTTCTATATTTATTAGATTATTAGTTTTTGTTGTTGTATAGTTGTTATGATTGTTGTTGTGATCATTGTAGATGTTATTATTATTATATATTAGTTGTGTTAATTATTGTTATTATTATTGTTGTTTGTCATGATTATTACTATTGCTACTATTATAGTTATTATCATCATTATTATTATTGCTATTATTGTTATAACTATTATTGTTGTCGATCTTATTTTTATTATCGTTACCATCATTTTCATTTTCATTATCATAATTATCATCACTTTTATTTTGTCATTATTATTGTCACTATTATTA
>NW_028234435.1:14641196-14653696 GCF_977035675.1 Penaeus japonicus
TATTTCTACAATCATTAGTATGAAAGGTACCATCATCATCATCATCACTGTTGTTGTTGTTGTAGAGCTGTTTTATTAATATAATTGTTGACATTTATGTATGGGGCAGACGAGGAGCCTTATTCAGTATTAGTGTTATTATTTGTAGTTGCAGCAGTGTTATCACATACATCATATATTATTTTGAACATTGATTTGACTACTATTAACTATTTACCTACTGTCATGAATTTCAGTATTAAGTAATAATGATGAAAATAAGTAAGACTAGTATTGATGGTGATGTTGATAATGATGTGCTGATAATTATGATAATAAGAATATTAACGATATTTATAATAGTGATGGTGATGATGATCATTATGATATTATGATTATAATGATGATGGTAAATGATGATATCACTAATAATAGTAATAATATTATGATAATCTAGATAATAATAGTAATGATCATACCAGCAGATTTGATGTTCAACCAATTATAAAAATATCAATGTTGAAATACATATACAATAGAATTGCCACAACAAACTTGCCGAATATATAAGGACAATTCCTACTTCAGTTTCCTATTATTACCTTCTCCATCACCTTTAGATATAATAAAACCTCAAGAATAATTGTATCATTACCATAGACATTATGACCATTCTTTCTGTTCTTTCTCATTCTGACCACGCCGATGAAGTCCTCATTCAGAAGAGGAAAATACTCCCTATCATATTCGTTAATCACTGTTATCATCCGTCCATTTACATTTTAGGGAAATCACAAGAGACGTTCCCCTTCATTCTGTCATTGATGAAGGTACCGACGCACACACACACACACACACACACACACACACACACACACACACACACACACACACACACACACACACATACACACACAAAAGGGGGATACGTCTTGGCAGAAGATTGATTGAGAAAGCAATATGACACGGAGGACGAACGGAGGAATGGCGGCCACAAGAAAACAAATCGACCTCTTGTCACCTCAATTAGACCAGGTGAGGAGGCGGGTGTAACACGAGGCGCGGGCGAAAAGGACCCTTAGTTACAGCTGGACTTTGGGCTCAGTTTCCCGTCCCTTGTTCGAGTCCAACCTGTGTTTTAGTCAGACTTGGGTTTATCAGTGTTAAATCTCTAATTGCGAGTGTAAATTATACATTGGCCGAGGCGGCGTTTTCCCCCCTCGGTACGGTAATGTGGACCTTATGCGACCCCCCCCCCATGGGGTTCTGTCGGATAACTCGGTCTAACTCGGTCCGTATAGCCGGATGCAAGGGATTATACCAAGCGTAAACATTAAGGATGATAGTACGTGCAACATCTTCCAAGACATGCTAATATATTTGACAAAAAAAAAAGAAGAAGCGAAGGAAAGATTAGTCTCCCAGTGTCAAAGATGATGTCATTAAGGTTGAGAATCGCCTGCAGCCCTCATTAGAGCCGAGCACTCGAGGCCGAACGATCGACCATTGTAACTACCATCGCTAAAATCACCTTCAGTAATAATTAACAGCCGTTTCCTCCATACCACCTCATTTACATGTACTTAGGCTCTTAAGTGACGTCGGTACAAGCGGCTGTGGTTGGGGTCGTCATTTGGAAATAAGGGACAGAAAAAGGGCGGTTGCTGTTTATTCGTTCGCGCGAAGGGGAAACTGGCGCAAATATTTCGCCCGGAGATGTTGTTTTGTTTACTTTTTGCTCTCGCGTTTTCCTCATATTTTGTGTGTATATTCCCGGGGCTTTGTATCTGTCATATTTCTTTTCTTGACTGAGGTCGTTTGTTTATTCGGTATTTTTTTTTCTTTACATTTTCGTTTTCGTTATCGTTTCCTTGCCGTCCTGTGTTTTATTAAGTTCGGGTTCTTCTGCTGATGTCAAAGTCCTATCTTGACTCCCAACATCAGCCATTGAAAGTGCTGATATCACTATGATACAAATATAGACTGTTTTAAGTTCATAATTATGCTATCCCTACCCCCCCCCCCCCTCTCTCTCTCTCTCTCTCTCTCTCTCTCTCTCTCTCTCTCTCTCTCTCTCTCTCTCTCTCTCTCTCTCTCTCTCTCTCTCTCTCTCTCTCTCTCTCTCTCACACCTTTCCTCTCCATTCTCTCTCTCTCCTTTCCTCTCCATTCTCTCTCACTCTCTCTCTCTCTCTCTCTTTATATATATATATATATATATATATATATATATATATATATATATATATATATATATATATATATATATATATATATCACTCCCTCCCTCCCTCCCTCCCTCCATATTCTTCTCTTTTTTTTCTTTTTCTTTTATCTCGCCCTTTTTTATAAACAATATATTTAATACCACGGCATCGCACGTACAAGAAACCACACTCTAATAAGTCATTTGTTCACAAGAACGAAGATGATTTTATGCGCGAATTTGCGGTGTGGCGAGCGTACACGTCTCGTCATCCCTTTGTGATATTAATGTATAATTTCTTACAAGAACAAGAAAGATATCTTGCTTGATCTTGGTCCTTGTTTAATTTTGTTTTGATAGGTTTCATCACGGGAGAACTCCGTGTGGTTGTGGTCATGCTTTTTTTTATTATTTTGCTTTGCGTATTATATATATATATATATATATATATATATATATATATATATATATATATATATATATATATATATATATATATATATATATATATATAGTATGTATGTGTATAAATATATACAAATATATATTTTATATATATTTTATTTATACACACACACACACACACACACACACACACACACACACACACACACACACACACACACACACACACACACACACACACACACATATATATATATAAATATATATATATATATATATATATATATATATATATATTATATATATTATATATATATATATATTTTATTTACACACAAACACAAACACATATAGTTTTTTTTTCTTTCTTTTCTTTCCTTTCCTTTTTGAAGTTTTGATTGTACTTGGTTATTTTCGTTTCTTTCCCCATTTTTCATTTTGTGGTCATCATTATTTACTTTTTCTCCATCTTCATTTTCCTCTGAGATGTAAACTTCAGGTTTGATTGTAAATATTAATTTGTTGTACTATTCTTCATTTATAGAATTTTTATTGAAACTCGTGTCTTGCTCTGTGAAATTATTGAATTTGGTCTAAAACTTTCCCTGATTAGTATTCTACGTTTTCTTTTATATATTGCATCTATCCATGTATCTTATCTCATTTCTATCATCTCTTCATATACGTTCTTCTCACCCAAAATGTTACACATTGTTTCTTTGCTCACAATTTCTCTTTCGATGTCTTTGAGTTCGTGAAATTTTTGAATCACAGGATAAAAACGCGAAATTAGACCAAAAAAGTGGAGTGATATGATGAACTATCCATTTTTTTCACCTTAATTTTCGCTTCACGATATTTATCACTTCGCTTTTCTTCTTCGTTTCTCTAAGTCACAAAGTCATTTTTCACTCGGCAGAAGAAAAGAAGTGTCTGCCGCACTCGGGTATGCTAACCCGTGTTGGTTCCTAGGGCACGAAATCTTTCAATCACGTTTTTGGCTTGTTTGTTTTGTTTTTCTTTTGGGTCCTTTTGATATTAGAATTGCCGTGACTGGATTCATGGATAATCACACAGATACACAAACTTGCACACTTTCAAATTCAGAGACAAGCACGCACGCGCGCGCGCACACACACACACGCACACACACACACACACACACACACACACACACACACACACACACACACACACACACACACACACACGCGCGCGCGCGCACGCACCTACGCACGCACGCACACATACACACACACACATACTTACGCACATACACTTACACACATACACCTACACACATACACTTACACACATACACACACACATACACACGCATATATACACACATATACACACACATACACATACACACAAACACACACTCATATATACACATACACATACACACAAACACACACTCATACATACAAACACACGAACACACACATGTGTGTGTCTGTGCTTGTCTGTGTGTATCTATGTATATCTTTTTAACCTATACTCCACCTTTACGGAGACAAACGCCCAGGAACGTTTTAATTACACATTTATAGAAATATCTTCATATTTAATTATATCTGATAGCCAATTACGGTTTCTTTATCCTTGCGCCAAGTGTCCAGCTATTGTACAATCACAAAATACATTTTTTAATAAGCGACCTCATCTATCAATGCATTAAGGATTTAATAGGTTTGTAGATTTAGGACAAAAGGCTATAAAACCGCAAATGTGAGAGATTTCGTTTCAAACAAAGCGTTGTATCTTTTGAAAAAAAAAACAACTGTTGATTTTGCAGATGGATTTTATAAATTACCTTAAGATATTTTGGTATATTATACCAACATTGATGAAATTATAATGTATTTTACCTTTTATGTGGTTTAGAATGTTGGACTGAATTGGTATATAATACATATATAGATGAGTTGAAATATGAATAGACAGATTTTTTACAGCGATAACCGTACGAAGTCCATACGGTTATCGGCGTCCCTTAAGACAAAGACAAATATAAAAGACAAAGGATATAAAAATTTTGATTCATTTTGTCCGTTGATTTCAATGTTTATTCCTTTCATTATACACACAAAATGTTGTATACATCGACCAATATATTTTATTCTTTCTTTCTCTCTCTCTCTCTCTCTTTATGTATATATATATATATATATATATATATATATATATATATATATATATATATATATATATATATATATATATATATCCGCTTAAGTCTTTTTACATGATACATAGTTTTGACTGCAAGTCACTCCGACTGGCAGAGTTTTTCGTAGATGCATGACACTTTTTGCTGATTGCATTTCCAATATTTGCTATGATTCTCTCTCTCTCTCTCTCTCTCTCTCTCTCTCTCTCTCTCTCTCTCTCTCTCTCTCTCTCTCTCTCTCTCTCTCTCTCTCTCTCTCTCTCTCTCTCTCTCTCTCTCTCTCTCTCTCTCTCTCTCTCTCTCTCTCTCTCTCTCTCTCTCTCTCTCTCTCTCTCTCTCTCTATCTCTCCCTCTCTCTCTCTCTCCCTCTCCTTCTCTCACTCTCCCTCTCTCACTTTCTCTAGTCTCTCTTCTCTGTCTATATCTATCGAACTCTCTCTCTCTCTCTCTCTCTCTCTCTCTCTCTCTCTCTCTCTCTCCCTCTCCCTCTCCCTCTCTCTCTTTCCACTTTTTTTTTCTTCTTTGCTTCGCGAAACATTTTCACATCATTTTGAAAAAAGTTTAGAAATAGACGACTCACTTTTTTACAAATAGCAGCAGTTATAAACTATATTTAAACAACTTAAAACTCATCGTCTGTATAACATTTTCTCTTACTCCGAGCCTAAACTTAACAGTATTAACACACCCCTCCCTCCCTTCTCACCCCACCCGAGGTATTAGTACTACCCCCTCCCTCCCCTCCCTCCTCTCCCTCTTCACAGACACTCCTCTCGGCTCCTTTTAAAAGCGCGTGTCCCCATAAGGCCGTTCGGGTGTCCAGCCATCTCGGAGGGCATTAGCATATCATCAGCTCTCTTTTTTTCCCCCCTACTCCATCTAGCTCTCCGGTCGCCATTAATATTATCGTCAGAGTGATCTTTGGTCATTACCATACCCTCTAAATACCCAGACTTTGACTCCTGTTGACGTTCACTTTTGGATGACGCTAGGACAGGCGATGCTCTTGGTTGTTTTGGTTGTCGGAAGAGCGTTTGCTAACCAACCCCGCTCTGTAGGGCTTGGTTAGGTTAGGTTAGGACTTGGGGTTATGTGTAAATAATAATGCTTTTGTGTTGTTGTTTTTGTTTGAAGGAGGAGGGGAGAGGGGTAGGTAGGGTAGTAGGGGCTATGAGGGGTTTGTTATGACGTCTTTGTCTCTTTAGTGATGTTATTAATGTAGGTTTGGAATGTGATATCGCCCTTATGTCATGTAGGTTGTCAGTCAGATATGATATGGCTTAGTTAGAACAGAGGAACGAATTTCTTTGTTAATTATAAAATCCCGGTTTTGTATTGTTTATACTTTCGACATCTTCAGTGTTTGTGAAACGTGTTATCCTCTTTTTTTATAGACTATTTGATCTGTAATTATAGAATTTATATAAGCACAGGTTCAGAAATCTTTTATTGCTTTTTCTTTTCATTCTGTCTTTTTTTAAGGGTTGTGAATTTACATAAGTTAGTTATTTGCTTTCAGATTTTTAAGTATAGCATTGGAGTTAAGAGGAGAAGTCGACTGATAATTGGTACGTACCTGGAAGTTTACTGATAAAAGACCTTTCCTAAGCTGTCATTAATAGCGCAGTAAAACCGTAGAGGGGCTGGGGGGGCGACGGGGTGAGGGGGAAGAGGGAGGGAGGTAGGGGGTAGGGGAGGGAGGGAGGGAGGTAGGGGGTAGGGGAGGGAGGTAGGGGTAGGGGAGGGAGGGAGGGAGGTAGGGGGTAGGGGAGGGAGGTAGGGGGTAGGGGAGGGCGGGAGGGAGGGAGGGAGGATGTCACACAAAAGCCTGTCGCGTTGTCTCTTCTCTCTGCCCCTTCCTTTCCCTCGGTTGAAGTGCGCGTCTTCCTTTATTGGTTTCTTGTTTTTTGTGTTTTTTGTTGTTTTTGTACCGCGTTATAAGAAATGCTTAAATAAACACATAGACAGAAACACAAACACATTCGCATTCACACACGCAACCCTACCCCTTACCCCCCCCCTCCCCCCTCTATCAAACACACACGATTTACTCTCTTCCTCATATTTGCCTCATCTTAAACGCGTCCAATATCCTCGCCCCCTCCCTTTCCTTCTTCTTATTTTTTTCTCTTTTTTCCTTCTTTTTTTAATCGCACCGGAACGTAGAGTTCTAGCCGACGCACCACGCGAGCGATCATTACCTCGCACCTTTGTCTCGCCGTCGCATCCGTCATCTCCTCAGTGTCACAGCTTCATCTTCATCCCTCATTACTCGTAGATCTTTCTCTTAGATCCTCCCCCCCTCCCCCTCCCCCTCTCCTCCCCCCACGTACAGTTGTATGGTTACCCCCCACCAACACCCGATCTCCCTCTTATGTGGTTGTCTGAGGTTCCTTCTATACATATAGTAATTTTATAACTTCCCTACAACCCCTATCTCGATGCAGTACTTGTTGACCTCCTCCTCCTCCTCCTCCCCCCTCTAATCCTCATCTCATACGGTTCTCGTAGACTCCTCCCCACCTCTACCCCCTTCCCTTGATCCACCCATCATCCCCCCCCTAGCTCTCGATCCACCCCCAGCCCTCGACCCCCCCTCCTCAACCACCCCACTACCTCCAGCCTTCGACCCCCCCCGCCAGCCACCCCCAAACACCCCCAGCCTTCGACCCTCCCCCCCCCAACTACTCCCACTCCCCCCTCCATCCCCACACCCTCTTCGCTTCGATCTCCGGCACGGGTTTTGCCTTCATTAAGCCCGTGTTGCCAGGACTCCCTTACGCCATTCTTTCCTTCCGCCTTGCGTCTTTCTCAGAGCCGTGCGAGTCCATGCGTCCTAGACCCTGGAGAGAGGCTAGGAGACGCATATCCCAAGCATCGGAAAGGGATTATCTCTTCGTCTATCTCTTCCTTGCGAACTCTTAGTACGAGATAGAGAAGGAGGGGTATCTCTGAGTGACGCCACTACGGAAATAGAATGAATATTTCCTGGATTAAAGAGTTTTTTTTAACGTCCTTAAACATGCACAGGTTGACAAAAAAGCAGGATCTGCCTACCGCCTTATCCTGTCACCTCATAAATATTCATGAGGTAACCAGGACCAACCTCTCATGGTTATGAAACACCTCATTAGCCAACGCTGCCTTGTTAAGGATCTATATTCCAATTATCTACTTGGAAGAAGGAGAGAGAAAATCGGAAATATGAAAAGAATGAGAGATAAATTGGGAGGGGAAAATGATAATTGAATCATGCAAGTTAAATGAGGAACATAGAGGACAGTGTATGTGTACCTACGGGCAGATATCGTAGTCATTAACTTCAAAGAGATGGAGAGAGAATAAAAATGACAGGAGAATATTTATCAGCGAGGAGATCGTAACTGATCCTTCTCGAAGGAATGTCGGTTCGATAAATGAGAAGATAAACAAAGAACAAATAATAATAAAAAACGAAAAATATGCATATATGCAGATGAGTTTTGTTACTAATAACATAAACAAAAATACTCTAGAAACGGAAGACATTGAACAAACTTGACATCAACCTTCCATCCTGACGTCATTCCTTCTCGCCTTCTCGCCCCTTCCAACTCCCCATAAGCCTCCCACCCCCCTCCCCTCCTTAAGAAAAAAGGTCAAGACATCATGCATATTTGTGGCCTGACGGAGGTCCTGCGAGACTGCTCATTAACCTTCCGTAGTATCCTTATTCCTTTTAATCTCCAGCCTCTTTATCTCTCACCCCCGTGGCTGATTAGAATAAGTAGGAACCCCCCCTGAGGTTTTCAGGAAAGGGGATGGCGACGGGGACATGTAATTTCGTCCTTACGTCGCGTCGCCGTGTTGGTCCGGCCAAGCCATCCTCCTCCTCCTCCCCCCTCCCCCTGGCTTTCCCCCTCGTGATCATTCCTGTGATTAATCTGATCTCCAGGGGCTTTCTGATGAGCTCCTTGAGGTAGGCTTAATATCTCTTGATAAACTCAACTCGTCGCAGAGAGAGAGAGAGAGAGAGAGAGAGAGAGAGAGAGAGAGAGAGAGAGAGAGAGAGAGAGAGAGAGCATGGACGACACTTCGACCGGGAGACAAACATCGGAGAGACAGACGACCGAGAGAGAAAAAAAGGAACTAAATTACCATAATGGGTGGCTGTTGATACTGTAGGTACCCTCCCCACCACCTCCACACCTTCCTCTCCCCCCTCTCTTCCCCCCCCCCTCTCCCGACTCCCCCTTCTTCCAGGCCTCCTTCACTCTTTTCTCACTAAGTTTAATGGCGAAACCGGTCCAAAGCGGCCTATACCCGCTCTAAAATGCATAAAAATCAGGGGGACCTTTGAATATTCAGTACAAGTCTTCCTGATGGAATTTCCACCAGTCCCGACCCGACCCGACTGACCGACCAACTCGACCGACCCGACCGCCAGAGTGGTATAAGACGGTCGGGTCGGTCGGTGGTGAATGGCAGTCAACAGTCACACGGAATATCATTATTATTTTTTATTTTATTTACTTGACTTCGTCTTTTATTTCGATGGTGATGTCTGGACGTTATGGGTTTGGGTTTTTTCTCGGTCTTTTTTTCTCATTGTGTAACCTTGATCTTGACCATTGTGAACTGGATAGATCTGTGTGTTTCTATAGGCGAGGTTTCTGTTTTCGATTGACCGGATTAGAATATTTGGTTTATTGTGGTTTAAAGAGAATATAGAGAAAGGACGAAATGAACGGATAAGTAAAAGAAGTCCTCGTGAGAAAGAATAAGATAGACAAATTACTACTAGGAAAAGTTGCAAGCTTAATGAAGACTAGAATTGCTCTTCCTTGCACAGATAATGACACATATCCAAAATATATTGCAAGAGTATTGATGAAAAAGATTGCAGAATTTACACGGACCCTTAAAGACTTCCGGTCACGAGAAATGAATTAGCCAGACACCCGGAAGCGTTCCGTTTATCACCTTTGATAGTTATGTCAACGGTAACCTAAAGCCCATTTTCCTGTCGTTTTGCATGAGAGGAGAGCTATATTAACCTCTTGTAATGTTCATCGCCTTCTTTTGTCGCACTGTAAGCAGGAAGGCGTTCATTTGTTAACAATGAACTGAATTACGCTTGACCGCTCTTTCACCCCCATGATAGATAGCTACGACTATTAACAGATTGCCGAGCGTAACTTCAATGTCCTGAAAGAAATGGCGCGGCGTGTTTTAATGAATAATAACACGGGCATTTATTATTCTCGCTAAGTGTGATATTATGTCGATGAACGGTAAAAATTGATAATGAGCATGACTGATGGATATCCTCTCTCGGGTCGCGGGCGTTAAGTGTGCAGACGTTTACAAATCAGCTCTTTTACAGCCAGTCACATCCGCACATGTTGAACGCCTCTAATACACAGACACAGTACGCACACGGGCATCAACACACACACAAGTACGGACACGGGCACCAACACACACACACAGTACGGACACAGGCACCAGCACACACACCAGTAATACAGACACACAGTACGGACACAGGCTCCAGCACACACACCAATAATATAGACACACAGTACGGACACAGGCACCAGCACACACACCAATGAACACACACACGCGCGCACATACATAAGGAACGCTGAGGCAGATGCCAGACCCCTTTCATCAAAGATTAAGCAGCATCAGATTAGCTCTCGTCTATACAACCCATGACACCCCATGACGCTAATGGAACAAACGAAGAAAAGAGCCTCCAGCCCCCTTTCCACCCATGACGTCACAGGAGCGAGAGCATATCAGCCCATGCCTCGATAACCTCACGCCCACGCCGAGGAAAGCCGGAAATGCGTCGAGGAATTACCATGCAACCCATTAAGCCTTTCACGCCCGGAGGAGGACAGGAAGCCATCGAGGAGGAGGAGGAGGAGGAGGAGTAGGAGTAGGAGGAAGGGGGGAGGATCGCTCTCCGTAACATAGCAACTGCAGCCGAAGGTAGTTCTACCGGTAACCCCCCCCCCCCCCTAGGATCTACGGGCGATAATTTAGTTTCAAATTGCCTGCTTGACGACCATGGCTGACACACTTCCCCCCGTCTCCTTTTCCCTCTCTTTCCCTTTCGCACTCTCTTCACTCTCTGTGACGAATTTACTTTCCCTTTTTCATCCATTTCTATTGCCTCTTCCATCCATCCTATTCCTTTTCTATCTGCATATCTGGATATCTGACTAAATGTATATCTTTATCTGTTTTTCAATTTGTCTCTTTTTATTTATCTACTGTATCTATATGTCTATATATCTATCTATATTGATTCATTCATCTATCTATCCCATTATCCATCTACCTATCTATTAATTTAAATACTCATCTATTTATTCATATAATTAGTATTTCGCCTCCTTATTTATTCACTTATGTATGTTTCTCGTTCGCTCTGAAGAGGAATGCTTATTAATATTTCCTCTGTGATGGGACCCTGGGAATTCCATCTCGGGAGCTTGTTAAGGGTCCTTTTTACCTGCTTTATTATCTGACATTTTTATCTTCCCTCGTTTAGTCACCTTTGCAAAGGCGGGCCCCATCCTCTTTCTCTCTCTCTCTCTCTCTCTCTCTCTTTCTCTCTTTCTCTCTCTCTCTCTCTCTCTCTCTCTCTCTCTCTCTCTCTCTCTCTCTCTCTCTCTCTCTCTCTTTCTCTCTCTCTCTCTCTCTTGCTTCGGCCTATTGTTGTCTGTTTGTTCTTTCTGCTTTTATTCTTTTTTGTGGGGCGGGGGTTAGATATCTTATTTTAGCAGGTTTTGTGTTATTCTTTTTTTCTGTTATTTCTCTCTCTCTCTCTCTCTCTCTCTCTCTCTCTCTCTCTCTCTCTCTCTCTCCCCTCCCCCTCCCTCCACCTATCTCTCTCTCTCTCCCTCCACCTATCTCTCTCTCTCTCCCTCCACCTATCTCTCTCTCTTTCTCTCTCTCTCTCTCTCTCTCTCTCTCTCTCTCTCTCTCTCTCTCTCACACACACACACACACACACACACACACACACACACACACACACACACACACACACACTCACACTCAAACACACACAAAGAAACAAACAACCCACCCGGTCTCATAATCCAAATTTTCAACATTATTTCACCGGAATCGATACGCGCGAGCTCGACTAAATACAGCATGATTCAGGCATGAGGAAAGAATCGCCTGCCGACTCTAATGACAGACTGGCTTGACACCAAAATGGATGTTGGGAGTATTGTAAGCGAAACCTGTCTGGGGGGTAGGGATGGGACTACTGCTAGTCACGTAAGTGTTTCTGTTTGTTTGTTTGTTTTTCTTTGTTTGTCTATTTGTCAATGTTTGTAGGTCTACTTGTCTCTCTTTGTTTCTGTTTTTGTCTCTCTTCCACTCCTAAGTTCTCGCCCTATTTTTTTCTTTCTCTCTCTTACTATCTCTCTCTCTCTCGTTCTTTGTTTCTCTCTCTCTTTCCCTGTTATGTAAATATACTACTTTGTCCTATATAATTTTTTCCCACCCAACCTCTTCCGCCAATAAAAATTTTAATATCATGCCTCCAAATCTGACCTTACCTTTCTTCCTCAATTAAGAATGTCAACTTACACCTTACCTTTTCATCTTTCTCTACTCCTCAATCTCCTTATTCCCTCTCCTCCCCTCTTCCCTCTCCCCCACCCCCCTTCCCTCTCCACCCTTTAGTAAACAAAGAAGTTTTCCGAAAAGTTCCATTGTGGAA
>NW_028234435.1:14683696-14686196 GCF_977035675.1 Penaeus japonicus
GATGTGTGTATGTACGTATGTGTGTGTGTGTGTGTGTGTGTGTATATATATTTATATATATATATATATATATATATATATATATATATATTTATATATATTTATTATATATAATTATTTATTAATTCATATGCACCGTTTATTGTTGTTTGTGTTTCTTTTATTTTCCTCTCTTTTTGCATTTTTTTTTCTTTTCTTTTTTGTCTGTTATCGCCATATTTCCAAGAAAATTATAGAACTTGGCAAGCATGTCTTTGTTTATTTGTTTAGAAGCTCCTTTTGAGCCAGTCACAAGTCGATTTTATTTGTCGATTGAATTGAATGGATGCGATGAATTCATTTCCTTTTTGTCTGTCAATTAACTTTGTGTTATTCGACTCCACACAAACACTCCTTTGTTTGCGTCTGAACGCGTTCCTCAGGCATCAACCTTCATTTGTTTTCGCAAAGGGATTGAAGCTTCTTTCTCAACTTACTTGGAAGAGTGTCAGCCATGACGGTGTGTAAATATTCACGGGTGACAAGTGAAGGGGGAGGGGGGAGGGGGGGAGGAGACAAAAGGGAAAGGGGGAAAAAATAATGGGGAGGGGAAATGTGGGGGGATAGTGGGTGGGGGTTGTGAGTGATTGAGGGGAAGGGGGCGTGTCTCGAAATTGTGAGCCACGCCCTTTAGTCACGTCTGACATTGCCCCCTCTCACCCCCTTCCCCGACCCCCCATCGTGTCAAAACACATGTACCTACCAGCTTAGCCCTTTCCTAGCACCTACCCCCTTCCTACCTCCCCCCTCCTCCTATTCCTCTCCACCAACCCATCGGCTTCCCCTCCCCCTGTCCCACCTCTCTCCTCTCCTCTACCCCTCGCCTCGTCTCCCCTCCCCTTCCCTATTCTCCTCCCATCCACCCCTCCCCCTCCCACTCTCTCCGGCCCCTCCCTTCCTCCTCCTCCTCCTCCTCCTCCTCCTCCTCCATCCATCCATCCTCCACCTTCCCCCTCCCACACTCTCCAGCCACCAACTCCCTTCCCCTCCTTCCACGCTCACAAGACCCCACCTCCTGCCCCCACCCTCCACCCCCCGGCCCCCGCCCCCCGTCCCCGCTTACTACCACATCCAACACGTTCGCCAGAAATGCCCATCGCATCGATCAGCTCAGCCGGGGATGGTTCCTTCCGGCCTCTGTTGCGCGCCCGCACGCCCGCCCACCCGCCCACTACTACACACTGGTTTCAACGCCCGCATACAGCATAGCTTTCCCCTCACTCTCTTTCTTTTTCTTCTTCTGTTTCTGTTCCCTCTCTTTTTTTTTTTTTTGCATCTCCTTCGTTTTTCTTTTTTCTGGTTCTTGTTCCCGTTTTCTTCTTCTTTCCTCTCTCTTTTTCTTTTCTTCTCCTGCATCCTTCCTTTCTATATCTACATTCATATTTCTCTTCCTTCCTCTCCATTTCCTCTTTTTTCTTTCAATTCCTCTCTTCTTTTCTTCATCTTTTTGTCATATTCCATTTCTACCTCTTACATTTTTTTACTATCAGCTGTTTGACTAACAAGTATGAATCCAAATCCACTGAGCCTGGCAATAGTACTATGCAATATGAGCATTCCGACATAGCCCGCTGTCTAAAAGCCATTGCAATAAACAAGTGCGGCAAAGTGTATTGACAAAAAAAAGAACGCAGACACTTTGCCACAGTGAGAGAGAGAGAGAGAGAGAGAGAGAGAGAGAGAGAGAGAGAGAGAGAGAGATGATCATAGTAAGTCAATCATTGTTGTTATGTTTTTTTTCTTTGTTTTAATTTCATTTATATTAGCCGTAGGTGTCATTTGTACAATCTAGCCATAATGGTAGCAGTTATTGATATAATTATGGTAGTATTAATTTTAAAAATAATAAAAAACTCCACATGTGAATTCAGTCATATCCGTTTAAACTGCCATCAATAGTAATATCAACATCATTATGCAAATGAAAACAATATCTCCTCATGTATAATACTTCTTCCTTCTCCCGGATCTTTAAAACATTTGAGTCTTTTCTTAGCCCAGCGGACAGAAAACGTTCCCTCCTCCTCCTCCTCCTCCTCCTCCTCCTCGTCTCAGCTACATCCTCCCCCTCTCCCCCTCCTCCTTGTCTTCACCTTTCCTTCCCTTCTTAAACCACCTTTTCCTCCGCTCTCCTTATATATCTACTCCCTCTCCGCTCCCCTCCGAACCCCTCTTCCTTAGCCTCCTAGAGTCCCCATCAAAAGAAAATCCTGCACGCAACAAGTCCGTTCGTGCAACGCGTCCCCGAGTATGCAAATGAGAAACAAGATGGCGAAAGAAGAAGGGAGGAAGGGGGAGGGCGAGAGAACACACGCTTGGCACCACTGTATGCAGAGTGGCTTCGTCGATCAATAGGCTCGCTCTCCTTACGCCTCAGTGTCCGATGATTGACTCGTTTTTTTAAAAGACTCCTCCTCAGCGGCCTCGATCGCGCTTCTTTTGTTCTCGTAATGTCCGTCGG
>NW_028234435.1:14701196-14703696 GCF_977035675.1 Penaeus japonicus
CTCTCTCTCTCTCTCTCTCTCTCTCTCTCTCTCTCTCTCTCTCTCTCTCTCTCTCTCTCTCTCTCTCTCTCTCTCTCTCTCTCTCTCTCTCTCTCTCTCTCTCTCTCTCTCTCTCCCTACCTCTCTCTCTCTCTCTCTCTCTCTATCTATCTATCTATCTATCTCCATACACACAAACACACACACACACATCTGTCTCTACCTCTTTATCTCCCACGTCTTTTTTCCTCCCATTCCCCGACCTTTCTCGCTCTTTCCCTGTCTTTCATCCTCCTTCCCTCCCTCCCCTCCTCTCTTTCTCTCTCTCTCTTTCTCTTTTCTCTCTCTCTCTCTCTCTCTCTCTCTCTCTCTCTCTCTCTCTCTCATCTCTCATCTCTCTCTCTTCTCTCCTCCTCTCTCTCCTCTTACCTCTTCTCCTCCCCTTCCTCTCTCTCCTCTCCTCTCCTCTCTCTTTCTCTCCTCTCTCTCTCTCTCTCTCTCTCTCTCTCTCTCTCTCTCTCTCTCTCTCCTTCTCTTCTCTCTCTCTCTCTCTCTCTTTCCTCCTCTCCTCTCTCCCTCTTTCTTTTTTCCCTCCTCTCCTCTCTCTCTCTTTCTCTCTTTCCTCCTCTCCTCTCTCTCTCTCTCCTCTCTCTCTCTCTCTCTCTCTCTCTCTCTCTCTCTCTCTCTCTCTCTCTCTCTCTCTCTCTCTCTCTCTCTCTCTCTCTCTCTCTCTCTCTCTCTCTCTCTCTCTCTCTCTCAAGTGTATCATTTTCACACACTGGACATCCATTGCGTTCACATGCTCCCCCTGCACGCACACACTCCTCCCCCCTAAGCGCCACAAGATAAAGACCACGTGTGGTGACTTACCACGACTTACAGTGACTTACAATGACGTATTCTGAAACATACCTGATCATTACTGAACACGCAATTTCCCTCACCTGGCCGACGACTTCAGAAAAAAAGGGATACTCACAATTTCTCGCTTCCGCTCTGATCCATATTTTTCTTTCTTTCTTTCTTTCTCTCTCTCTTTTTCTCTCAAGGATGTGATGAGTTTATCATAAATTAATGAAATGCTCTTGAGATTTTTTTTTCTCGCTTCGGCTCGCGAGATCGGGTGGGAGGGAAAGATAGGGGGGCTGGGGGGAGTCAAAGAGGATGGAGGGAGTGTTAGGGGTAGGGGAGAGAGAGGTAGGAACGGCTGGGTAAGGAAGGAAGATATATGCATTGGAAGAGAAAACGATAGATCCAAGAGAAAACGGAAAATTAAAGAGAAAACGGAAAGAGGGAGCAAAGGAGATGTAGATAGAAACAGTTAGTATTTGTACGTAATTTACTCCTTCGTATCCTATGAACCCTGGGAGGAGCGGGGAGTCTTGAAAGAGCTTTAAGCTGCCTCAGACAGGGGAAAGAAAGCCAACGTTTTGTTCACTGTCCTCTGAACACTGACCCTTGGCCGAGTGGGACAAGAAGGATAGAGTAGGCTTGGCGATAACTCAGGGTTAGTAAAATCTTTTTCTTTACCTCATCATGACTGGGAATGGTTTGCAGTATACATATGTATGTTATGTACACACACACACACACACACACACACATATACATATATATATATATATACATATACATACATATATATATATATATATATATATATATATATATATATATATATATATATATATATATATATATATACATAAATATATAGATATAAATATATATAATATATATATATATATATATATGTATATATGCATATATATATATATATATATATATATATATATATATATATATATATATATATATATATATATATATAGAGTATGTATATTTGTGTGTGTGTATGTGTATATATATGTTGGTGTGTGTGTGTGTGTGTGTGTTTTGTGCATGTATATATATATATATATATATATATATATATATATATATATATATATATATATATTATATATATATATATATATATATATATATGTACATATACATATATATATGTATATGTATACATAAATACATACATATATATATATATATATATATATATATATATATATATATATATATATATAATGCATACATACATACACATATTCATACATACATACATAAAAGCGAATTCTGTGTGTGATTACAAACACGCATACAAGATAAAACGCATATATATTTGTTTATATACTGATAGATATATAAATGTGAATATCTATTACAAGCTCACGGCATGTATGAAGGCCCAACTGTCTCCCTCTATAAAACCACAGCATCCATTTCATTGACAATCTGCCTGCTGTACCTACATTCTGTGCCTAATGCATGTACGTGTCTATGTATACACTCAAACCGTCCCCTCCATCTGATACACCTATCTACCTTTACCTGTATCTGTGTTAACCTCTTCCCCCTTTCCCCTCTCCCTTTTCCCTCTCCCCTTTCCCCTTTCCCTCTTCCCTCTTCCCTTTCCCTCTCCCTCTCCCCTTTCCCTCTTCCCTCTCCCCTTTCCCCTTTCCCT
>NW_028234435.1:14711196-14718696 GCF_977035675.1 Penaeus japonicus
AATCTCTCTCTCCCTCTCCCTCTCCCTCTCTTTCTCTCTCTCTCTCTCTCTCTCTCTCTCTCTCTCTCTCTCTCTCTCTCTCTCTCTCTCTCTCTCTCTCTCTCTCTCTCTCTCTCTCTCTCTCTCTCTCTCTCTCTCTCTCTCTCTCTCTCTCTCTCTCTCTCTCTCTCTCTCTCTCTCTCTCTCTCTCTCTCTCTCCCCCTGTCCTTCTCTCAATCTCTCTCTCCTTCTCCCTCTCCCTCTCCTCGTGTCCATTGGCAACATCCTACCCCCTCGCCATCGCACCTATACCCAAACCCTAAAGACCTTCAATTTCCCACGGGACCCTGCAGGCCCCCCTCCCCCACCCCCTTCCTTCTCACTCTTCCCTTGTTTTTCCTCCCACGTCAGCCTGAGGCGTCGAAGTCACGCACTGACAGTTTTTTCCTACTGTAGTGAAGTATTAACCAAAGGAAAAAATAAAAGAGAGAGAGGGAGAGAGAAGGAAGCACGAAGGAAATATGGTCACTTAGGAGATGAAGATTGTAAACAGCTATTATCAAATAATGATAAGACGGCTAAATCTTCTCTCTCCTCCCCCCTCCCCTTCTTCTTCCCCCTCTCCTCCCCTCCCTTCCCCTCTCATCTCATCTCCCGACTTCGAGGGGAAGAAAAGAGTCAACAACACTTGCAGTTTTAAAGAGGGACACTTAGTCCTAATCTCGAGGAACTCTGATTCACTAAGAACTGAACCCGAAAACCATCCTTGTAATCGCTTCTTCAAGACATGATGGATGTGTTGTGCTCTGGGACTGCCTGTGCACTTCTCTATACCAGGGGATACTTGGATATGAAGTACGCACGCACGGATATGCACATGTGTGTATGTGTGTGTGTGTGTGTGTGTGTGTATATGTATATGTATATGTATATGTGTATATGTATATGTATATATATATATATATATATATATATATATATATATATATATATATATATATATATATATATATATATATATATATACGTATAATATGTATGTGTGTGTGTGTGTGCGTGTATATATATATATATACATATGTATATATATATATATATAATACTGTATATATATATATATACTGTATGTATATATATATATATATATATATATATATATATATATATATATATATATATATATATATATATATATATATATATATATATATATGTATATATATATATATATATATATATATATATATATATATAAATATATATATATATATATATTAAAATATATATAATATATAATATATATAAATATATATATATATATATAATATATATTATATATATATATATATATATACATATATATAATATATATATATATAATTATATAATATATATATATATATGTGTGTGTGTGTGTGTGTGTGTGCATATGTATTTTAAAGAAAAACTAAACACTATATTTAGAATTAGTTTCAGAAGTGATATACTGTATTCGCCAGAGTGTCCAAAAGCCCATAATTTCTAAAGTCTTCAAAGCAAACGCTGGACAAAATCAAAAGAGAAGTCGGACGCTAATAATGACGTCACCATGACGAGACCACTCCCAGTGTTACACCTGTCCAACATCTCTCGATGTTTAAATCAGCGCCAGTGGATCCCTTCTCTCAGCGTCATCGAGTCGAGACCGCAACCGCCGCCGTCGAGGATCGCCGTCGTCCTCGACGTAATGGCTGTCTCACCTCGTTATTTCTCCTTCGTGCCTGCCGTCCGTTCGCCTCCGAGACCGGTCGCTCGCTTGCTTGCTTGCGGCTTGTGTCTTCCGATGCTTACAGGGGGAACAGCGGAATACGGTTATTAAGTTTCCCGAAGAATGCTATTATGTGCAAGCTTGCAAACATTGAGGTGCGCCGATGTGGTCGAGGTTCTCTGTTGCTATCTATAAACAAGGGTGATTATCATGTTCAACTGGCCATTGCAACGACCGCTCCATCCAATACAGTACACCAATTACCATACCCACCTCTGCGTCACCACCGCCGCTACTTTACTATCAAAGTGATAAACGTCAAAACTTCCGCCATTATAGAGTCAGCACCGGCCTACTTAACTCCGCCCCGCTGCCGGCGCTCCAGCACATCCATCCCCGCAGCACACAGCACACAGCATATAGTCACGCACTCAAGCCGCTGCTTCTGCACGCTCCGCCACCACACATGGCCCCCTGCCAGAGTGTGTGGTACAATGAAACTTTATCCAACATGAAAACACACGCGTTGAGGAGCCAGGCGTAAGAACCAGGGTGTTATTGACGCCTTTACCCCCCTCCCCACCCCACCCCACCGCCACCACTCCCCCATCCCTGCCACTCCGCTGCCCTCCCTTACTCCGTCCGTCCTCCGCTCTCTTCCACGGCCAGCCTTTGTTCTTTGACCTCACCCACGGCCTGAGACGACTGTGTTTAGCCTCTAGGGTGTAGGGGTGGCGAGACCGAGGGACAGAGAAAGAAAATAAAAGGAAGATAGAAACAGATATATATATATATATATATATATATATATATATATATATATATATATATATATATACATACACATATACATATATGTATGTATGTATGGATGTGTATATATGTGTGTATACATGTACACACTAATGTGTGTTTTGTGTATACGTAAATGTCTTTTATATATATTTTACGTATGTATATACAAAATGGATAGACTTTTTTATAAAGCTGTATAATGTAGTAATCTTATGGACATAATACTGAGATCTGTAGTAGTTTCTTTGTTCAGAAATATTAGTACCGGACTTTTCTTTCTACTCTATTTTCCCATTTACTTTTATAGACATTTTTTTCCGAATCTTTGCCTTATTCATAATTACCAATACTTACTCTTTTCGTATTAACCTGATACTGGTTATCCACCATTATATTGATTCCTTGTTTTACCTTCAACCATAACTCCTTTGGTCTAACCTTTCTCCCCTCTTTCACAGACTATTTATGGGATAAAAACATTTTATTTGTCATTTTAAAAGGCATGTGGGCGGTGTTTTGTCGAAGGAGATGTTTGTCTGAGCAAAGACTCCCCTCCCCTCCCCTCTTTTATTTATCTTCTTTCTCATTTATTCTACCTTGAATCGAGTCCCAGGTTTTCTTTAATGTTCTTTGGATGTGTTCCGGTGTAGGCATTTGACACAGGGTCATTTTCTGGACTATCTCTGTTCGAGTTTAACAATCTCCTTTTCACCTTAAAAAAGATTGACGCTGTCGGGAAAAAGTTATGAAACGTGGATATCACACCCGTAGACTTGTGCGTCTCAGTCCAGTGATTGCTTTACCTGTGAGATGTCATTTTTAAAAGCGAGATTTCACAATCGTCCATTGTGTCTGTTATCATCAAGATTATGAAGATTCTAGATATATATGGTACGATTATTATTTACAGTAGCTATAACAATATTGTGTTTTTGTTTACTGTTATTATTGTTATCATAATTTCGACTCTTATTGTTATTATTAATATTTTGTTATGATTATTAACATAACTATTGCTCTTATAAGCATTATCATTATTAATATTACAATCATATTATGATGCGTATGGTACGCGCCACACAAACTCCACGATCTGTAATGAGCATTACTTTTAGCCTTTATTTCATTATCACCTCGTTAGAAGTTCTCCGTCATTCTTTTCCCAAAGTTTATATATCTATTCTATTTATCTATGTTATTTCATTATTGATTCTAAAAGGCGCGTGATAATTCATCACTTATCTCTCTCTCTAAGCTGTTACATTATTCATTGTAAAAGTTATCCCATACTTTGAGCTGGTAACAAATGCCGCGTCAGCTTCACTTACAGCAAGTTGGAGCGGACGAACGCAGCCGGTCGGTACATGTTTCACAAAGGAGAATCTCTCTCTCTCTCTCTCTCTCTCTCTCTCTCTCTCTCTCTCTCTCTCTCTCTCTCTCTCTCTCTCTCTCTCTCTCTCTCTCTCTCTCTCTCTCTTTTCCTTCTCTCTCCTTTCTCCTCTTTCTCTCTTTCTCTCTTCCTTCTCTCTCCTCTTTCTCTCTCTCTCTCTCTCTCTCTCTCTCTCTCTCTCTCTCTCTCTCTCTCTCTCTCTCTCTCTCTCTCTCTCTCTCTCTCTCTCTCTCTCTCTCTCTCTCTCTCTCTCTCTCTCTCTCTCTCTCTCTCTCTCTCTCGCTCTCTCTCTCTCTCTCTATCTATCTATCTGTCTCCCTCTCCCTCTCTCTTTCTCTCCCTCTCCCTCTCTTTATCCTTCCGTCCCTTACTCACTCCCTTCCTTCCTTCCTTCCTTCCTTCCTTCCTTCCTTCCTTCACTTCCCCCAATCCCCGCCCCCCTCTCTCTCTCTCTCTCTCTTTCTCTCTCTCTCTCTTCCTTTTTCTCTCTAACTCTTCAGTTTCTTCATAATCCCAAAAGTAATGATATCTCAAAGGGTAACGTCTATGTTTATCTGTTTACCGGCAGTGATACCCATGGATCGCTTTTAGACATCAAGTTCCATTATGATATGTAAGGCAATTGAAAGTTTCTGAAAGGTCATGCATCAACAACATCATATTCCTCAGAATCCTATTAACACTCCATATGATAAGAATAGAAAGTAGAACGTAGGGTAGGAGAATGGTTTCCATGGCAACTCGAGAGTTTAAGAAAAATACTAAGTTTGCTAAACCTTATATTTGGACCGGGATGTTGCACGCTCACGTCTCTCAACCGCGTTGTTTGTTGCACCCTGTTGTCTGTCGCTGCAGGGCACCGGGGCACGTTTGTTTGTTCGTCTTTCTCTGACTCTGATTGATTGTTTATGCTTGTTTGTTCATGAGCATGCTATCTAGGGTTCTTTTTTTTTTGAAGGACACGGAACTTTGCTTACTTTGTTCCTTCATCATCGTCGTCTTGGTTATATATATGTTTTCTCTCTATCATTTTATCTCTCATATTCAGTACTATTTATCTTTTTTTATTCCGTGACTGCAATTCGCTCTTAGGTAATTGTTTATGTATATATATATATATATATATATATATATATATATATATATATATATATATATATATATATATACACACATACACACACACACACACACACACACACACACACACACACACACACACACACACACACACACACACACACACACACACACACACACACATATATATATATATATATATATATATATATATATATATATATATATATATATATATATATATATATAATTTGTTTCTTTTCTTTTTTCTGTCTTTTTTTCTTTTTTTTACCTTTTCTTTTCTTTTTCCTAGTATATCATATGGTGGTCGCATCGTTATATGTTCGCGCCCCCAACGCCCGCGGGCCTGGAAGTAGCGTGTAACGTCAGGATTTCCGGACTGATAAGTGACAAGCGAAGATCCAGCGATAACGATCTCAAGGTCATTCACATGTCTTATCAAGATGTTACAAGGTCACGACTCTGACCTCACTGGGGCCAATTGGTGCCAATTCCGTCACCGTGTTTTGGGACAGAGGCGAAATCTCTGACGGGTTTATATTTTGTTTTGGTTTGCCTTTTATCTCGGGTTATAATTATTATTGTGATTGTGGGTATTGGTAATACTGTTATTGCTGTTATAGTTGTTATAAGTACTATTAACTGTTTTTTTTATGGCATCTGATAACAAACACATCACAAAGAAACTGAGCAATCTTGCAAAAATACTAGCGGCTTCCCCCAATATATATATATATATATATATATTTTTTAAACGATGAAAAAAAAAACTCAAACTTCCCCCTCGCAAATCAAGTCCCATTTACTCGGTGCTTGTTGCAATCAAGGGAAAGTGACGTTTAGGTTCTTCCCCCCCCCCCCTCTCTCTCTCTCCCCCTCCTTTACTGTTTACGATAAGAGTAAACGGCGAATTCACTGAGGTTATGCAGTACAACGGGAGATGAAAATGAGATACGAATAAAAGAGAAGAAGAGAAAAAAAGATTAAGATATAAATAGATAAGAATGGACTTTGTACAATGATTTTTATCCTGCCGTTGTGTGATGTTTCCGATGCTTCTAATACGATGCTTGATAGCTAGTTTTATTACGCCATGAAAGTAGCCGTGACAAAGTGGACTGGAGTGTGCTTGGCGAGTGGATTTATATATATAAATGTGCCAAGGGGTAAGGGGGGAGGGGATGGAAAGGGAGGGAGGGTGGGTAATGCTAGAAGGGATGGGGAAATAAAGAGAGAGAGGGGGGATATATATAGAGAGAGAGGGGGGATGGGAGAGAGAGAGGGTGGTTGGAGAGAGAGAGGGGAGATGAGAGAGAAAGGGGGGATAGGAGAGAGAGAGGGGGGGAGATGGAGAGAGAGAGAGGGGGGAGATGAGAGAGAAAGGGGGGATAGGAGAGAGAGAGGGGGGGAGATGGAGAGAGAAAGAGAGGGAAGAGAGGCAAAGATAGAGGGGGACTGAAAATCATTGCTTTTGTTATCGTCAATCTTCAAGATAATCTATGTTTTCTTTGGTGCTACCCTTATTACGGGATGAAACTATCCATGACAAAATAGTATAAAGAGAGAAAAAATATATTACTGCGGGCAAAAATAGTCGAATTGTTCTCCGAAAGCGGGAGAGAGAGAAAAAAATGAAATAATGATAAAAAATGTATACTGATAATTAATACACGAAGGAATGACGGCATTCCAGGCAAGGCAAGTAGTCCTTCGTTCCCATGGTGAGCCTTGAAATTGATGAATTTCAAAACTTATATAAAAACGTGTTATCGACAACGCAATCACGACAGCTAATCGTTCTAAACGCACTTGACCTCAAAACTTGACGTATCTCATCAAGTCGTGTGTGTGTCATTGTACGCATTTACGTGTGTGAAAATATTTTTCCTGTGTGTGAAAGTATATATCATCGCACGCGCGTGCACCTGTACGTGCGTGGTCGTGTTCGTGCGTGTATACGTGTGGTCTGGCTGAGGAGAGATGATGGACGAATACTCTGCCCTCTGGCGGCCAGGGACAGAGACTGTGAGTTCTCGGACCGCGCCACTCACACCAGCTCACGCTCCCGCCCGGGAATTTTTTCTTACCCAAGCTCTTCCATTTGGCGCCAGAGCTCGAAGGAGGCCTAGCACCGAGGAGAAAGGATACATATCGAGATCCTGACGCCCAGGAGTCGAGATCCGACAGCCGAGCGACAGACATCCCGAGCGCAGCAACTCGCGGCAACATCAGCCACGGAGCTCTCGGGAGGTGCGGGAGGGTAGGAGACGGCGTCAGTGCGAGAGGGGCTTTCTGGACGCGGCAACACTGTCCCGCCGCCGCCGGGTTGGAGGACTCAGTCGTGTCCGCCGTGCCAGCACCTGCGGGAGTGCGAGCGAAGAGCAGCCGTTGGAGCGACACAGCAGCCTCGGCGGAGTGCGAGCGGGAGACTTAAGCCGAGTCGCGGGGTCGGGCAGGCCAGGTCCGACGGTCCGTGCGCCACTCGCTC
>NW_028234435.1:14736196-14741196 GCF_977035675.1 Penaeus japonicus
GACGCGTATCGTCAATCGCTGTTGCATTCCCCTCCCCGTTTTATAGAGACATTGTGTAAACACGAGAAGGGGGGGAAAAACACGCTGTGTAATATAATAACAATCTGCGGCCCCTGACTGTGCGCGCGGCTGTAGCTCGCAGTCTCTAAATTCAAGTCTTGAAGGTTATCGCTTGAAATTACTTGTCATCAGGTAGTTGAACATTCGCTAAATCACACGCGCTAACCACAGCGCTTCGGGGGCTTATATCACGGTGATTTGCATTATTCTTCTGCGGTGCAATCTGCATTAATTTCGGACCTTATCAGACGAAATTAAATAAGCATAAACAGCGCAGCCGTGGCCGGTTAGTGTCGCCGCGAAGCCCGGGTCGGCGTGAAATGTATGCGCGGCGTCGTTTAGTGATCCCTTAGGAAAAACGGAGCCCTCATTCCTCGCGCTCGCCGTCGTCACAGCTGTCGGTCGCGTTTCCTGTTTTGCTAACTGCGGCGCGGGAATTAGCATGCGAGAGTGCCCCGGGTTTATGGGCGCGCAGGCCTGGCTGGGGACGAGCTATTTCGATGTTTAGAGTTTTCGTTCTCGCTCTCGTTCTCTCTCTCGCTGTCTCTCTCTCTCTCTCTCTCTCTCTCTCTCTCTCTCTCTCTCTCTCTCTCTCTCTATATATATATATATATATATATATATATATATATATATATATATATATATGTGTGTGTGTGTGTGTGTGTGTGTGTGTGTGTGTGTGTGTGTGTGTGTGTGTGTGTGTGTGTGTGTGTGTGTGCACGTTTACATATTCGCATATCAGACATTTACATATGTACTGCAAATCATAATTACCCAAAACATTAGTGCTATCATTACCGTAATTAACTTCATATCTGAATACATAAACACAGGTTGATTTACAGTAATGTGTAGCATATTTTCTGAGATGTGGTTAGAATTACGCCGCAGAGTTGCATTCTCAGCATAAAAAAAGAAGTATCTGAATAATGGAAATAATAAAACATAACGTTTTCTTGTAACAGAAAAGAACCTTGGAAAAAAAAAAAGAGATAAAAACCGTAAGAAGTTTCCCAAGATACTGAAAAAAAGGAAATTCTAAGGAAATTGCGAAAGCGAAGTAATATACGATTGATTTAATGATAAGACTTCTCAATATTATTTTCCTGTTAGGAGAATACGTGCCTGATAACCCGAGGGACTTTAGAAATTCAGATGTTAAAAAGATATGTTTCGTTTCTCTTTTTCTTTTTTTTAAACAATCTTTGACGGTAATGATTAGAAAAAAACAAGAGAGGATAGAAATTAGCCATTTATAATTGCGAATTTGATTCACATGTAAATCGTGAGATTTCTCCCCCCCCCAAAAAAAAAAAATAATAATAATAAAAAATAATAATAATAAAATAAAAAAGGGGAAAAAACGAAAGAAAAAAAAAAACACTGTATCTGCAATATCCACAATTGCGAATTCTCATTCTTCCGTTATGCACTCAAGAAAAAAAAAATGAAAAGAGAGAGAAGATTAGGGAATTATTATTACATGTTATTGCTCTTGCAATTTATTTTGCATTCATTGCCGAGTGATGGTGTAGGGAGAGAGAGGGAAAGAGAAGGAGAGACAGACAGAGAAATAGATAGATAGACAGACACATAGGGAGAGAGAGTGAGCGAGAGAGAGAGAGAGAGAGAGAGAGAAATAGATAGACAAACAAACATATAGAGATAAAGAGAGAGAGAGAGAGAAATAGATAGACTGTCAGACAAATAGAGATAGATAGAGAAAGAAATAGAGAGGGGGAGGAAAGGGAAGGGAGAGAGGATACCGGCGCTGAGGATATCTTTTCCCCAGTGTCTAGTTAAGTTCACCTTCAGTTCTTAGGGATGTTTATGTTTGTACAGTAGATTTAAGGTGAATTTCGTATGCATATACACGTCACCGTCGACCATATTTGTATGCACACGCACACATGTATCACTTATTGCACACATATTTACTAATAGAAATGCATAACCCTTACTGATTGAGACTGTAGAGCGAGAGGGAACAGGATGGTGAAATGAGAGGGAGACACCGAATGTATGGGATGGTTGTGTGAGTGTGTGTGTGTGTGTGTGTGTGTGTGTGTGTGTGTGTGTGTGTGTATTTGTGTGTGTGTGTGTGTGTTCTATTCGAACCGGAAACAACAATGTCAGTTACAGTGATATCATGCGAAGAGCCTCGCGCATGAGTCTATTACCTAAAATGCCTCATGTTGATACTAAACTTAAGCCCTTTGACTTGCCTTCTTTGTTCTTTAGATGACTGCCTCTCTCTCTTTCTCTCTCTCTCAATCTCTCACACATTCTCCCTCTCCCTCCCTCCCTCCCTCCCTCCCTTACACCCCCCTCCTCCTCCCCCCCTAAAAGAGAAACGGTACGGCACCACCGGAAGGAAGCAGATCTTGCAGACAGTCCCACTGATGAGGAAGATGCTATCGGCGCTCGCGTTCCCTATCTTCACTCTGGTCGTCGGGCCGTGGCAAGCGAATGTTTTTTGTTTTTTGTTTGTTTGTTTTTTAAGATTTGTTTTTTAAGATTTGTTATGAAAGAGTGTGGATCCTCCCTTACCCCTTTTGAAGCCGCAGTCGTGGAGAAGAAAATATAGTTTGTTGTATTTGTTGGTATTGATTTTTTTTTTTTTTTTTTTTATCTTCGTCTCGTTTTGCTTCGTATTTTCCTAATTTTTCGCCTTCTTTTTTTTTCTTTTGCTTCTAATTTTCCTCTAGAATTCTTTTTTTTTCTTAATCCTCTTCTTTCTTTCTTTTTTTCCTTTGCTGTTTCTTTCTTCGTCTTCCTTATTACTTTCTTCTTCCTTCCTCCTTTGTTTCTTCTTACTTTCTTCCTTCTATCTGTAACTTCCCCTTCATTTCCTCGTTTTTCGTTTATCTTATTTTAACCCATTAATCCTTAAAGTGCTGTAAAACTATGGATTTATTTTATTTTTATAATAATAATGTTATTGACAATGATAAGTGGTGATGATATTAATGATTTGAATAAGAAAAAAAAAAGTCCAAGGAATGCGGACAATAGGCTTGGGTAGGCCTAGTAATTGACTCCTTGGTAACTAATTCTAACCTCTCTTCAGTTGGCTCCTTATCGTAGCCAACTGGCCGATGAATAAACGAATAAACAAATTAACAAATTATCATCCAGACAAAATAAAAGACAAAATTAAAACAAATTTTCTTTTTAAGAAATGTAATAAAAAGTGTTATGTAGTCAGAGCTCCTTGATCTCATATTGCCAAATAATATATACGCGCGTTTTCTCTCTTTTGAACTCTCAACTTCCCAAAAAACAAAAAGGATGTACAAAGAAATCAGTCTTACTAAAAATAAGTTGCAGTTCGGTTAAGAGTGAAGGTTGAATACCTAATGGTTGTTGCATCCACTGCATGTTGCTTTCTGGTGTTGTTATTGCATTCGGAGATCCTGGGTCCTTAGCCTTGTTTATCATCGTGACTGGCGTATAAGTCTGATATGTTTTTTAAACTCACCAGAGCGTTTTACAAATGTAATTAAACGATGCTTTCTGACTTCGAGGCTTAGTTAAGAAGTCAATAATGGGTTTATTATCTTCCTGGTAGTTATTACCAATGCTATTTTTATCGTTTGGTCTTTTGTGTCTGAGGAAAGTGTATGTAATACCATCTGTCTTTATCACTGTGATGGTCTGGCAATAACTTTTTTTTAAGAATATATATACTTGTATTGATATCGTCGTGTCAATGATCCGGGATGTATCATGGTTTTGGATGCGTAGTTGTGTGTGCGTGAAAGAGAGATTAATGTTACCGGTGAATGTATGCGTCTTGGTAAAGGAATGTGCGATATGTTGATATACGGAAAGAGGAGAATGGAGGAGAAATAGGAGAGGGAGAGAGAGACAGAAACAGAATGTGTATGCGTGTACTCGGATATTTGATACCGGAAATACCTAATTAGACATCCAATTATTAGTAGATATAATTCTACAAATAGCAACAATTATTATTTTTTAATCTTCTTTAAACGATCGAATGCCTGCCCAGCCTTAACAAGAGATGCAAGTAAACACTATTAAAAGTAAATTAACACTTGTTGTGGTTTACGGCCCCTGGAAATTTATATTCGGAAACTTAACGGGGTTCAATAATCTATGAGTGATATTAGTTGTAAGTTAATGATCTGGAAAAATAATAAGCGTATATTAAGATCGCTGTAATAGGTTTTTTGATCCTGAGGAAAATCATTTTCTACAAGCTTGAGAAAACTTTTAGCAGGTGGCGTGAGTTCATCTAAACAATAGATAGATAGATAAATAGATAAATAAGATATTAAAGAAAGAAAAAAAGAACTTCATATTCAAAACAAACTATAAATTACAAACATACAGAAACCTTTTTTTAAAAATACATTCATTCACTCCATTCATCATTTTCTTAGCGTTCTAACCGTCTATTTAGCTATCCAGTAGATTATATAACAGCCATTTCTACCTGCATTTGCAATGATTAAGTTGTTATCAAGCCAGCCCCTCTCATTAACAAAAACACTGGCTGTCACGTGTAATGGGTTTCACTCTTTCGGGAAATTGTTGATCATATGTCCTGTTAGGCTTTTTTTTTTTTTTTAAGTCTCTTCGATAGGTCTCTGTTTGTCTGTCTGTTACATGTGTTTAGTCTTGTTTTTGTTTTTGTTTTTTGTCTGGCTTTATCTAGTTTTGCTTATCTGTGTGTGTTTGTCTATCTCTCTGCCCCCCCCCCTCTCTCTCTCTCTCTCTCTTTCTCTCTCCCTCTCTCTCTCTCCCTCTCTCTCTCTTCCCTCTCCCCCATCCCCCACCCCTCTCTCTCTCTCTCTCCCTCTCTCTCCCCCTCCCCCATCCCCCACCCTCTCTCTCTCCGCCCTCCCATCTCTCCCTCCCTCCCTCCTTCTCCCCCCTCTCTCCCCCCTCCCCCACACCCTCTCTCTCTG
>NW_028234435.1:14758696-14761196 GCF_977035675.1 Penaeus japonicus
GAGAGAGAGAGAGAGAGAGAGAGAGAGAGAGAGAGAGAGAGAGAGAGAGAGAGAGAGAGAGAGAGAGAGAGAGAGAGAGATGAAGGAGAGAGAGAGACTCAAACGTAGATAGACCACAGATCACAAATAGAGAAGAGGAATCCAAATAATCATAATATAACAAAAAAAACATTGGAAAAAAGAAATACAGAAACACGAAATTAAAAGAACGAAAAAAAAAAAAAAACACGCCGAGCCAGCGACAGAAAGACAATAGGAAAGAAAGAGGAAAATGCCTTCAAGAAAGGTCACGACCCAGGGACTGATGAAGTCAAAAGAGGTCAGACGAATGTGCTTTGTCACGCAGAGTTTAGAGACGAAAAGATGATTTAGCCGTTGCATAATATAATGTATAAACAATGCGTTTGCTTGAATGATGTGATGGCGGGTTCCTGTCGCCGGTGAATAATGGAGATATAAATAATACGAAGAGCGGATGAAGCAATATGCAAGGAATGCAAAAGATGAATAAGGCAATGCATAAACAATCTAAAGCAGGCGAACGGAGACGCTGCATTAACCACCGACCGGATGAATCAAGTTTATCATTCTTTGAGAATTGAAAAGTAGAAAGAATTGAAGGAATGATTGATTGACGGTTAATAAGGGGGATAAGTTTAAATATATCCCGTTAATCATTGTCATAACACTGATTATTATAATTAACAATGCAATTTATCACGATCATGACGATTGTTCTTATAATTATCCTGAGCATATTGGTAATCTATTGCAATACGGATGAAATACGAAATGTAAACCGATGAAATGAATTTATATATTGCAGTTGAATTTATATATTGCACTGGTGATGAAGTGAATATGCATTCCCCTCTCCTGGAAAAAGGTCGCCAGTTATATTATCTATTACAAATTCGTTTTTGATCACATCTGGACTGATGAAATACTTAGCGGATAATAGAGTTTCTTGGTTCGAACTGGAATAAACTATCGCATGATTAGGTTATGACAATGAATGATTGAACGGAGAATGATATATAGAGTTCTGTAACTTTTCTTTGGTTATGTATGAATTATTCCGTCTGGAATATTTTGCTCTTTCAATCCCCCATCTCCCCCCCCCTCTCTTTTTCTCTCTCGTGCGTTCTCTCTCTCTCTCTCTCTCTCTCTCTCTCTCTCTCTCTCTCTCTCTCTCTCTCTCTCTCTCTCTCTCTCTCTTTCCCTCTACCTCTCCCTCCCTCCCTCCCTCCCTTCCTCCCTTCCTCTGTCTCTCTCTTTCTCTCTATCTCTGTCTCCAGGTTCTCTTATTCACACATGTAACATGCAAACACAGACACACACATATCTATAGGGATATATGTCTGTGTGTATATATATTAATGTGTGTGTGTATATATATATATATTATATATATATATATATATATATATATATATATATATATTATATATATATATATATATAATATATAATATATACATATATATATATAAATATATACATATGTATACATATATATATATATATATATATATATATATATGTATATATATACACACACATATATATACATATATATATATATATATATATATATATATATATATATATATATATATATATACATATACATATATAAATAAATACATATATATATATGTATGCTGTAATAGTCCTTAGTCTAAAAGTATAAGGATAGCCCTTGTTTTCATTGATTATGATCCAACTAAGCCGTCATAAGTTATAGTTGGTTAATATGAATCAGATTCACCAAATGTCAGGCCAAAATTATTGAGAGATTAAGAAGATATAAAAAGTGAGAGGGGGGAGAGAGAGAGAGGGAGAGGGGAGGGAATCTAAAAGAAGAGGGGGAGAGAAGGAGGGGGAGGAGGAGTAGAAGAAGGAAAAGAAGGAGAAGCAGAAGGAAAAGGAGAAAGATGAGATAAGCGAGGAGATGATAAGAAGAGGAACAGAGAAAGGAGGCGGAGAAGAAAAAGAACAGTAGAAGAAGAAGAGAAGAAGAAGAAGAGGTAGAAGGATGAGAAGAGGGAGAAGAGGAAAAGCAACTTGCGGATCGAGGCGGCGGATGTGGTTGGATGCGGCTGTGCGGGGGGTCGCGGAGGCTTGCGGTTATGCATTCAGCGCCGGGGCGAACTTTTGGCGATGTATGAATTTCCCTGCTGGGGTTGAAAGGGGGGGCGGGAGGCGGGAGGCGAGGTTGGAGGGGGAGGGAGGGAGGGGGGATAGCTGGGGTTTAGGAGGAGAGAGGAGGAGGAGGAAGAGGGTAGACAGTGGGAAGAGAAGGGAGAAGGGAGGAGAGAGGAGGAAGAAGAGGGTAGACGGTGGGAAGAGAAGGGAGAAGAGAAGAGGAGGAGGCGGAGGAGGAGGAAGAGGGTAGACGGTTGGAAGAAAGGAGAGAAGAGAAGAGAAGAGAAGAGGAGGAGGAAGAGGAAGAGGGTAGACGGTTGGAAGAGAAGAGAGAAGAGAAGAGGAGGAGGAG
>NW_028234435.1:14773696-14777457 GCF_977035675.1 Penaeus japonicus
TCCCTTTCTTTCTCTCTCTCTCTCTCTCTCTCTCTCTCTCTCTCTCTCTCTCTCTCTCTCTCTCTCTCTCTGTTTCTCCATCTCTCTCTCTCTCTCTGTTTCTCCATCTCTCTCTCTCTCCCTCTCTCTCTCTCTGTTTCTCCATCTCTCTCTCTCTCCCTCTCTCTCTTTCTCTGTTACTCCATCTCTCTCTCTCTCCCTCTCTCTCTTTCTCTGTTACTCCATCTCTCTCTCTCTCTGTTTCTCCATCTCTCTCTCTCTCTGTTTCTCCATCTCTCTATCTATCTATCTATCCCCCCTATCTGTTTCTCCATCTCTCCCTCCCTCCCTCCCTCCCTCCCTTCAAAATCATTAATAATTAACCTCCGCGTCCAGCTTTTACCCGACGATATTTCTCACCCACGTTACTTCAACCTCATCCATAAATCCCCCTTTGTTAGCGCCCCTCTTTCTCCCCCTCCTCTTCCGTCCCATAGAAAGAGGGATAAGGGCGTGCTAGAAGACCTTCGGCTACGCTGTAGAAGGGAGACAAAGGCCCCGTAATGCCCTGTGAGTCAAGACGCAGGGAACCGTCGAGGTCTCTTGAAGTAGTAAGAAGTTCCTTAAGAGGCGTTGAACGGCGGCGGGGAAGGGAGGGAGGGAGGGAAGGAGGGAAGGGGTGGGGTAGGGAGGGAGGGAAGGAGGGAAGGGTAGGGAAGGGAGGGAAGGGGTGGGGTAGGGAGGGAAGGGGTGGGGTAGGGAAGGAGGGAAGGGTAGGGAAGGGAGGGAAGGGGTGGGGTAGGGAGGGAAGGGTAGGGGAGGGAGGGAGGGAAGGGGTGGGGTAGGGAGGGAAGGGTAGGGAAGGGAGGGAGGGAAGGGGTGGGGTAGGGAGGGAAGGATGGATGGGAAAGGGAGGGAGGGTGAGGGAAGGATGGACGGAAGAAAGGATGGGAGAGGGAGGGAGGGTGTGAAGAAAGAGTGGGAGAGAGAGAGAGAAGGAGGAAAGATAAGATGGGAAGGCGAAGTAGAAAAGTGTTAGGGAGGGAGGGTGTGAGGAAAGAGTGAGAGAGAGAGGAGGATGAAAAGATAAGATGGGAAGGGAAAGTAGAAAAGGGTTAGGGAGGGAGGGAGAAGGGAAGAAGGTTAAGAAGGAAAGAAAGGTTGGGAGGGGGAGGTAATGAAGGGAAGATGGAGGAAAGAAAGGATGGGAGAGGGAAAGAAGGAGAAGCGAAAGGAATAAAAGTAAGAAGGAAGAAAGAAAGGGTGTGAGAGGGAGGGCAGGAAGGGGAGATGGAGAAAAGGAAGGAGGGAGTGACGGGAGGAAGGAGGAGGAAAAGAAGAAATGAATACAAGGCTGGGAAATAATCCACCCAATGGCTACATCTCTTCAAATTTCCTTTCTCGAGTTATTATTATATCTAGGTACGTTCAGCCGTTCTTTATCTTACGTTTCATCCTTTAACTCTCTTTACCCTCCTTACTTATTTTCTCGATTTTGCACCCACTTGCCCTGTGTTTCTCACCCTTTCGCTCCCACTGTATTATTCAGCGTCTCGCACAGACTCGGCCACAGAAGCACAAAGTTCATACCAGTCTGATTGCAAGTGGAACCACATTGCCCATTCTTCTGTGTTCCCTCTACGTCTTCGGTGAGCCTTTTTATATATATTTTTTCTTCTTCTACTTCTATCTCCTCTTCTTGTAATTCGTCTTACCTCATTTGTTGTTCTTCTTCTTATCATAAGAAAGAACGTATTGAAGTGAAGGAAGAGGAAAAAGTAAAAACGAAAAAGAAGAGGGAAATGAAATGAGCCAAATCAAGATAAGGAAGATGAGAAAGATGAGAAAGAGAAAGAAAAACGAAGAAAAAGAGAAGGACAGAAAAAGTCATGTCAAGCCCAGAGTAAGATATCAAGCCAAGAAAGGAATAGAGGAAAAGAAAGGAAGAGAGAAATAAAGAAAGAAAGAAAGAGAAAAAGATAAAAGTTAGAGAAAGAGGGTAGGTGATGATATGGTACAGTGCCTGGTGACATTCAAGGGCAAGACAAGGAAGACAGCGGCCGGAGATTATGTCCTGTGAGACGTTGCAGGAAAGGGGGAAGGAGGGAGGGGGGGTAGAGGACACTGGGGGATAAAGATAAAGGAAGGGTGGAGTGAAAGAGAGAGAGAGAGAGAGAGTAGGGTAGGGGTGTGGATGTTATGAAAAGAATTATGAGGAAGGAATGGACTTTGCTTGCATTTTCTTTTCTTTTTCCTTTTTTGTGATGATCTATTGATACTGATCCTCACAGGTAAATCCTACGTGTTTGTAGTTTCTGCTTTACTTCGCTGAACATTTAATTTCCATGTTCTCATTTGGGCTTCAACCCTTTCCCCGCCTCTCATTGTCTCCCCTTTTCTCACGTGTCTCTCCTTCCCCCCTCCCTTCCATCCTCCTTCACCCCTCTTCTTCCCTTTCCTTCTATTCTACCTTCCTCTCTTCCCCCCTCCCTTCCATCCTCCTTCACCCCTCTTCTTCCCTTTCCTTCTATTCTACCTTCCTCTCTTCCCCTCTCCCTCCCACTTAACTTCTCTCCCTCCTTCCCCCCTCAGTTTCTCCCTTTCATCCTCCATCACTCCTTTCTTTCTCTCTCCCCCAACTCATTCCCTCCTCCTTTCCCTCCCCTCTCTTCCTCCATCTCGCCTCTCCGCCCCTCAATTTCTCCCTCTCACCCTCCCTCTATTTCCCCGTCCGTCCTTCCCTCCCTCCCTCTTACCCTCCCTCCATTTTCCCCTCCATCTATTTCCCCGTCCGTCCGTCCTTCCCTCCCTCCATTTTCCCCGTCCGTCCTTCCCTCCCTCCCTCTCACCCTCCCTCTATTTCCCCGTCCGTCCGTCCTTCCTTCCCTCCCTCTCACCCTCCCTCTATTTCCCCGTCCGTCCGTCCTTCCTTCCCTCCCTCTCACCCTCCCTCTATTTCCCCGTCCGTCCGTCCTTCCTTCCCTCCCTCTCACCCTCCCTCTATTTCCCCGTCCGTCCCTCCTTCCCGCCCTCCCTCCCGTCTTCTCCCCGTCGTTAAGCAAGGACAGCGTAACGAGGCAGTTTGCCCCAAAAAGTGGCAGTCAGCGCGTAAAATTAGCCTGACTACCACTTTGGCTGTCGCTACGCTGGGTTTATGTGGGCAAACAACCATTATTGGGCGGAGAACAGCGTCGTCTGGGTAGGGGGGGGGGAAGGAGGAACGGAAGGGGTGGGAGGGGGGAAAGGAAAGGGGAATATGGGGATAGGAGAGGGAGCAGAGATAAGGGAAAGGGAGGGGGGGGGGAGGGGTGTAGTGGTGGGGCGAAGAGGAGGGGGGGGGGGAAGTGAAGAAGTGCGAAGAAGTGTCGGAGGAAGGCGAATATTTGACACTCGCCGAATACATTAAGGTTCAAAGTACAGGGAGTGCGGGAAGGGTGTTGGTCTGTGTGTTGTGTGGGGGGGGGGGGGGGATTCTCATGTTGTATAAATGGAGAAAGGGGAGCCAAATTGGTGTGGGGGGGAGGGGGTAAGGGTTCTTAATGCTTATCTTATTTGGAAATTTAAGAGATGGGTGTGGTATTCATGATATGTATCATTATGGTAATTACATGATGTTTGCATCCCAGAAATATGTGTATAACACATTTGAACATGCAGTTTTTCATGATTGTTAATATCACCATTATCATCTTATAATCTACTTTTAATTAAAATTAATAAATAATCCTTTTCCAATTCAACAATAATTACCTTACGACGCTAGATGAATTAATAGAATATAT
>NW_028234435.1:14777557-14792557 GCF_977035675.1 Penaeus japonicus
TCCCTCCCCCCTCCCTCCCTCTCATCCCTCCCTACTTCCCTCCCTCCCTCCCTCCCTCCCTCCCTCCCAGCCAAAGTGCCCCCTGCTGAGCCTCTGTCATCGGCCCGGGTTGACCTGACCTCGGCCGCCTCTCGCTCGACCGCACTCAGAGCTCTCGCGAGACGGTTACAAGATGTGGCGTGACCGCAGGTTTGAGGGAGGTGGGGGGAGGGAGGGGGGAGGGTAGGTGGAGGGGAGGTGGAGAATTGGGGGATAGGGAGGTGGAAGGGGGGATAGGGAGGTGGTATGGGGGATGGGGGAGAGGGAGAGAGAAAGGGAGATGGGAGGAGGGAAATGAGAGGTGAGAAAGGAAGGATGGAGACAATAAAAAGAAATAAGCATAACCACAAGGAAGGCTGATTGTAGAATAAGAGAGAAAAGGGGAAATGTGTAAGTTAGAAAAAAGGAGATAATAAGAGCATTAAAGAACCGAGAGTGAGGGTGTGAGTGAGAGTGAGTGTGAGTGTGAATGTGAATGTGAATGTGAATGTGAATGTGAATGTGAATGTGAATGTGAATGTGAATGTGAAAATGAGAGAGAGAGAGAGACAGACAGAGAGAAACGGAGAGAGAAAGAAATAAAGAGGAGAAAGAAAGAAAGAAAAGGAGCAAAATACAAGCGAAAGAGAGAGAAAGTGAAAAGAGAGAATGAGACAGGCGTGAGGGATGTAGACAGGGTTGTCAAGGAAGCTGTTTTACACTGACGCAGAGCAGAAGACACCGCGGTTGGCAGGGCTGACTGATGGCCCGCTCGCTCCTCCGCTCTGTGCCCTCTGCCTATGCCCTACCCTACCTTCCCCCCTCCCCTTATGACCCTTCTTTCGTCATCCTTTTGTTCTTTTCTGTATTTTTTTTGTTTTTTTTTGTTTAGTTGCATTATTTTTTGTTTTATTGTGGCTTCTCTCTCTCTCTCTCTCTCTCACCTCCTTCTCTCTCACTCCCCTTTTCTCTCCCTCTCTCCCTCCCTCCCTCCCTCCCTCCCTCCCTCCCTCTCTGTCATTCCAAGTACTTTTATTGTTGTTGATGTTTTACTTGTTTTTGAGTTTGTGGTTGCTGTGAATAGTTCCGTTTCCGGTAGTGGTTACGATGACGTAGTGCTGTGTAATATTTTCATTTTTATTCTATCATCGCCACAGGTTTCCTTGATATCATCATCACGTCATCATTACCACCATTGCCATCGTTATCATCGTTATCATCACCATCTTCATCACCATCATCATCACCACCGCCACCATCACCATCACCACCATCATCACAACCTTCACCGTCACCACCATCACCACCACCAGCATCATGACCACCATCACCACCACCACCATTCATTCCAATTCACGTTATGAGAAATAACACTGATATCGAGCCTTACGTCACGTTAAGCCGCCATGTTTATTTAATCTCCGCTTGAAATAACACTGTCGATGATAATTCCCTCGTCTGTCTGTCAGGTTGATGAATCTCAGCTTTATTTTCACTTTATTAGTCATCGTCTCATCACTTCATCACTTTTTGTTCCTCTCCTTACGCCAGGTCAGGTTTTCCACTTGTCTTCATTTTTCTCTCTATATTTTCCCACTTTTTTTTCTTCTCTATTCCTGGTTCTTTTTGTGCTTTTCATCGCGTTTAGTGTTTTCTGGCCTTTGCTCCTATCCCCTTCATCTTCTCTCCTACTTTCTGTAATCCGTGGTCCCCCATTTCTTATTCCCCTCTCTTCCCCTCCTCCGCCTCCTCCTCCTCCTCCTCCTTTCCATTTCCCCCTATTCTTCCCCCTCCCTACCCTTACCATGCTTCCCTTAATGCATGATGAAGTACCAATTAACAAATGCATCTGTGAATAGTTCCCCCCTCCCTCCCTCCCTCCCTCCCTCTGTTTTTACCCCTCCCCCCCCACTTCCCCAAATCTCTTTTCTCTTTCGTATTTGGTTACATTGGGCCGTTTTTGTCTCCTCCCCCCCTCTCTCTCTCTGTCTGTCTGTCTCTCTCTCTCTCTTTCTTTCTCTCTCTCTCTTTCTTTCTTTCTCTCTCTCTCTTTCTCTCCTTCTCTCTCTCTCTTTCTCTCCTTCTCTCTCTCTCTCTCTCTCTCTCTCTCTCTCTCTCTCTCTCTCTCTCTCTCTTCTCTCTCTCTCTCTCTCTCTCTCTCTCTCTCTCTCTCTATCTTTCATCCTCTTCTCTGCTCTCTCTCTTCTCTCTCTCTCTCTCTCTCTCTCTCTCTCTCTCTCTCTCTCTCCTCTCTTCTCTCCTCCTGTCTTTCTTTTCTCTCTTTTCATCTTTCTCTCTCTCTTTCTCTCTCTCTCTCTCTCTCCCTTCTCTCTCTCTCTCTCTTCACTTTCTCTCTCTCTCTCTCTCTCTCTCTCTCTCTCTCGCTCTCTCTCCCCCCCTCCCTCTCTCTCTCTCTCTCTCCCCCTCCCTCCCTCCCTCCCTCCCTCCTTCCCCCCCTCTCTTTTTCTCTCTCTCTCTCTCTCCCTCTCCTCCTTCTCCTTCTCCCTCTCCTTCTCCCGCTCCTTCTCCCACTCCTTTTTCCTCTTCTTCTTCATCTAAAATAGGAAACGAAAAATGAAATAAGATAAAAACGTAAAAAATAAGATATTAGATTGATAGATAAAATAAAAGAATGAAATGAATAAAGAGGCAATGATAAATGGTAATAATAAAAGGAGGAAGGTGATAGAGAGACGCCACCCACGCCCACACCGACGCCCGCGCATCCTTCCCATTTTTACAAGACCGAATAATCCATTAGGCAAAGAGATGAATGATCAATTATGGAAATAGAATAGAAAAAAGTGGGTAAGTAAATAGCTGCCAGATGGGCGCTCTTTCCTAACCCCTCCCCCCCCCTCCTCCCCTCCCTTCTCATTTTCCATTTTCCCCTCTCTTCTCTTTCTCTTCTCCCTCCCTATTTTCTTTTTCTCTTATCTCCCCTCTCATATCTCTCTTTTATCTCCCCTCTCTTCTCTTTATCTAATTCCCCTCTCTTCTTTTTCTCTTATCCCCCTCTCTTCTCTTTCTCTTATCTCTCTTCTCTTCTCCCTCCCTCTCCTCTTTCTATCCGAACCCCCTTTTCCACTTCTTTCTACTTTTTTTCTTCCCCTCTTTTCCTCTCATTTCCATTCTCCTTCCCATTTATCTCCCTTTCCCTTTCCTCTCTCCTCCAGTCCTCCCTTCTCTCCTCTCCTTCCTCGCCCCCCCCCCTTGCCCTTCTCTTCTCCTTTCCTTCCCCTCTCTCCTCTTTCTCTCCACCCCCCTCTTTCTCTCTTCTCCCCTCTTTCCCTCCCCCTCTCCTCTTCCTCTCTTCCTCCTCTCTTCCTCCCTCAGTTCCTTCCCCTTTTTCCTCTCCCACTCTTTTCTCTCTCTACCCCCCCTCATCTAAACCCATCTTTCTATAGGTATTATCTAGGATAAAACTCCACCCCCGCGCGCAATGGCAGACTGAGAGGGGGGAAGAGGGGGGAAGGAGAAGAGGAGAGGGAGAGGGGAAGGCAAGGGAGGAGGAGATGGGGAGGAGAGAAGAGAGGAGGGAAGGGGGGAGGGATTGGGGTTAACACTTATAACTAAAAAAATATATGAAAGTCTAATTGGATAGAACCTGAAGACCCCCCCCCCACCCCCCCCCCCCCCCCCCCCCACCCCCCTACCCCCCCCCCCCCCCCGCCCCCGAAATCAATAGATAGATAGATAGCTAGGTAGGTGGATAGATATTACCTTTGCGTTGACGATCGTTCAAGCACCGAAGTTAAAAAGGAGAAGCAATTGGAATGGTAATGCTAAATAAAAGAAGAAAAAAAATAAAAACGAAAAAAAAAGACAATGGAAATGAAATAGACACAAGCAATACAGACGTGCAGACAGACAGACAGACAGATGGTCTAGCGGGCGTGAGACGGCACTCACCCCCCCCTCCCCCACCCATCCCTCCTTTTACTCCCCATTTGTCCTCCCCCCTCCCTCCTTCCCCCTGTCCTTCATTGAGTATTCCCGTAAAATTGGCCATTAGGTAAAAAGTCAGGTCTGGGAATTATGGGCCGATTACGCGATTTTATCCGGTCTCCCCGTGGGGGGTATGGGGGAGGGAGGGGGTTGGATTACTGCCGTCTGACATAGGGGGAAGGGGAGTTTTTTTTAAGGGGGGGTGAGGGGGTGTAGGCGTGCAGACGTGATGGAGATGTGTTCCTCGGCCTTGTGATTTTTTTTTCTTTTTTTTTTTCTTTTATTCCGTTTGTTGGTCGACTGAAATGAAAAGAAACATGATATCAGAGTTCTTTTTTGATATTGTGATTTTTGGGAATCCCTAAAATATAGCCAGAAAAAAAGCAAACAAACACATGAAACATAAAAAATGGTGATTTTTTCCCTATTTCCTTGGTGTGCAGTTGACGTGGGCTTAATAAATAATAATCAAGGCACAGGGGACTGCCGCCCCCACATTTTTATGGGCCTATCACTGGTGGCGGGCGGGGGTGGACTGGTGTTGCCATCCAGGGAGTCGCCAGCATCTGCTAATTATACTCTCTCTCTCTCTCTCTCTCTCTCTCTCTCTCTCTCTCTCTCTCTCTCTCTCTCTCTCTCTCTACCGCACCGCCATACCGCTCCCTCCCTCACTCCCTCCCTCCCCCCTCCTCCTCCCTCCCTCCCTCCCTCCCTCCCTCCCTCCCTCCTCCCTCTCTCTCATTTCCTCTCCCTTTCCCTTTTCCTTTCGCTTTCCTTCTCACTTTCTCTCCCTTTCACTTTCTCCGTCTCTCCCTCACCCACCTCCCTGTACACCTTCTCTCAACCTCAGTTTGCTAATACTAATAACGCCATAGAATCTCCCTCACCTTTCTCCATCCCCCACTCACCACCTCTCTCCCTTCACCTTTCTTCTTCCCCCACTCACCACCTTCTCTTCATCTCCTCTCTTTCTCCCTTTCCTTCTTCCCTCCCTCTCTTTCCTCCTCCTTCCCTCCCTCTCCCTCTCCTTCCCTCTCTTTTCTCCTCCTTCCCTCCCTCTTCTTCTCCTTCCCTCCCTCTCCCTCTAACCTCTAACCTCAATTTGGCAACGCTAATAACGCCATAGGATCTCCGAAGCCATTTTGAAAACTCCTCGCCGAAAGTAAACCCGCGATTGATCTTTAAGTAGGTCTAGAAGCACGGAGGAGCGGTAGTAGGTGGGGATTTTCTTCTTCTTCTTCTTCTCCTTCTTCTTATTGTTATTGTTGTTCTTCTTATTATTCCTCTTTATTTATTTTTGTTCGTTTTCAGATTTTCACTTTCCTACTCCTACTCCTTATTATTATTTTTTTCTTTTAAAGTTTCGTGTTCCTTCTGCTTCTTCTTCTTCTTTTTTAGGGCGTTCTTTTTCTTCTCTCCCTCCTTATTTTTTTTGTTCCTTCGTTCTCCTCCCCCCTCCCTTCCACCTCCTTTTCCTCCTTTTCCTCCTAAAGGGAAGAAGATGAAGGCGAAGAAGAGAGGGGAATAATTTATACCAGGCCAGTCCCCTCTTCTGCAGACTTGGCATTAGTCAGATGCCGAAGGGCTCCGCCGAGGTGACTAGTTAGTTGGCTGGTGTTGAGGGGAGAGAGAAGGAGAGGGAAAGGGAGAGACAGTGGGAGAAGGAGAAGGAGAAGGAGAGGGAGAGGGAAAGGAGAGGCAGAGGGAGAAGGAGGAGAAGGAGAAGGAGAAGGAAGGGGAAAGAGAGAGGGAGAGGGTGAAGTAGAAAGAGGAGAAGGAGAGGGAAAGGAAGAGGGAGAAGGAGAGGGAATGGGAGAGGAAGAGGGGGAAGGAGAATGAGAATGAGAGGGAAATGGAGAGGGAGAAGGAGAAGGAGAAGGAGAGGCAGAAAGAGAAGAAGGAGAGGGAAAGAGGGAGAGGCGAGAGGGAGGCAGGAAAGATAGGGAGAGATGTGAGAGAAGGAGAGGGGAAATGGACGGAGAAGCCAAAGAGAGTGGGAAGACGGAAGAAACAGACCGATAGAAGATTAAATGACTCAAAAATAGCTTTAGCATCATCATCACCATCAACCCCCCTGTCATGAGCCCAGGTATTCATGGATACCCATTCTGAACAGACTTGGTACGGGGAGAACGCTAGCTGATAACTCTCCTAGCAAGGAAGCGATTGCTAGGAATGTGATCTACTAGTGCTAATCTCTCTGCTAACATTTTTATCTTATTTCGTTTTTTAAAACATTATTATTGATTTATTTATAGAATTGTGTATCTATATATTTATCTTTTTTGTTTGTTTGTTTCGATATCATTATGAATTGTTATTTCTTGATTTATTTCAATTATTCTATTATATGGTTATTTATTCACTTACTTCACCATCTTTGGTTTAATTATTTATCATTCAATGATTGATAGTTTGCTTAGTCATTCTCGACTTGGACTTACATATTCGAATGAAGAAGGGGGGGGGCGCTATCGAGTTGAGAGAATAATGATAATGATTAATAACAGCGCATTAAAGTAATGAGGAAGTAACGACTTGATTAATTGCTGGTCTATTATCACTGTAATTATTTCGCGTTTCTCTAGACACGTTGCGCTTCCTTCGTCTCCTTTCGTCTTCTTTTTTTTCTCTTCTTTGCCTTCTTATTATTGTTACTATTATTATTATTCCTTCTTTTTCTTCTCGTCGTAATTGTCCTCTTCTTACTCGTCCCCCTCCTCTTCCTCTTTCTCTTCATCTTCCCCTTCCTCCTAATTTTCCGTTTCTTCCTAACTCATCCTCTTCTTCTTCTTCCTCCTCCTCCTCCTCCTCCTCCTCCTCCTCCTCCTCCTCCTCCTCCTCCTCCTCCTCCTCCTCCTCCTCCTCCTCCTCCTTATTCCTCCACTTTGTTTATTCCTTCCTTCAAAATTTCCCATGCCAGTGTTATAATTAGAGAATATATTTGGTGATAAAGACAATAATATTCATTATGATGATAGGGTTATTGGTGCAGACTGATATGTTTAAATCATAATGATGATAGTACTGATGTTAATGATCATGATTTGTAATGATGATGATGATAATGTTAAACGTGATGATAGTAATGATAATATTGATAGGCATAAGAAATGATAATCATAATAACGATATGGATAATGATAATGATAATAAAATGATAAGTAATAATAATGATAGTAGTAATTATGATAATGATTCACATTGATAATGATTATTCTTATCATTACCATTATTATTATAATTTATGATGATATTATCATAGTGATAATGATGATGATAATAATAATAATGACAGCGACATAATAGTTATGATTATATTAATAATTGTGATTATATTAAGACCAATAAAAATAAGGCCAGTAACAATTACTATATTCATTGTGATGGGAAAAAAACTGGAAAACACGATTATCCTAATTCCCTATAGGCCTACTGTTTACTTTCCTTTTTTATCGTAAATCGTTCTCTCTTTTTATCTCTCTTTCCTCCATTTAACACTTTTTTTCTTTTTTTTTTCTTTTTTTCCGTTTTTTGGTCGACAGAAACTCTGAAAATCACTGTGAAAAATGAAAAAGAAAAAGAAACTGATATTCAGAGTTCTTTTTTGATATTGTGATTTTTGGGAATCCCTAAAATATAGCCAGAAAAAAAGCAAACAAACACATGAAACATAAAAAAATGGTTTGATTTTTTCCTATTTTCCTTTGGTGTGCAGTTGTTGACTTGGGCCTTATTAAATAATTAATTCAGGCACGGGGAGGGAGGGACGGCACCCCCGCCCCCCCACATTTTTTATGGGCCTATCAATGGTGGGGGGCGGGGGTGTGGACTGGTGTTGCCATCCAGGGGAGTCGCCACAGCATTGCTAATTATACTCTTCTCTCTCTCTCTCTCCTCTCTCTCTCTCTCTCCTCTCTCTCTCTCGCTCTACAAACTTTTTCTCTCCCCGCCCTCCCTCCTCCCTCCCTCCCTCCCCCTCCCTCCTCCTCCCTCCCCTCTTCCATCCCTCCCTTCCCTCCCTCCTCCCTCCCTCCCTCCCTCCTCCCTCTCTCTCATTTCCTCTCCCTTTCCCTTTTCCTTTCGCTTTCCTTCTCACTTTCTCTCCCTTTCACTTTCTCCGTCTCTCCCTCACCCACCTCCCTGTACACCTTCTCTCAACCTCAGTTTGCTAATACTAATAACGCCATAGAATCTCCCTCACCTTTCTCCATCCCCCACTCACCACCTCTCTCCCTTCACCTTTCTTCTTCCCCCACTCACCACCTCTCTCCCTTCATCTCCCTCTCCTTCTCTCCCTTTCCTTCTTCCCTCCCTCTCTTTCCTCCTCCTTCCCTCCCTCTCCCTCTCCTTCCCTCTCTTTCCTCCTCCTTCCCTCCCTCTTCTTCTCCTTCCCTCCCTCTCCCTCTAACCTCTAACCTCAATTTGGCAACGCTAATAACGCCATAGGATCTCCGAAGCCATTTTGAAAACTCCTCGCCGAAAGTAAACCCGCGATTGATCTTTAAGTAGGTCTAGAAGCACGGAGGAGCGGTAGTAGGTGGGGATTTTCTTCTTCTTCTTCTTCTCCTTCTTCTTATTGTTATTGTTGTTCTTCTTATTATTCCTCTTTATTTATTTTTGTTCGTTTTCAGATTTTCACTTTCCTACTCCTACTCCTTATTATTATTTTTTTCTTCTTTTAAAGTTTCGTGTTCCTTCCTCTTCTGCTTCTTCTTCTTCTTCTTTAGAGCGTTCTTTTTCTTCTCTCCCTCATTTTTTTTTTTTTTTTGTTCCTTCGTTCTCCTCTCCCCTCCCTTCCACCTCCTTTTCCTCCTTTTCCTCCTAAAGGGAAGAAGATGAAGGCGAAGAAGAAAGAAGAAGAGAGGGGGAAATAAATTTATTATACCAGGCCAGATCCCTCTTTCTGCCAGACTTGGATTAGTCATATGCGAAAGGGCTCCGCGGAGGAGGACAGGTTAGTTGGCTGGTGTTGAGGGGGAGGAGAGGAGGAGGAGAAGAGAGAAGGTGCGGGAAAGGAGAAAGAGGACAGAGAGGCACCCCCCCCCCGAGAGAGTGAGAGACAGTGGGGAGAAGGGAAAGAGGAGAAGGAGAGGGAGAGGGGGAAAGGAGAGAAGAGGGAGAGAAGGAGGAAGGAGAAGGAGAAGGACGAAATAGAAGGAAGGGGGAAAGAGAGTGGGAAGAGGGTGAAGTAGAATAGAAAGAAAGAGGGAGAGAAGGAGAGGGAAAGGAAAAGTGGGAGAAGGAGACGGGAATAAGGGGAGGGAAAGGAAGGAGGGAAACAAAGAGGGGGAGGGAAGGGAAGGAGGGGGGGGAAAGGAGCAGTGAATAGGAGGAATGAGGAATGAGAGGGTAATGGAGAGTTGAGAGAGAAGAAGAAGTGGGAGAAAAAGAGGAAGAGAAGGAAGTGGGAGAAGGAGAGGATCAGAGAAGGAGAGGCAAAAGAATGAGAAGGGAGAGGGAAAAAAAGAGGAGAGGCGAGAGGGAGGCAGAGGAAGGAAGGGAAAGATAGGGAGAGATTGTTGAGAGAAGGATGAGGGGGAAGGAAATGGACGGAAAGAAGAAGATAGCCAAAGAGAGTGGGATAAAAAAGAAGAGAAGCGGAAAAGAAAAAGGAAACAGACCGATAGAAGATTAAATGACTCAAAAATAGCTTTAGCATCACCATCACCATCAAACCCCCCCCTGTTCATGAAGCCCCCCAGGTATTCATGGATACCCATTCTGAACAGACTTGGTACGGGGAGAACGCTAGCTGATAACTCTCCTAGCAAGGAAGCGATTGCTAGGAATGTGATCTACTAGTGCTAATCTCTCTGCTACATTTTCATCTTATTTCGTTTTTTAAAACATTATTATTTATTTATTTATAGAATTGTGTATCTATATTTATCTTTTTTGTTTGTTTGTTTCGATATTATTATGAATTGTTATTTCTAGATTTATTTCAATTATTCTATTATATGGTTATTTATTCACTTACTTCACCATCTTTGGTTTAATAATTTATCATTCAATGATTGATAGTTTGCTTAGTCATTCTCGACTTGGACTTACATATTCGAATGAAGAAGGGGGGGGGGCGCTATCGAGTTGAGAGAATAATGATAATGATTAATAACAGCGCATTAAAGTAATGAGGAAGTAACGACTTGATTAATTGCTGGTCTATTATCACTGTAATTATTTCGCGTTTCTCCAGACACGTTGCGCTTCCTTCGTCTCCTTTCGTCTTCTTTTTTTTCTCTTCTTTGTCTTCTCATTCATGTTACTATTATTATTATTCCTTCTTTTTCTTCTCGTCGTAATTGTCCTCTTCTTACTCGTCCCCCTCCTCTTCCTCTTTCTCTTCATCTTCCCCTTCCTCCTAATTTTCCGTTTCTTCCTAACTCATCCTCTTCTTCTTCCTCCTCCTCCTCCTCCTTCTTCTCCACCTTCCTCCTCCTCCTCCTCCTCCTCCTCCTCCTCCTCCTCCTCCTCCTCCTCCTCCTCCTCCTCCTCCTCCTTATTCCTCCACTTTGTTTATTCCTTCCTTCAAATTTTCCCATGCCAGTGTTGTAATTAGAGAATATATTTGGTGATAAAGACAATAATATTCATTATGATGATAGGGTTATTGGTGCAGACTGATATGTTTAAATCATAATGATGATAGTACTGATGTTAATGATCATGATTTGTAATGATGATGATGATAATGTTAAACGTGATGATAGTAATGATAATATTGATAGCAGTAATGATAATGATAATCATAATAACGATATGGATAATGATAATGATAATAAAATGATAATAGTAATAATAATGATAGTAGTAATTATGATAATGATTCACATTGATAATGATTATTCTTATCATTACTATTATTATCATTTATGATGATATTATCATAGTGATAATGATGATGATAATAATAATAATGACAGCGACATAATAGTTATGATTATATTAATAATTGTGATTATATTAAGACCAATAAAAATAAGGCCAGTAACAATTACTATATTCATTGTGATGGAAAAAAAACTGGAAAACACGATTATCCTAATTCCCTATAGGCCTACTGTTTACTTTCCTTTTTTATCGTAAATCGTTCTCTCTTTTTATCTCTCTTTCCTCCATTTAACACTTTTTTTCTTTTTTTCCCCACTTTCTCTTTGTGCATCGGTTGATCCCTGTTCTCACATTCCCCCCTCCCCCTCCCCCCCCCAACAACTCCCCTCGACATCCTGATTCCCTCCTACCCCCTCCCCCCTCTTATTCTCTCTCCCTTTTCATTTCCTTTTGCTTTTGCTTTTCATTCTCTCTTCCTTTCGTTTCTTTCTCATTCCTTCTCCTCTCGAGTTTCTTCTCTCCCTCCCTCCCTGCTTGCTTCTTTTCTCTTGTTTCAACCTCCTTCCTCATTTTCCTCCACCTCCTCCTCCCCTCCTATTCATCATCATCATCATCATCATCATCCTTCTTCTCCTTCCTTCTTTCCTTCCATTCACCCCTCTTCTCCTTCTCTTCTTCCTCCTCCTCCTCTTCCTATTCCTCCTTCTCCTCTTCCTTCCCTCCATCCACCCCTGCCTTCCTTGTCCTCCCCCTCCTCCCCCTCCTCCCCCTCCTCCCCTTCAGCGAAAATGCACCGCCTCGTGTTCGCATTTTCCCCTCGTTTTCCCTAAAAAGGAAATCCCTATCGTGCCCCCTCTTTCACTCCCACCCTCTGTCTCTCTCTCTCTCTATCTCTCTTTCTCTCCCTCTCTCCCTCTCTCTCTGTCCACCCCCGCACGTTAAGCCTCCCCTTTTTTTATTCTCTTTATCGCCCATTCCCCTCGTGTCGTCTGGTTTTCCATTTCCCTTTTTGTCCTCGTTTTGTCTCGTCCCCTCGGAACAGGTTGGCTGCAGTTGCCTATTTCGTATTTTTTGTATGATCGTCTTTATTTTTGTCTTCTATTTTTTTGGATTATTTGTACACATTGTGTCTATGTATTTTGCTAATCGTGATATAGATTTTGATTATTATAACTGATTTTCTCCTTATGTTTTTTGTTCGTTCTTTTTTTTTTTTTTTTTGTCGATAGATTTTTTTAATCTGATTTCTGATGTTAGTCTATATGTTGATGAGAATAGGCTAATCAGATGCAGAATCATCCATTGGCAACTGCACAATCTTCCCTCCCCACGCCTTCCCCCCCCCTTCGTCCGTCTCTCCCACCCACCCTCTTATTTTCTCTCGATCTTTCTCTCCCTCTTTCCCTCTCTCCCTCGCTCTCTGTTGACACACTTTCTTTTTTTTATCAGCGTTTTGCAGATAGCATTAACGAGTGTTTATGTTGCCCTCGCTGTTCGATTACTAATTCGGGCCTACGATAACACGTCAGCGTTTTCGTTATTGTTATTCTATTCCATTGTGTTTCCTTTTTTTCCCCACTATTTGTGCATCTATTTTGTTTTCTTTATGTATGCGATTTTGTTGTGTGCATTCCTATCATTTTGATTGGTTATGTTCTCATGGTTGTGAAATGCAGCCGCTCTGTATTTTCCATATATATATATATATATATATATGTGTGTGTGTGTGTGTGTGTGTGTGTGTGTGTGTGTGTATGTGTGTGTGTCTAAAATGTATGAATTATATATATGTAATATAATTTATGTATATATATGTATGTATATATGTATAAGATATATATATAATTTATATACATATATATATATATATCTATATCTCGTTATACATTGCTTTCTAAAAACATAAAATATATCAATAAATATCTATGTATATAGTATATATATATATATATATAAGATATATAACTATAGTTTTAATATATAATATATTTAATATAATTTATGCGTATATATATATAAATATATATATATACATATAAATATATATATATATATATAGTATAGATATAATATATATATTATATAATATATTTATGTATATATATAGATATATAGATATGTATAAATAAATATATATATATATATAATATATATATATATATATTATATAAATGTATATATAGAAATATATATATATTAATATATAATATATATATAATATAATGCTGTGTGTGTGTGTAAATATATATGAATGTATATATATATATATATATATATATATATCTATATATATATATAAATATATATATATATATAAATATATAAATATATATATATAAATATTATAGATATATAAATACATAAAATATATATATATAATATATATATATATAAATATATATATATTATAAATATATAAATATAATATTAATAATATATATAAATATATATATATAATATATATATATATATAAATATATATATATAAATATATATATATATATATATATATATATATATATATATATATATATGTATATATATAAATATATATATACAAATATATATATATATATATAAATATATATATACACATATATCGGCTCAACAAAAAACGGGGAAAAATGATCCTGTTTCTTTTTTTCTTTTCTTTTTTTCAATAAGAATAAAGGAAAAAATTAAAGAGAAAAAAAATGCCGTTTCCATTACCTTGTCACAGTCATGCGCTTGCTTTGCATTCTGTGCTGTCCGTGAGGCTCTATCCAATAGGATTCAGTGGCGTAGGAAGCCATAAGAGAAAGAGCTGGTGAGAGGAGAAGAAGGAAGGAGGAAAGGGAGAGACAAAAGAGAGAGACAGATAGTGAATGAGTAAGTGAGAGTGAAGGTGAGAGTGAGAGTGAAAGTGAGAACGAGAACGAGAACGAGAACGAGAGAGAGAGATAGAGAGAGAGAGAGAGAGAGAGAGAGAGAGAGAGAGAGAGAATGAAAGAGGGAAAGAGAGAGAGATAGGAGAGAGAGAAAAAAAGAGAGAGAGAGAGAGAGAGAGAGAGAGAGAGAGAGAGAGAGAGAGAGAGAGAGAGAGAGAGAGAGAGAGAGAGAGAGAGAGAGAGAGAGAGGTCTATACATTACATTTGATACACAGACAGCCATAGCATCAACAAGTGATGGTATTAATGTTGGTTGTAGCATTAGGTAATTGTTATATTGGTAGTACTAACGATAATGATAGTAGTGGTGGTACTAGTAATAGTAATAATCGTAGTTGTCTTTATTTTCATTGACGTTGGTGTAATGACGACAATAGTTGTAATGACGATGGTAAATGATTACTGTTATGTCGCAATGTTGGTAATGATATCATGGTAATGATGAAAATTATAGTAATGATAGTTGTAAAATTATACTAATATAATATTTATGATACTTATGGTAATAATGATGATATTATAACATTTGTTTTGATAAACAACAAACATAAGCACGATATTTGAAAGCCACACACACACACACACACACACACACACACACACACACACACACACACACACACACACACACACACACACACACACACACACACACACACACACACACACACACACACACACACACACACACACACACTCCTCTCGCTTGTGAACAAAAGGTATACACGCGCGCGCTCTGCCCAGTGTCCACCCCACCCACTAGTGACCCTGTGGGAATAAAAGGCCTTCGGTCATCTGCACGTGGGGGGACGGGGAGGGGGGAAGACAGAGGGGAAGGGAAAGAGAAAAGGGGGAGAGGGGACCAGAGGTGAGAGGGTATAAGGGAGTGGGAAAAGGGAAGTGGAATGGAGGGGGGGAGGAGAGGGGTGTGGAAGTGAGCGAGAGAGAGAGAGAGAGAGAGAGAGAGAGAGAGAGAGAGAGAGAGAGAGAGAGAGAAAGAGAAAGAGAAAGAAAGAGGGTGTAAGAGGAAAGGAAGCAAGGGGAGTGGGGTCAGGAGGAAAAGGGGGTGGGTGGGGGGGGTCGAAATTTCATTAGAGTGGCCAGAGCTCGCTTGGCCTCAGGCTGGCGAGGGGTCAGGCTGGCCTACACTGGACGCCGCTTTGATCTCTCCTGCTGCTGCCCACGGGGGAGGGGGGGAGGGGAGAGGAGGAGGGGAAATAGAGGGGAAGGGGTGATAACGTCATACTAAACAGGCGGAGGGGAAAGGGAG
>NW_028234435.1:14802557-14810057 GCF_977035675.1 Penaeus japonicus
CTTCTCACTCTCGTCCCCGTCCTCCCTACCTCTCCCCTCTAACTCCCATCCCCCTCCGCTCCCTATCTGCCTCCTCCCTTCTCCCACCTACTTCCACCTTCTCCCCCTCCCTTCCCCTTCCCCTCCCTCAATCTTTTCCAAAGAGTCCTATTGGAACCGAAGTGAAATCGTACAAAAAAGACCGCAGACTTCAGCACCTATTTTGCCTTCTCCAAAGAGAGGGAGAGAGAGAAAGAGAAAGAGAGGAAGAAAGAGAGGGAGAAAATACATAGTTGTATGTTTCAAATGTTTCTCCATATACGTTGTTGATGATAAATCTTTCCCTCTCTGTTCCCCCTCTTCATACACACTCTCCCTCTCTCTCTGTCTCTTTCCCTCACCCTCCCTCCTTCCCTTTAATCTCTTTGCATGTCCTCTCCCACCCACACCAATTTATCGATTTCCCCCCTCCCCCCCTTGGAAATTATGTGCGAACGTGATGTCGGGATGAATAGACGAATGGAGTCGTAACTGTCATCATGTGTCACTGTCAACAGTCTGCAGCACCAGTCTGTAACGCCGTTATGTAACGCCAGTTGTTAAAGCCTGTCTGTAACGCTAACTGTGTAGCAGTTTTATGTGTGAAGCCAGACTGTAACAGCAGTTTGTAACCCCAGAGTGTACTGCCATTGTGTAGTGCCAGTTTAAAAGTCTGTGACACTACTCTATTGTTATGTAATGCGTAGCGCTAACCTATGGCACCAGTCTGTACCAACAGTGTGCATTGTCAGTTTGTAATGCCTGTGAATTACGCGAGTTTTTTTTCCAGTCTGTAGCGTCATTCAGTAGCGCCAGTCTGTAATACCAGTCTGCTGATCCACTCTCTAACGCAAATCTGTAATATCACTCTGTAGCACTGATCTCAACAGCCATTTTGTAGCGAAAGTAACACAATTTGTAACTCAGTTTGTAATATCAGTTTGTAGCGCCAGTCTCTAACGCCAGTCTGTAGTCTATAGCGCCTGTTTGTAACCTTTCAGTCATCTTTTGTCAGTCTGCTTGCCACAATACCAGTCTGTAACGCAAGTCTGTAATACCACTCTTTCGTGTGAGTAGGGCAAGTTTGTAATGCTAGTCCGTTACACCTCTCTTTAACGCCATCTGCTTATCAATCCCAGTCTGTAACAGCAGTCTATAGCGTCAGTGTATACCATGTCAAAAATCCCCCATCAGTTTGCTCGATTTATCAAAAAATATTAAATCTATATTATAGGCGATGCGCTTCCCCTGGTCGGTCTGGCGGGCTTCTCCGTTAATCAGATATTCTTGATTGTAATTTCCACACTCGATAACTTCTCTATCTCTCTCTCTTTCGCTGTCTCTCTCTCTCTTTCTCTCTCTCTCTCTCTCTCTCTCTCTCTCTCTCTCTCTCTCTCTCTCTCTCTCTCTCTCTCTCTCTCTCTCTCTCTCTCTCTCTCTATCTTTCTCTCTCTCTTTCTCTTCTCTTTCTCTCTCTCTCTCTCTCTCTCTCTCTCTCTCTCTCTCTCTCTCTCTCTCTCTCTCTCTCTCTCTCTCTCTCTCTCTCTCTCTCTCTCTCTCTCTCTCCCCTACTCTTCATTTCTCTTCTCTTCTCTCTCTCTTCAAAAGCAGATTAATTACTTCAATGACACCCCCCTCCTCCTCCTTCCCTTTCCTCTGGTCTCGTTCTCTCCCCCTCCCCCTACCCTTACCCCTACCCCTACTCCCGATGATTGCCTGTAGATATAACATGAATGTTCGTCTCTCTCTCTCTCTCTCTCTCTCTCTCTCTCTCTCTCTCTCTCTCTCTCTCTCTCTCTCTCTCTCTCTCTCTCTCTCTCTTTCTCTCTCTCTCTCACATTTCATTCATTTCCACTGTTCGTTTTCGGACTTACTGATGATTATTCTTTATTAAACTGTTCTTCATTTAGTTATATTTCATTAAGGAGGAGGAGAAGAGGGGAAAAAGGAGGGGATATGAGAGAAGGGGAGTGAAAAGAGGGAAAAATAGATAGGTATGAGAGAAAGACAGAAGTATGAGGGACAAAATGAGGAGGTATGAGGGAGAGAGAGAGAGCCGTAGACAGAGAAGTATTAGTGAAGAAAGGAAGAGAGTATGAGAGACGATGAGAGAGGATGAGAGGGGGTGAGAGGGTGAGAAGGTGAGAGGGTGAGATGGAGAGAGGATGAGAGGGTGAGATGGAAAGAGGATGAGAGGGAGAGATGGTGAGATGGAGAGAGGGAAAGAGGGTGAGAGAGAGAGAGGGAAAAAGAAAGAGAAAGAGAAAGAGAGAGAGAGCGAGCGAGAGAGCGAAACAGAGAATAAGACAGCGAGGGCGTAGGCGGCAATGACCACTAGCGCGAGGTAATTAGCCGATATATGATTAAGCGAGATAACTTGTCCAGCTTCCGGCCGTGGCACCGTGGCACTTCTTTGGCATCTCCTTTTTATCTGATCTGTATTGACGCCTCTTCGGTTGATTTCTGGAAAAGGGAGAAAGAGACAAGAGAGAAATTAGACGGAAATTAGACGATCTCTAATGAAAGGAAGGGGGGTGGGGGTGAGCTGAGAGAGAGAGAGAGAGAGAGAGAGAGAGAGAGAGAGAGAGAGAAATGAAGGGATGAGAATGAGAAGGAGGGGGAACAGGATGGCATCATTGATTAGGTGCGAGAAAATCTGAGATGGAGAAATCAGTAGTTGATTTTTTATCATCAATGTTTTTTTTTTATTATAGTTAGATATGCCGAAGTTTATGATGATTATTATTATGATGGTGATCAATACTAATTTTGATGATTTTATCTACATGAATCTTGTTTTTCTCCACCCCCCCCTTCCGAGGAAATCCTACACCTCTCCATACCCCCCCTACCCTAACTTACCTTCTTCACCCCCACCCTCCGTTTTACACTATCGTACCCTCCTTTCTTCACCCTCTCCCCCTCACTTATCTTCCCTTCACCCCCCCCCCCATTTTGGACTCCCCAACCCTTCCCCTCCTTCCAAATCCCCCCCCCACTACCCCTCTACCTCCCCTCCCCCCTCAACCCCCCCTCCCCCCTCAACCTCCCCTCCCCCCTCAACCTCCCCTCCCCGAAGGCTCGACTCGAAATTCTGTAAACTGGAGTGTGAGTGCCTTAAGCCTCATATATCACCCTGATCCAACATTTATCAGTTCTAGGAGAGAGAGAAAGAGAGAGAGAGAGAGAGAGAGAGAGAGAGACAGAGAGAGAGAGAGAGACAGAGAGAGAGAGAGAGAGAGAGAGTGTTTTAGGAGGTACTAGGGCCGTCTGACCGCTAACTACGATTCCCTCCCACCCCCGCCAGCCCCGCCTCCCCTCTCCTTCCCACCACACGCCCAAACACACTGTTACATCCTTCATTCCTTCCCTCTTCAACCCCTCCTTCCCTCTCCTCCTCAACTCTTCTCTTCCTTTCCTCCTCTTCCTTCCTACCTACCTTCCTCAACCCCTCTCCTCCTTTCCTCCTCTTCCCTTCCTTCCTACCTTCCTTTCTCCTTTCTCCTTTTATCTTCCTTGCCTTGCTTGCTTTTTCCCTCCCTCTTCCCCTACCCTATTTCCTCCTTCCTCCTTTTCCCTTCTTCTCTTTAATCCCCCTTTCCCTTCACATCTTCATCTCCTTCCTGGTCCCCTTCTCCCCTTCTTCTTTCTCCTTCCTTTCCCTCCCTCTCCTCCTCCTCCTCCTGCCTCTCTTCTTCAACCATGCTATTTTTCCCCCTATCGTCTTTCCCTTCCCTACTTCCTTCCTTGTCCCTCGTTCCTTCGCCTCCCCCTTCCTCCTCTTCCTCCCCTTCCCTCGCCCCTTCCCCCCTTCCCCTCCCCCCTTCCCCCTCCCCTCCATCTGGGCGTCACGGAGCGAAATATGAAGGGTGCGCGGGCGATAATTCTTACTTCCGGCCGTGAATAATTGGCGTCAAATCGGAAGTGTGTCTTCGTTTCTCCCGCCTGATGGACGCCGGCCGATGGGGGTGGGGGGCGGGGGTGGGGGTGGGGGTGGAGGGGTTTGGATGCTGCTGCTACTACTGATGATGGGGATGCTGGTGAGGCTATGGTTGCGGTTGTGGTTGCGGTTGTGGTTGTGGTTTTGGTTGCTGAGAAAGGGGGTTTTGCTGCAGGGACGGTTGTTGTTGTTGCGATGGTTGTTGATGCTGCTAGTGTTGTGGTGGTTGTAAGTGTAGTTGTTGTTGTTACTACTGTTGCTGATGTTGCAACAACTAGCGAAATAATTTTCAACCTTCTAATTTTGTTCCCCTCTCTGCGCTTTTGATTTCCTCCGCTTTGTTTCTCCCTTTGCGTCTTCTCCTTCCTCTTCTTCTTCTCCCTTTTATTCGTCCTCTTCCTCTCCCTCATTTCTCTGCTATCCTCCACATATTCCTTTTTGTGCTCTTCCTCTTCCTCCTTTTTGTCCTCTTCCTCTTCAGGTGTGGGTAATTCCCTTTTCAAATTCCTTGTTTATCGCTTATTCTTCTTTCGATCTTCCTTCTATGTCCTCTTATGATTTTCTTACTTCGTCTCCCCTCTTTCCATGACACCAACTCTCCCCTCGTTTGCCAGAAGTCATGATCTTTCGTTTCCTCTTTTTCTCTTCCTCTCATTTTATTTTTCCCTGCCCATTTACTTGCTCTTTCTCCATACTTCTCTCCAAATTCCCCTTTCTTACTGCCTTACTTTCCTCTCCTCCCTTCTCCATTCCTCCCCTCCTTCTCTTCTCCATTCCTCCCCTCCTTCCCAACTTCCCTCCCACCATCCCTTTCCTTTCTTTCTTTATCCCTCTCCCTCTTCCTCTCCCTCTCCCCAACATCCCTTTCCCCTCCATCCTTCCCCCTCTCCCCCCCAACATCCCTTTCCCCTCCATTCTTCCTCCCACTCCCTCTCTCCACCACATTTCCCCCCCACCCACCCCCGCCCCCGCCCCCGCCCCCGCTCCGCCCACCTCCAAAGCCAAGGCTACCAATCTTGCTTTTAGCCTTAATAATTGGCCTTCATCTGCGGCCATTCGTCATAGTTTCCGTGGTTCCCGATAAGAATTCCGAGTGGCAGACCGGGCCAGTTTGCAAGATTTAGTGTTGTAATATCTGCTGAGGGGAATTTGTGAGCCTACAGCCCGCGGCTAATATTTATTTTTGAATGATGCATGGCCCGCCCGCTGTACGCTTCCTCTCTCTCTCTCTCTCTCTCTCTTTCGCTTTCTCTTTCTCTCGTTAGGTGTTCGTTGCTCCTTTCTTTGTTGTCTGTTTTTTTTTTCCCATTTTTGCTTTCTGTCTCTCTGTTTCGGGTTTTCTCTTGTTCTCTCTGTCGTCTCTCTCTCTCTTGTTCTCTCTGTCTTTTTCTTTTTTTCCCCTTTTTGCTTTCTGTCTCTCTGTTTCGGGTTTTCTTGCTCTCTCTCTCTCTCTCTTTTCTCTCTCTCTCTCTCTCTCTCTCTCTCTCTCTCTCTCTCTCTCTCTCTCTCTCTCTCTCTCTCTCTCTCTCTCTCTCTCTCTCTCTCTCTCTCTCTCTCTCTCTCTCTCACTGCCTCACTTTCTTGATCGTCTCTTTCTCTCGCTCTAGTCTGGTCTCGAGCGCTCTTTCTCTCACAGACACCGATAGAGTTCGTTGTCATCTGCAAGATTAGTTGCATTTGTGCAATGGCATTTGCTTTGATTACGTGTTGATATTTGGGCTCCATTTTAAGTTTCAATTATTACCACATTTTCTCGACAAAAAAAAAAAAAAAAGAATAAACAAAAAAAGGGTACGTATCTCCCATTCGTGGCTGATTGGGTCCTGCCTTACCTCGCCCTACCGGAGGTCGCGAGTTCGTATCCCCTCGCTGGACCACGGTTGAGGTTAAGCAAGGCATGGACTTTGGCTGTTCTTTGTGTGGATGATAGCTATGGTTGAGAACACTATGAGAACGATCCTTATGGTTGAATGTTATCATTTCGCTTTTTTTTCTCTCTTTCTCCTCCGCAGAATGACTTCCAACTGCTATATGGAAAGGGTAAAGATTGGATGATAACGATAACTACAATTACAAATCAGAGATAAGGTATAAAGAAGAAGTATCATATTGGTAAATGATATGTGAATCCCGTGAAAGGAATAGATACAAAGAAGAGGAAGTGAGGGAGAGGGAGGGGAAGAAGTGATAGAGAGGAAGAGTTGAAGAGAAGAATAGTGAGAGAGAGAGAGAGAGAGAGAGAGAGAGAGAGAGAGAGAGAGAGAGAGAGAGAGAGAGAGAGAGAGAGAGAGAGAGAGAGAGAGAGAGCGAGAGCGAGATAGAGGGATGGATAGATTGAAGAATAAGGGAAGACGAAATAAGGGATGAAGGAGGGAAAAGAGAGATGTGAGCAATAGGGAGGGAAGATAGGAGGCTAAAAGAGGAGGGTTTGAGATGGAGGAGAGAGAAGGTGCAGTGAGGGAGACAAGGAGGGGGGGGGGTGATAAACCGAAGGAGGAGGGGGCGTCGGCAAGACATCTGAGGGATAGCGAGGAGGGCGATGGTTCATTAAGGAGCTGTGTTGGGTTTGATTAGCAAAGGAGAGGAAGTTTTTCCCTTCAGTTCAACATTCATCAAGCGGAGAGGTGGAGGGCCTTCCCCCTACCTCTTCCCCCCCACTCCCCCTCCATCTTCCCTATCCCCCCTCCCCTTCTCCTCTCCTGTATCCTTCTTACTGTTTAAAACTTTTCTCATTAGGGCCTTATAGTGACTCTCATAAGTCATTACGAGCCGCCCGTCCGTCCGCCATCGGGAGGGGGGAGGGGGGAATGGGGGGGGGGGGATTGGAAGCCCAAGTCCGAGCGGGAAAACGCCGCGCCGCCATCTTGCTTTTCTCGGGGGGATACGGGCGTACTCGATTCCCTCTCTCTCTCTCTTTCTTTCTTTCTCTTTCTCTTTCTCTTTCTCTCTCTCTTTCTCTCTCTTTCTCTCTCTTTCTCTCTCTTTCTCTCTCTTTCTCTCTCTCTCTCTCTCTCTCTCTCTCTCTCTCTCTCTCTCTCTCTCTCTCTCTCTCTCTCTCTCTCTCTCTCTCTCTCTCTCTTCCGAAATTGTAATGAATGCTAATGTTTTACATACACCAAGCATCAAAACATTTGGAAATGCAACTACACGTTATTCATATGTTATATTTATACTGCAATTTGCCTAACTGCAGCCATATTATCTTTATGATGCAATTTGCCCAATTGTAACTAGTAACTCGCTCACATAATTGTAAAAAGGAATAATTTAATAGAAAAGATGATAAAACTTTGGTCACCATACTCTTTTTCCCTCATCTTTCTCTCTCTCTCTCTCTCGCTCACGCTCTCTGTATAAATATAGATAGATTAGATAGATAGATAGATAGATAGATATTGATATATATATATATAAATATACATATACATATACATATATATACATATATATAAAGCTCGCTTGTTCGCCCACTCTCTGTCTATCTATCAATCTCTCTATCTCTCACTTGCTTTCTCACTCTTGGGTGCTCTCTCTCCCTTTCT
>NW_028234435.1:14820057-14825057 GCF_977035675.1 Penaeus japonicus
ACTAAGGTTAATGATAACATTAATGGTACTCTAAAGTTCGATTAGTATATTGTCACTCACCTCGAATGGAAAGGTTTCTATGTCACCCCCCCACCCCACCCCACCCCACCCCCATCCTACCAACCACATGCGAAAGAAACGATAAAGAAATATAAAACAATAAACAAGAGATCAAAACACAGGTATATATTTTGTAACTTGTCTTTATCACTGTTAGTTATTAGTCTGAAAGTACATACGCAACATGCACCTGTACTTAACGTTACACATAGGCGAAGCTGAAAGAATCAAACTCACACGGGCGATAAGAAAGAAAGAAAAAAAAAATAGAGAAAACATGGAAAGAAAAAAATAGAAGAGAAAGAAGGAAAATGATAGAAGCAAAAACTGCAAACAAGCCAAGGTGAAGGAATTCTACCATTCGTAAGTAAATACCGACAGACAAACTGCACTGGAATATCAGGTTCCTATTACGTATACACACCAATTAAAAGATGTAAGAATTCACATGAAGCGACAAAAGATAAGGGAAAAAGAAGGGAATATAAAACAGAGTGTCATAAAGAGTAATAACATGTAAACACCGATCCCTAATAGTCCATTAGAGAGGCTTGTAACCAAATATCGCGGGGTAAATAAGGGCACCCCCCGTGGGCAACAATGCAGAAGGGGATGCCACCGCGCCCAAAATTAAACCCAATTATACCGACGTCCCGAAGCAAGCTGCCATTTTGTGATATTGCACTTGAGTGGGCAAGGTGCATTGTGCCAGATGCTGTGGAGTGCTGAAGTGCGGACAAAGGATGAAAAAAAGAAAAAAAATATAGCATTACCTGTTATCGCTCGGAGTTCAATTTATTGTATTCTGGTTCTCTCTCTCTTCTCTTTCTCTTTCTCTCTCTTTCTCTTTCTCTTTCTCTCTCCCTCTTTCTCTTTCTCTTTCTCTTTCTCTTTCTCACTCTCACTCTCCCGTCTCACTTCTCTCCTCTTTCTCTCACGTCTCTACACACTCTTTCTCAACAATCTCGTCAGAGTCTCTCCTCTAAGAGCTCTATCTCTTCTCAAGTCTCTCTCTCTCTCTCCTCTCGACTCTTCTCTCTCGTCTCTTCTCGTCTCTCTCTCTCTCAGTCTCTCCTCTCTCTCTCTCTCTTCTCTCTCTCTCTCTCTCTCTCTCTCTCTCTCTCTCTCTCTCTCTCTCTCTCTCTCTCTCTCTCTCTCTCTCTCTCTCTCTCTCTCCTCTCTCTCTCCTCTCTCTCCTCTCTCTCTCTCTCTCTCAAGCAAAGGGATGTTTGGTCAGAGCTTGTTTGAGGTTTTGATGAATCACGGGACGGAATGTTAACACTGCAGCTTCCAACTTTTCTCTTGATATCGGGAGAGGAAGGAACAAACGGCAGGATGCTGGCACCATGTTGACGCAAGGGTGTCAGTGCCATCGGCTGGTGGCATTAGGGTGAGCTGGAAGGGTGAAGGGTTGCTCTCACTCACCTACTCCCTCACTAATGCATGCACGCATTCACCCACGCGCTCACTCACTCACTCGCTCACCCACTCATTCACATACTCATTCACTCACTACTCACTCACGCACTAAGTCACTCGTTCACACACACACACACACACACACATATATACTCTCTCTCTCTCTCTCTCTCTCTCTCTCTCTCTCTCTCTCTCTCTCTCTCTCTCTCTCCTTCCCTCTCTCTCTCTCTCTCTATCTATCTCGTCTCTCTCTCTATCTTTCGCTTCTCTCCATCTCTCGTCTCTATCTCTTTCTCTCTCTGCGTTTGAATGGCGTGCCTCATTTGAATAGAAGAACCTGTAAGCGCCGCACCTTCATTACGTATGCAAGTAGCCGAAGGGAGGGAAAGGGGGTTGGGGTAGGGGGTAGGGGAGGTGGTATGACGAGGTGTTAGTTTAATTTTTCGTCAGTCACTCACCGTGTCTGGATCTATCTTTCTCTCCTGCCTCTGTGCGTCTCTCTCTGTCTCGCCTTTCTGTGTGTGTGTGTGTGTGTGTGTGTGTGTGTGTGTGTGTGTGTGTGTCTATTTCTCTCTGTTTCTCTTTCTCTCTTTCTCCCTCCCTCCCCCCCTCTCTCCTTCTCCCTCCCTCTCCCTCCCTATCCCTGTCTCCTCCACCTCCTCCTCTTCCTCTCCAGCCACGCCTCCTCAGCAACTCCTACCTACCTTTCTACTTCTCGCCACTTTGTCTCTCGTCGAATATCATTCTTATTATATGTTCTTCAATTCCGATTACGGTTTTTTTTATCCTCTGTTCCATTCTGCGTCACAACCGCGAACAGTGTTAAGGGCCACGGATCACACTTGAGTGGCCCTCAAAGCAGAGGTGATGAAGACACGGAGAGAGAGAGAGAAGTAGGAGAGGTGAGCGGTGAAGACGAGGGGAGAGGAGGAGAGCAGAGAGAGAGATAGAGCGAGAGAGAGAGAGAGATGGAGAGAGAGAGAGAGAGAGAGAGAGAGAGAGAGTGGGAAGAGAGTGCGAGAAGTAGAGAGAGGAGAAGAGAGGGAGGAGGGGATGAGCGAGAGAAGGGCAGAGAGCGAGTGAGAGAGGAGAGAGAGGAGTGAAGAAGAGAGGGAGGAGAGAGATGCGAAAGAGAGAGATAAAGACAGAGAGCGAAGAGAGAAGACAGAGTGAGTGAGAGGCGTAAGAGTGAACTTAGAGTGATGACTTGAACGAATAAATGCAGTGACAAAGAGAAAGAGTTAGCTGCACGAAGAAAGGTGAAAAACGAATAATGTGAGAGTGAGAGCTAGAAGTGAAGAGTGAGAGGTGACGGTGAGTGAGTGATATGAAAAATTAGAGTAAACAGAGTAGAGGGGTGAGAGAGAGTGAAATGTGGGTTGCAGTTGAGTGAGATAAACGAGTGACCCGCTGAGAGAGCGATGTGGAGTTGATGACAGGAGCTGTGAGAGTGTGAGACGAGAGAGTGTGAGAAGTGAGGAGTGTGAGTGAGAAGTTAGTGAGGAGCGGGGTAAGGGGAGGAATGGGGAGAATAAGTGGTGAGGAAATAGCGAAAGAGGGAGAGTAAGAAAATTACTGGTGTAGGGGAAGTATACAAAGCCAAATGCATTTATTTCTTCTTGGCATATAGCGTAATACAGTGAGTGATTTGGAAATTGTGGGATAGGGATGGCGAGGAGGGGAAAGTATGTCAAGCTAGGGTAGGGAAAACGGGGGGAAATAAAAACAAGAAAAGGATTATTTATTTTTTTTTGATAATATTAAATAGATATATTTTATAATTTTTATTTAAATTTAATTATTAATTATTAATTTTATTATTTATAAAAAGGATATAGAAAAATCCGTAAATTATGATATGAGAAAGAAGAAGAAGGAGAATGAAGAGGAAGAAGAAGAAAGAAGTAGCAGTAGAAGAAGAGGAGAAGGAAATAGATGAAAATGTAACAAACGCAGGAAGGGATTAAGAAGGCGAGAAGAAAGAAAAAGGGAAAGGAGCGTGAAGGAGAGGGGCGTGCAAAGGAAATGGCCCTAAGACGGTAGACGACGCAGGGCACGAGGAGCGACACTGGACAGGAGGAGAGGGGAGAAGAAAAAGAACGGCAGTATCCTTTGTTGCCCTTCGACCTTTCTTATGATAATATTTCCCCCCTCTTTCCATCTTCCCCCCATCCCTCCCTCCGTCCCTCTCCCCCTGCTCGCTCCCTTCCCCCTTCCCCATCCCCCCTTCTCGTTCTTCGCTTCCCTACCCCCTCCCCCTCCTGATTCCCCTGCTCTCCCCTTCCACCTTCTTGCACCCTCCCTTCTTTTCTTTCCCTTCCCTCCACTTCACCTTCCCCTTCCCCTTCCCCACCCCCTTCCTCTTCCCCTTCCCCTTCCCCTTCCCCACCCCCTTCCCTCTCCCCTTATTTTTCCTCTTTCCTCCCCTACATTTCCCCCTTCCTATGCCTTCCCCTCTCCACTTTGACAGAGAACTTTCGACTCTACATCAAGGTTACATAAGAGCCGGATTTCCTCCGCTTCTACCTGATTATGTTTATGAGGACAAATATAAAAGAGAGAGAGAGAGAGAGAGAGAGTGTGTGAGAAGAGAAGGCAGGAGAGATGAGAGGGGGGCGAGAGAGAGAGAGAGGAGGGGGAGAGAAGAGAGAGGGAGAAGGAGGGAGGAGAGAGGGGGAGAGGGGAGAAGGAGAGAGAGAGAGAGAGAGAGAGAGAGAGAGATCTGACAGTTTCTGATTTTGAAGCTTTTGTATGGTGATAATAGTCGGTCACTATAGCCGAAGATATAAAAGGTATAAACCGGGTCACACTGTAGCTGCGTGGTGTATAAGGATCCGTGTTTATGATATGTATGTGTGCGACGGTGCGTATGTGAGTGTGCGCGTGTGCGTGTGCGTGTGCGCGTGTGTGTGAATATCGGTTTGTGGTGTTAGTTTCATTCCAGGATTTGCATTTTTTGTGTGTGTGTGCGCACGCATGTATATCTGTGTGCGTGGATTTGAATTTTTTTGTGTGTCTGTATGTCTGTATGCGTTTGCTGTGTGCATATTCATGAAGTGAAAAAAAAAAAAATGTAAGCTCAAGTTACTCTCCGAAAGTACGTGTTTAAGACTGTATGTTATTCAAGTAGTGTAGCCTATTCAGGGAGCCCTACTGTATAATGTATTATTTTCCCTACATAGCATTCGGTAGCACTGGCGGGCAGATGTGGCATGCTGCTGTATAATTATCGTTATTCGGTGTACTTTTCAAACTGTAGTAGATCTCATTATCATAATTGGCAAAGAGCTTTTTTAGAACGTTTATTGCTTCTGATATTGCTTTTATTGCTTTTATGTTGCTGTTATTGCCGGTGTTCGTATTTTTTTTATTTATAATTTCTTTCCAGTTTTGAGTTATTTTCTTTCTTTTATTGGTTTAAAAGCTTTATTACCAGTTACTATTATCTCGTTTACTATTATGTTTATGGGGGTCTCTCTCTCTCTCTCTCTATTTCTCTCTCTCTCTCTCTCTCTCTCTCT
>NW_028234435.1:14827557-14850057 GCF_977035675.1 Penaeus japonicus
CACACAAACACAGGTCACACACACACACACACACACACCACCACACCCACACACACACACACACACAACACACACAGACAAACACACACACACACACACACACACACACACACACACACACACACACACACATACACACAACACACACAAACACAAAAACACCCCCAACCACACACACACAGTTACACACACGCACACAAACACACACACACCACACAGACACACACACACCACACAACAACCCACACCACAACACACACACCACAAACACACACCACACACCACCACAACTCCACACACAGACAAACACACACACACATACACACACACACACAGACAAACACACAGGGGTCTGTACCTGAGGACGTTCTCTAACAAAGTGGCTTGAACAGATCCATCACAATATGCCAGGGAGACCAGGCAGGTGAGGACTGTAATATACGGGGTGGATTGTGGCGTGTGGGAGGAGGGGAGGAGAGGGGAGGGGGGGGGTGAAGGGGAGGATGTGGGCGAGTTGGGGGAGAGGGAGGGGGTAGGGGAGGAGAGGGGAGGGGGGGTGAAGGGGAGGATGTGGGCGAGTTGGGGGAGAGGGAGGGGGTAGGAGGGGAGGGGAGTAGGGGAAGAATAGGAGATAGGGGGTTGGGGAGGTTAGGGTGAGTTAGATAGTGGGGATTAGGAGGGGGGGGGTAGAAGGAGGGGGTATCGCATCCATCACCACCTATGACAAGGATTCGGGTCGATGGGATGCGTGTGTCCCATCACGATTATACGGCGCTTTAGAATCGGCCTTCTCCTTCTTTCTCTCTCTCTCTCTCTTCTCTTCTCTTCTCTTCCACATTCTCTCTCTCTCACTCTTCCTTCCTTCTCTTCTCTCTCTCTCTCTCCCTCTCTCTTTCTCTTCTCTTCCCTTCTCTTCTCTTCTCTTCTCTTCTCTTTTCCTCTTCCTCTCTCTTCTCTTCTCTTCTCTTCTCTTCTCTCTCTCTCTCTCTCTCTTCTCTTCTCTCTTCTCTCTGCTCTTTCTCTTGATTTCCACTCTTTCTCATTGCTCTTTCTCTTTAATTTTCTCACTCTCTTTTCCTCTTGATTTTCTCATCTATTTTCTCTTTTCTTTTTCTTCTTTTCTCTCTCTCTCTCTCTCTCTCTCTCTCTCTCTCTCTCTCTCTCTCTCTCTCTCTCTCTCTCTCTCTCTCTCTCTCTCTCTCTCTCTCTCTCTCTCTCTCTCTCCCTCTCCTTCACTCGCTCTCGCCTCGATGGCCATCCATGGCACTTGTCACGCCATTAGCACTAGTCGCTGGCGAGTCTGAGTGAAGCCAGTGGCGTTACTGATACCCGTAGTGCCTCCTAAGACTTAATTCTCTGACTCTGTAACTACTGTACATTACCATTTATCATTTCTGATCACGCATCGTCACGGCTTGTTTGTAATTGTAACTAATGTATTTTTTTCTTCTTTTTTTTCTAGGTGAGTGGTCTGTGTGAGCCCCGTCCGGATTTGTCAAGGTTGGAGCATAGTATATATATATTTTTTAATGCGACGTATATGCTATTCAACTGTATGGTTTACGTAAGTAAATACAGACAGAAGCAGATACAAATACAAACACAGACACGACCGCACACATGTATGTATATACACATCCATCCATCCGTACCGTAACACATTCATACATATATTCTAATACACCGCACAGTGCGCCGTGGACGAGCCTGGTCTCTACAGCAAAACAAAACAAAACAGTTTTGGGTTGAAACTTCAAACTCTTTTATAAACAGTCTCGGAGTTTTAACATTAAGAAGTGATTTTCAAACGCAACAAACGCGCCCTTTGGTTTATTCTTGTGTATCTTTAGGTAGCGTGGAGAGGGGAGGGGAGGATGGGGAGGGGAGAGAAGGAGGAAGGAGGAAGGAGAGGGAGAAGAGGGATGAAGGGGCGAGAGAGTGAGGAGGAGGAAGACAAGGTGGAGTGAGGAGAAGGAGGAAGAGGAAGGGGAGCGGAGAAGCGTTAGGAGAGGGAGGAAGATAGAGGAAGAAAGTAAATTTATAGTAATAATGATTATTGTTATTATTAATAGTGGTAATGAAATGAAAATATGAAATCTAAGCCACCCCGACTTTGTCTTCTTTTTCTTCTACCCCCTTCATAATTTAAACTTCCCTGCTACCTCAACCTCCTCTTCCCTTTTCTCCGCTCCATCCTCCTCGGGCTCCCCTCCTCCTAACCTCCTCGGCCCCCCTTCCCTCCTCTCAACCTCCTCTCTCTCCAACCTCCTCACCCCTCCCCTCCTCCCACCCTCTTTTCTCTCCATCCTCCTCGTCACCCCCCCTCCTCCCAACCTCCTCTCTTCCCTCAACCTCCTCATCCCCCTCCCTCCCCCCTCCCTCCCCCTCCTTCTCATCGTGATATATGCAAATTTGCTCCGTCGTCGGCGCACTAAATCACCCACATACTTCATGGTCACTTACCTTCCGTATTCTTAAAAGGGGAGGCGCTTGAGCGGCCATTTTCATCCGCATGTAACCGGATTTGCATATTCAAAGCCGACTTCCTTTTTTTCTCTCTCTCTCTCTTCTTTCTCTTTTTTATAGGCAAGGTCGCGGGAACTGCTCGTTTTAAATGGCGGAAGGTCGAAGAGTGTAATCTTTTTCTTTTTTTTCTTTATCCCCTCCCCCTCCTCTTCTCGTTCGCAAGGTCGTGTGGCGATATTTGCATACGTAGGATCCTCAAGGGGTAGGAGAGGGGGAGGGAAGGAAGGAAGAGAGAGAGAAAGGGGAGAAAAGAATGAAAGGAAGGAGGATGGAGAGAGAGGGAGGGTGAAAAGGGAGAGAGGAGAAAGGAAAGAGAGAGAGAGAGAAAGTGAAGGAAAGAAAGAGAGGAAAGAGGATGGAGAGAGGGAGAGGAGATGGTAAAGGGAGAGAGAGGGAAGGAAGAGGAAGAAAGAGAAGCTGAGACAGAAAGGGGGATAGACACCGAGAGAAATAAAGAGAGAGAGAGAGATGAAGAGACCGTTTTTGCATACATACCGGGCTCCATTAATGTACTTCCTGAATTTTGTCTGGATTTAAGGGAGATGGAGAGAAAAGTCTCTCTCTCTCCCTCTCTCCCTCCCTCCCTCCCTCCCTCCCTCCCTCCCTCCCTCTCTCTCTCTCTCTCTCTCTCTCTCTCTCTCTCTCTCTCTCTCTCTCTCTCTCTCTCTCTCTCCCTCTCTCTCTCTCCCTCCCTCCCTCACATACACCTCTTCTCACGCTCACAACCCACACACGTATTGTACATCCTTATTTCTTAATCTCAGAATCTTTCGATCAAGTTTCTAAAGCAAAAAGAAAGGAAAAAAAGTACCGTGGGAGTTGGTTGTCAGGTGACATGCATCCCTTGCAAGCGGGGACTGGGAAGCGAGGGAGGGTGGGGGTGGGGGTGGGGGTGGGGGCGGGGGTTGGGGGTTTGCGTAACTTTCTTGTTCTTGTTATTTCTTCTCTTTTTAGTAGTTGTTGTTTTTGTTATTTTTCTTCTTCATTTTGTTTGTTCTGCTTGTTTTGTTTTATTTCTTATTCCTCCTCCTCCTCCCTTCTCCTCCGCTTCCTCCTCCTCCTCCTCCTCCTCCTCCTCCCTCTTCCTCCCTCTTCCTCCCTCCTCCTCCCTCTTCCTCCCTCCTCCTCCCTTCTCCTCCTCTTCCTCCCTCCTCCTCCCTCCTCCAACCCCTTCCTCCTACGGCACGTGAAGTCGAAATTTGCCACAGTGCGTGCGTACGGGAGGGGGGGGGGGGATGGGGGTAAAGGGGGATACTGATGGTCAAGGGAGATAAGACATCTCCCAGATGATAAAAGTGTAACTGTTTATATATATATATATATATATATATATATATATATATATATATATATATATAAATAATTTTGATGACTGTTCTCTGTAAAAGATATACTTATTATTGATAAAGGACGTACAGAAAATACAAAGGAATGGATAGTAATGCATATGCGAAAGAAAGAAATTGAAGTCTTACCTAATTAGAGATACTTTACTCTTTTTTCGTTTATCTTCCTATTCTTTTTTAGAAAGGAGAAAGGAGATTGAGGAGAAGTCGAAAGAGACAGGAAGGGGGGGGTTGTATGTCAAACAGGCCGCCTACAAACATGTGGGTACGTCACGCCCTCCGTTCACGCGGGCGTTTGGAACTCACGCATGCCCTTACTTGTCGCCGCGGACGTCGCAAGGCACACGCGCGTGAAATTGGCGACTGGACTGTATTTTTTTTTCCTTCTAACCCTTTCTCTTTCTCTCTTTCTCTCTCTCTCTCTTTCTCTCTCTCTCCCTGGCTCTCTCCTCCTCCCTTTCCCCCTCCTCCCTCTGCGTCTCCGTTCCCCTCCCCCCTCCCTTCCCTCTCTCTCCTTCATTCCTTTTTCCCTCTTCCTCCTCCACCCACCCTTATCTCCCCTATTCCTTCTCTCTCCACTTCCCTCTCCACCCTCCTCTCCACCCTCCTCTCCTCCCTCCTCCCTCCCTTCTCACCACCCTCCTCCCTCCCTTCTCTCCACCCTCCTATCTTCCCTCCTTCCTCCCTTCCTCCCCTCCCCCTTTTTCCCTTTCCTTCCCTCCATCCCAACCTACCCCCCACCCCACCCCCACCCTGTCTCCTCCGCGGTAATACGAAGGAAGCGCACACGCCTTGTCAGATAATGAGGATCCGCTCCCGGTGTCTGTCTTTCGGCTGTCGTCGTACGCAAATTGGGGGCGTGATGGGCGGCGGGTGATGTCAGGAGGAAGGGGGGGGGGGGTGCGTATATATTGTCCTTCTTTTGATTCTCTTTTTCTTCGCTTTGTCTCTTTTTTTTTCTTCTTCTTCTTCTTCTTTCGTTATTTTTTCGTCCTCGCCTTCTGTTTCTCTCTTTCTCTTTCTCCCTTTTTTCTCATTTTTTCCCATTCTTCATTTTCTCTCCTTCATATTCTCTCTTTCTCTCCCCCTTTCTCTCTCTCTCCCTCCCTCCCTCCCTCCCTCCCTCCCTCCCTCCCCACTCTCTCTCTCTCTCTCTCTCTCTCACCTATTCTTTCCTCCCTCACTCCCTCAGTATCCCCATATCTCCCTCCTCTTTGTCCCCAACACTCCCTCCCCACCTTCCCCATTCTGTCTCCTTCCCTCCCTCCCAAAACAAGTCACGCTCACCCTCTCCCTCCCTCTTCTCCCCGCAAGCCATCTAACCATCCACCCTCTCCCCATCCTCACCTACCGTCTCCCTATACTCCACCCTCTCTCTCCCCCTTCCAAAATAAGCCACTTCTTCCTCATTATTCCCCTCCCTTTCCCTCTCCCTTTCCCTCTCCTTCCTCTGCCCATCCTCCACCCCCGTCTCTTCTAACATAAGTCACTTCATATATTCTCCTCTTCCCTCTCACCCCCCACCCCCTTACCCTCACCTAAATAAGTCACTTCACATATCCTCCTCCTTGTCCCTATATCGCCCTATCCCTATCCGTATCCCACCCCCCTCACCTCACTCCCCACCCCTAACCTAATCCCTTCCCCTCCCCACCACCTTCTCCCACCACCACCCCTCCCCCCCTTAAAAATAAGTCACCTCCCTCATATGCCTTCACCTAATAGCGAATGACACCTGTTTTGCGCTCAAGCGATTGCGTAACTCCCGAACCATAAGGGGGTGTAGGGGGGTAGGGAGGGCAGGGGACAGGGGAGCAATTGGGGGGAGGGGGGATATCCATGCGCGTCGCCTGGGGGGGGGAGGGCTACAGTCAGACATTCAGACATGCGGCAGACATGGACTGATGGGAAGGATGAGGGATTTTAATAAGCGGGGTGGGTGGTGGGTAGGAGAGGGGGTTGGGAGGCAGGGGGTAGTTAGGGGTGAGGGGGGGTCGGTCTCTCACAAGTGCTTCTGTTCGTGGTTGTTGTTGTTGTTGCGGGTTAGTTTGTTGTTTTGTTGTCGTGGTCATTAGATTTACGATTATCGTCATCAACGGTGTTGTTGCTATTGTTGTTGTCCTTTTTTTTACTCTTATTGTCGTAGTTGTTGTTATCATCGCCTGATAATGATAGTGTTATTGATGATAGCAACAGTAATGGTAATAATGATTATGATAAGTATAATGATAATGATATTATTCAATGATGATATTAGTTATGATAATGATAATGATGATATTGACAATGGTATCAATAACAACATCATTTATTATCTTTGTTATTGTTATGATTATTATGGTATGTTAATGCTGCTGCTGCTGCTGATGATGATCGTTAATTCCTCATTACAATTATCATCATTAATCTAACATCATCATCATCATTATTAATCTAACATCATCATCATTAGTCTAACATCATCATCAACATCATCATCATTAGTCTAACATCATCATCATCATCATTATTAATCTAACATCATCATCATCATTATTAATCTAACATCATCATCATCATTAGTCCAACATCATCATCATCATCATTATTAATCTAACATCATCATCATCATCATTATTAATCTAACATCATCATCATCATTAGTCCAACATCATCATCATCATTATTAATCTAACATCATCATCATCATCATTATTAATCTAACATCATCATCATTATTCATCTATCATCGTCATCATCATTATTCTCCTTCTGCTTCTGTTTATCAGTTACTTCCTCTTGCTCATCGTCCCTCTGCCCTCCAACTCCGTCTCTATCCACTGCTTCTTTATCATCTCTTCCTCCTGATTCTTCTATCCTTCCTCCTGTTTTTTCCTCCTCCTCCTCCTCCTCCTCCTCCTCCTCCTCCTACTTCTCCTTCTCCTCCCCTCTCCTATCCTTTCCCTCCCTTCTTCTCCTCTTCCTCCCTCCTCCCGTCCGCCCCCCCCCCCTCCCCGATCCCCGGCGCGCCGTGCCCCGCGGGCGCTGCCCTCCGCGTCCGCGCCTCCTAATCATGTTTGTCACTGGCTCCGCGGGGACGCATTGCGGATTCCGACGGGTTCTCTCACTTGATACTTTTATTACTTTTTTGATGAAGGTTGATTGAATAATTGAATTAGCCATTCATTTATACGGCAGCGGCGGGCACGTGGGTAGGCAAAGTACCAGCCGGGCCGCGGGCGCCCCGGGCCGTCCCCGCCGCAGCGCCGCGTTTCCCCGATCGCTTCGTCCTCGCGCGCGCGCCGGCCGAAGCGGCGGGCCTCGGCGCGCGGCGGCCGAGCGAAGCGTTCTGCGCCTGACCGAAGCCTTCCGGAAAACCTGCCACGCTCTTGATGAATACATGAATATGCAAAGTGGGGGATTAATATTAAAACATCTCGGGGATCTGTTGAATATTAATCTCGAAGCGGCCTCATCTCACTCCGCCTCCTCCTCCTCCTCCATCTTCCATCTCCTCCTCCTCCTCGTCTTCTTCCTCCGGTCTTACCACTCCTCCCGCTCCATCTCCTTCCCTTTTTTTCCTCCATTTTTGTCTTCTCATTTGCCTCCTCTTGCCCTTGCTCATTTTTCTTCCTTCGCTGATTCTCCTTCCTCATTCTCTTTCTTCATTACCTTCATCCTGCTCTCCTCCTCTTCCTCCTCTTTATTTTTCTTCTTCCTTCTTCTTCTTCTTATTATTATTATTATTATTATCATTATTATTATTCCAAATCCTCTTGCGTTTCTTCTTCTTTCTCTTCTTTCTTCTTCTTTCTCTTCTTTCTTCCTCTTCGTCTTCATCTTTTATCATATCCCATATTCCGGTCCCTCTTCTCCACCTCCTCTTCTCCCACCTCTTCCTCTTCCTTCCCCTCCCCTTTCCTTACCCATTTCACACCTTCCCCCCCCCCCCTTTTCCTGCTACCGGGCGTCGGAGAAGGTGTCAGTTGGAGGGGGGTGGGGGTGGGGATATAGGGTGGAGGGGGTGGGGGTGGGGGTCAAGTGGGCGTTGGTAGGCCGAGAAGTGCCGTGTTGTTGGGTAAAGGGGTTAGTTAGACGGGCGGACACGGGCGTAATTGGCAGTCGGGAAGCATTAGCATTGGTCAGGGCGGAGGGACGGAAGAGGAGGATGGGAGGGAGGAAGGGTGGTGGTGGTGGTTGGGTGGGGGTGGGGAAGGGGAAGGAAGATGGGGAGGAGGAGCATGGAAACAAGAAAAGGGTGAGGAAGAGCAGGGATGAGAGGGAGAGATAAAGGATGTGAGCGCAAGAAGAGAAGAAAATTGAGAATGGGGGAAATAGAAGAAAGGACGTAGAAAGAAGACCAAAAAGTAAACAAAGAGAGCAAGAGTAAAGAAAAGATGGAAAAACATAGAAAGATAAAATAAAAGAGAGGGAAGTAGGAAAACAGAAAAACGTAACTGGACCGAAAGAAGTAAGAAAAGAGAGACTGAAAAAAGAAAAGAAAAATACAAAAAGAGAGAAACAAAAAGTAAAGAAAAGAACAAGCCGACAAGAGGTTTCGAAGTGAAGTGCCAAGGGTCGAGCACCGCCGACGGTACGACCCGGCGCGCGGCGTCGGTGCACGGACGTCAGGCCGAGCGAGTGTCAGCCTCGTCCACTGGTCTCTGACGCCCGGCTGACGGTTAGCGGTCGGTGTAGGGGAGGGAGGGAGGGGGAAGGGCAGAGGGGGAGAGGATGGAGAGAAGGAATAGAAAGGAAGAAAGGGTGAGAGGGAGGGGGAGGTGGGAGAGAGGGATGGGTAGGAGGGAGGGAAAGGAAGAGAGGAAGGGGAAAGGAAGAGAAGGAGAGAGGGAGGGGAAGGAGGGACAAAGGGAGAGGGGAAAGAGAAGGGAGACTATGGGGGGGATTGGAATTGGAAGGAATGGGGAAGGAAGGCAGAAGGGGGAGGGGAAGAGAATGGATGGTGGAAAAGGGAAAGGTAGAGGGGAAAACAGGAGGAGGTAGAGGGGAAAACATGAGAAGGTAGAGGAGGTTAAGAGAGGGTGGGAGAGGGGAAAGGGGGAAGAGGGGATGGGGAATAGGAGAAGGAAGAAGGGGAAGAGAAGAGGGGATGGGAGAGGGAGGAGGGGGAAGTGGGAAAAGGGGAAGGGAGAGGGGAATAGGGGAAGGGAGAGTAGGTAGGAGGAGGGGAAGGGCCAGATCTCAAGCGTCGAGAATGCGAATTGATATTCCAGGTGTTGAGCGGGTAGGGTTATTGGGGAGGGTGGGGTCGGTGGGGGGGGTTGGGGGAAAGATGGTGGGGGGAGGGAGGGGGCGGGGGGAGAATGTTCACGTCGTTGGTTATGCTGTTGTCAGTCCCGGTGTCCAGGTATGTTGTCAGGTGGTGTTGCCACAAGTGTCCTGGTGTGCTGTCACTGGTGGCCCGATTTGTTTTCAGTTGATGTTGTCAATTGTCTCTCGGTGTGTTTTCAGATGTTGTCAATTGTTTCTCAGTGTGTTGTCAGAGGGTGTTGTCACTGGTGTCCGGGTGCGTTGACGTCATTGTGGCGTGGTGGCAGATTTGGATAATGCGGTGCAGATGGCTGACAACACCATCATCTGATAAGGTGGCAGCGATGTCACCATGTTGTGATGTCAATGTAATTATTTTTCCTTTTTTATTCGGACGACGATGCTGATGGCGATACAACTCGCTAACAAGACAAGCCAGGTCGACACATCTCGCACAGAAGTCACACCGGAGCGACGGCGATATGCGAGCGTTCTCTCTCTCTCTCTCTCTCTCTCTCTCTCTCTCTCTCTCTCTCTCTCTCTCTCTCTCTCTCTCTCTCTCTCTCTCTCCCTCTCTCTCTCTCTCTCTGTCTTTAGCTATCTAGTTGTCTATCTTTTTATTTGTCTATATCTATATATATCCTCTCTCTATGTCTCCCTCTCCCTCCCCCTCTAAATTCTCTCAGTCCCTCTCCACCTTCATCCCTCTCTCTTTATCTCCCTCTCTCCCTTTCTCAATCCCTCCCTTTCTCCCTCCCTTTTTCTCTCCCTCCCTTCCCTCCCTCCCTTTTTCTCTCTCTCCCTTCCCTCCCTCCCTCATTCCTCCCTTCATCCCTCCCCCAACCCCCTTCCCTCCCCCCTCCCTCAGGATGCTGCGTCATCTCGACATGCTGATACCGTCTGATGGCGTCAGTCGATGATGATTAACTAGTGAGGCAGGTAGCTTGTCTGAGCGGCCGTGGCGGTGGCGGTGACAGCGCCAGACAGCTGGCCGAGTGACAGCAGGAGAAGTCGCTTACCAGGGGGGTGCCGAAGGTGACACCTGATGCTGTCGGATGCTGTTGGGCGCCCTCCTCCGGCGACGGCGTGGCAGGAACGCTGTAGATTTTTGTCGCTGCTGTCGGGGATGACTAGGCTGCTAATCAGATGGTGCGGCCGATGTGGTCGATGCGCCGGGATAGAGAGATAGAGAGAAATAGAGGGAAATAGAGGGATAGAGAGATAGAAAGAAATAAAGAGATGGAGAGATATAGAGATAGAGAAAGAGAGAGACAGATAGGGGGAGAGAGAGATAAAGGGAGAGAGCAAGAGCGAGATAGAGAGAGAATAGAGATAGACACAACGATAGCGATAACGAGATATAGCAAATCTGGACGAGCGAAAGTGTAATTAATTAATATCCCAGGCGATCGAAGACTAAGTAGGATGCTATTACCTCAATCTGGAGCATCAACGGCCCTGCTTGGCATCACGAACTCATACCCTTGATGCAGAGAACCACCCAGCGTCTAAAGCCAGCCAACTACCATCCACGCGATCGCCATCCCATCCGTCTGCACACGACGGAATTGCCGCGAATTGAGGACGGGGCGTCGCCATGCCATATACCTCCAGCATTAGGTTGCCATACCTCTCAGGGAGCGCGCGCAGAGTCCCTGTCCTTCCCACGGCAATTAGCGCAATGAAAGCGTTCCGCGGGAGGATTTCATTAGGCAGAAAGGGTCTCTCCTCTCTCTCTCTCTCTCTCTCTCTCTCTCTCTCTCTCTCTCTCTCTCTCTCTCTCTCTACATTCATACCTCTTTTCTCTCTCTCTCTCCTCTCTCCCTCTCCTCTCCTCTCTCTCTCCCTCTCTCTCTCGCTCTCTCTCTCTCTCTCTCTTTTCCTCTCCCTCTCCCTCTCCCTCTCCCTCACTCTCTCCCTCTCTCTCTCTCCCCTCTCTCCTCCTCTCTCCTCTCCCTCTCCCTCTCCCTCTCTCCCTCTCTTCTCTCTCTCTCCTCTCCCTCTCTCTCTCTCCCTCTCCCTCACTCCTCTCTCTCTCTCTCCTCTCTTCTCTCTCTCTCCTCTCTCTCTCTCTCTTCTCTCTCCTCTCTCTATCCTCACTCTTCTCTCTCTCCTCTCTCTCTCCCTCTCTCTCTCCCTCTCTCTCTCTCTATCTCTCCCCCTTCTCTCTCTCCTTTCCTCTCTCTTTCTCCTCTCCCTCTCACTCTGCTCTCATCTCTCTCACTCTCTCTCTCTCTCATTCTCTCTCTCTCTCTCTCTCTCATCTCTCTCTTCCTCTCTCTCTCTCTTCTCTCTCTCTCTCTCACCTCTCTTCTCCTCTCTCTCCTACTCCTCTCTCTCCTCTCTCTCCCCCCTCTTCTCTCCTCTCTCTCTCTCTCTCTATCTCTCTCTCTCTCTCTCTCCTTCTCTCTCTCTCCTTCTCTCTCCTCCTCTCTCATCTCTCTCCTCTCTCTCTCTTCATCTCCTCATCCCTCGTTTCTCTCTCTCTCTCTCTCTCTCTCTCTCTCTCTCTCTCTCTCTCTCTCTCTCTCTCTCTCTCTCTCTCTCTCTCTCTCTCTCTTCTCGGAGGGACGAAGTACTCCGCCGCTCCTCCTTCTTTTCTGCTTCTTGGGAGGTGTTGAAGAAAGAGGGAGGGGGGGGGGGGGGGGGGTATTTCGATAGGGGGCGCGGTAGGCGGGGCGGGCGGGGTGCGGTGCGTAGGTCCGGGCGTCGTGAGGCGCGGCAATCTTGGAATGGGCTTTCTGGGTGGGAGAGGTGGGAGTGGGGGGGGTGGAAGGGTGGGGGGAAAAAAGCGTCCACTATAAGTCTGTTGGGCATATTCAAGGATTGATGTATTGATTAGGGAAGAGGGAGAGATAGAGACAGAGACAGAGATAGAGATAGAGATAGAGATATGCGAATAGAAGAAAAAGATAAGATAGAAAAAGAACATGAGATAGAAATAGAAATAGAAATTAGAGACAAAAGATAAAACAGAGACAAGATTAGAAATAGAGATAGAAATAAAGATAGAGACAGAGACAGAGACAGAGACAGAGACAGAGACAGAGACAGAGACAGAGACAGAGACAGAGAAATAGAAATAGAAATAGAAATAGAAATAGAAATAGAAATAGAAATAGAAATAGAAATAGAAATAGAAATAGAAATAGAAATAGAAATAGAAATAGAAATAGAAATAGAAATAGAAATAGAAATAGAGAAAGAGAGGAAGAGATAGAGATAGAGATAGAGATAGAGACAGAGACAGAGACAGAGACAGAGACAGAGACAGAGACAGAGACAGAGACAGAGACAGAGACAGAGACAGAGACAGAGACAGAGACAGAGACAGAGACAGAGACAGAGACAGAGACAGAGACAGAGACAGAGACAGAGACAGAGACAGAGACAGAGACAGAGATAGAAATAGACATAGAAATAGAAATAGAAATAGAAATAGAAATAGAAATAGAAATAGAGAGAGACAGAGACAGAGACAGGGATAGAGACGGAGACGGAGACAGAGATAGGGATATAAATAGAGACAGGGACAAAGGCAGAGGCAGAGACAGACATAGAGACAGAGACAGTGACAGAGACAGAAACAGAGATAAAGATAGAGACAGAGATAGAAATAGAGACAGAGATAACGATAGAGACAGAGACAGAGATAAGAATAGAGATAGACACAGAGACAGAGACAGAGACAGAGATAGAGATAGAAATAGAAAAAGAAATAGAAATAGAAATAGAAATAGAAATAGAAATAGAAATAGAGATAGAGATAGAAATAGAGACAGAGGCAGAGACAGAGATAGAGACAGAGACAGAGACAGAGACAGAGATAGAGATAGAGACAGAGATAGAGATAGAGATAGAGATAGAGATAGAGATAGAGATAGAGATAGAGATAGAGATAGATAGAGACAGAGACAGAGATTGAAATAGAGACAGAGACAGAGACAGAGACAGAGACAGAGACAGAGACAGAGACAGAGACAGAGACAGAGACAGAGACAGAGACAGAGACAGAGACAGAGACAGAGACAGAGACAGAGACAGAGACAGAGATAGAAATAGAAATAGAAATAGAAATAGAGAAGACAGAGACAGAGACAGAGACAGAGACAGAGACAGAGACAGAGATAGAGATAGAGATAGAAAAAGAGACAGAGATAGAAATAGAAATAGAAATAGAGACAGAGATAGAAACAGAGACAGAGATAGAAATAGAGATAGAAATAAAGATAGAGATAGAGATAGAGACAGAGAAAGAGAGAGAGAGAGAGACAGAGACAGATACAATGACAGAGACAGAGATAGAAATAGAAATAGAAATAGAAATAGAAATAGAAATAGAAATAGAAAGAGAAAGAGAAAGAGAAAGAGAAAGAGAAAGAGAAATAGAAATAGAAATAGAAATAGAAATAGAAATAGAAATAGAAATAGAAATAGAAATAGAAATAGAAATAAGCTGCCCTCTACTTGCCTCTCCTCTCCTCTGTCGCTCTCCTCCCTTCTCCTCTCTCTCTCTCTATCTCTCCGCTCTCCTTCCCCCTGACCCCTATTACTGCCTTTGTTTGGACATTCTGTGTTTTCCATCCTCGGTGCCCTCCCCTCCCCTCTCCTCCCTTCCCCTTCCTCGCCTTTCCCTTCCCCTCTCCTCCCTTCCCCTCTCCTCCCTTCCCTTCCCCTCTCCTCCCTTCCCTTCCCCTCCCTTCCCCTCCCCTTCCCCTCCCCTTCCTTGCTTTTCCCTTACCTCGCCTCTTTTCCTTCCCTCATCATTGCGGGATTGTAATATGAATGAGGCGATACAGGCTGGTCGTGTCGGGGAGTGAGGAGGGAAGGAAAACAGAGAGAGAAAGAGAAAGAGAGAGAGAGAAAGAGAGAGAAAGAAAAAGAGAGAGAAAGAAAGAGAAAGAAAGAGAGAGAAAGAAAGAGAGAGAGAGAGAGAGAGAGAGAGAGAGAGAGAGAGAGAGAGAGAGAGAGAGAGAGAGAGAGAGAGAGAGAGAGAGAGAGAAGGGGGAGGTAAAAAGAGGGACAAAATACCAAGGCAAAAATTAAAAAGGGGAAAAAAAGAAAAGAGAGGAGAGAGAAGTAAAAATTAACAGGAAGATAAAGAGACAGAGAGAAGGAGAGACAAACAGACAAACAAAGAAGGGGATAAGAGAGACAATTCGAAATCACAGAGGGAACCAGAGGGGAGATAGTGAGCACAGAGGGGAGGTGAGGGGAATCATTTAGCTCGACCAGTGTCTCCCAAATTGATAACCTCCTTACCTGGACGCTGAGTAATTCAGAGAGGGGGAAAGGGAAGCTTTTAATGTTGCAAGCGTTTTGTGCCGAATCTGACCTGAGGCATGGCCGCTTCTTTGACCTAATGCGATAACAAAAGTTAATGGTTGTGATAATAGTCGTGGCGATGGTAGTTATCGGGAGAACGTTAATGCTTATCTGAGGGGTAGAAATGGCGGAATGGTTTGGATAACGGTAAATTTGTTTCTGTTTTTGTAAGACTTATAATGTTTGGTTTCTTTGGTTTGTATGCGCGCGCACGCACACACACACACACACACACACACACACACACACACACACACACACACACACACACACACACACACACACACACACACACACATATATAGATAGATAGATAGATAGATAGATATGCATAGCTTTCTTTTTCTTCTTTTTCTTTTACGTTATCTTGCTTCCTTCTTCAACATCCTTATTTTTTTCTTGTCTTTCTTTTTCCTTTCTCTCACTTTCTATTTTGTCTCCTATTCCATGAGTTATCTAAGTCCTCTTAAGTCTGATCTCTTACTCCCTTTCGCTTCTTTCAATCTATCTCGTATTCTTTTTTCTTTTTCTTTTATTTCTCTTTCTTCTTTCACTCATGCTTTACACCCTTCTTTTCCATTATTTCTTTTTGTAATTTGTTTAAATTGAAGGACTATTTTTATATAAATGTTAACATGAAAAGAAAAAGTAAAATTATGATAATGATAAAAATTATGATATCAAGGATAATAATGATAATATGATAATGATATTGATATTGATAATAGATACACTTATAACTAAGATAAAGTAGTAAAAAAACAACAACTCAACAATCAAGCCTTCTCTTCCATAACCACCGACATTACTGATATTGTAGCAACTGCACTTGCAATGCTCACACAGCACCACACACTTCCATCACTAGCAGCCATTACCATCACACCATCATTATCATTGCAGAGTCATCATCAAGTCATCAATGCTGTTACGGCCATGTCAGCCCTACAGATAGTGAACTAGTACTGCTAGTAGCACTAACCACCACGTCTAATTCTAGTTTTACTATTGCTGCCATAGAATTACTATGATTACCATTATTACTGTTGTTACTCCTGCAGCTGCTGAGGGTGATAATGATATTGATAATTCGGCGTAAATAATGATATTGGTTGCTATGGTAACGCTTGTGATTTTGTTAACGATAGCGGATACGACAATAAACCATCACCATCATTGTCATTATCATGATTTTGATTTGAAAGTCGTTATCATTATCATTAGTCTAATCATAATACATGAATAGTGTTAAAACACGTGGAACACCGTTCATAATGATCATAGTAATGATAAATGATAGTGATAACAATAAATAAACATGAACGTTGATGATAATGACAATATAACTATAACTACTGTAACCAGCCTCAACCATTCAACCGACAACAACAAAAACCAGCAAAAATCAAACAGCGAAAACAACAACAACAAGAACGATAACAAAGACAGTAACAACAGCACCACACTCCTCGCGCCGGCCGCCATCTCCTCAGCCTCGCCAATTCCGAGCTAGTACCGCGCGGGGGTCCTTTATCGAATTAAAAGTTGTGGATATCATTTAGATTTCCGCTTATCAAACTAGGCGGGCCGTGTCTGGCCATACCTCCCCTCCCCCCCCCCTTCCGTCGCTCCCTTCCCTTTACCCTCCCCCTCCCCTTTTCGAATCTTCAGTAGATTTTTTTTTATTATCCTTCTCTTTTCATTTTTCTTCTTGTGTCTGTCTGTCAATCTCATCATTATTTTCCTCTTCTTCCTCTTCCTCTTCCTCCCTGCTTCCTTCTTCCTTCCTTCCTCCTTCCTTCTTCCTTCTTCCTTCTCTTCCCTCCTTCCTTCTCCTCTTCAACCTTCCTCCCTGCTTCCTCCTTCCTTCCTTCCTTCCTCTTTCTTCCCCACGAGGGAAGAGGGGGAAAAGGGAAGCTGAGAGAGGGAGGGGAGTAGAACCATCTCTAATTCCCCCCCATCCCTCCTCCCTCATCCCGCCCTCTCTTCCTTCCATCCCCCCCCCTCTTCCTTCCTCTTCCCCTCCCCCCCTCCTCCACCCTTCCTCCTCCACCCCCATCTTCCCTCGGTCAGTCCACAAGAACTTATCTAATTTTGGGCCGGCGGTATTTCATTTCGTGTGTCCGCGGGCAGAAACAAGTTTTGGATTTGAGATTTCAATTATGGCTCCGACCGAGTTTCTTCGAGGCGGATTATGAATCGGCTAATTGCATCAGGGAATATCGTGGCTGAGGGGAAAGGGGGGAAGGAGGAGGAGGAAGGAGGGGAAAAGGGGGGAGAAGGGAAGGAGGAATTGGGAGAGAGGGGCGGTGGGGGATGGCTACGGACGGAATATCGTGGCTGAGGGGAAAAGGGGGAAGGGGAAAGGAAGGGGCGGGGGAGGATGGCTAAGGAGGGGTGGGCTTGCGAGTAGGGAGAGGGCAAGGGAGGGGGGGTTGAGGAAAGGGAGAGAGGGGGGAGGGAGGGGTGGTTGAGGAAAGGGAGAGAGGGGGGAGGTGTGGGTGGGGTTAGGAGATGTGGATGGTGTGGGAGGGGTGTGGGTGAAGGAAGGGAATCCCGTGAAGGGTGGGGGGAAGAGAGGGGAAGGAGAGAAGGAGGGGAGAGTAGGACTGAGGGCAACGACGGGGAGGAAGGAGAGGAGCGAAGGGGAGAGAGTAAGGGAGGCGAAGAAGAGCAAGGAGAGAGGGAGAGGCAAGGGAGTGAAGCAGAGGAAAAGAGAAGCATCTGGGGAGTAAAATTTGGGGGATGGAGATGGTGAGGATCTGGAGTGCATATTCGGAGAGAGAGAGAAAGAGAGAGAGAGAGAGAGAGAGAGAGAGAGAGAGAGAGAGAGAGAGAGAGAGAGAGAGAGAGAGAGAGAGAGAGAGAGAGAGAGAGAGAGAGAGGAGTGAAAGAGGGAGAGGGAGAAGGAGAGCGAGAGGGAGTGATATATATAGAGAGAGAGAGACAGAGACAGAAAGAAAGAGACAGAGACAGAGACAGAGACATAGAGAGATAACTTTGTATTGTAGATCATTAATAATAACCAGTGCAACACAAATCTCATTAAGGCAGACAGTATCCAAACATGTCAGAGCATAAAAACAAGAGGAAAAGACGAGAGAAAAACGGATTCGATACACAACAAACAAACAAGCAAACAAAATAGATTAGATAAGGCATAGAAAAGATAGTATTCACGACTGAAGTCATGTAGAGAATATAAAGACAAGAAAGGTAAGAATGAAGAAAATGAAATAAAAGAATGACTCACAAGATCTATAAAACAGGACACATTGCCAGTAATCATTTCTTTTCTTTTTTGTTCCCTGTTTTATCGTTATTATTATTATATTACTTGATTCGTTTATGAGGTTGCGTCATATATTGATTATCATTGACATATATAATTTTGTTTCTATTTTTCCTATATTTATTATTCTATATTTATTTTATTTCATTTTTACTTTCTTTTTGAGACGAAAGGTGAGATGGGGGGGTAGTAGAAATCCCCCTTCCCCCATTCTCCTCTTCCCCCGTTCCCTTTTATATCCCCTTCCCCTCTTCCCTCCTGTCTCCCCTTCCCCTCCTACCTCCCCTTCCCCCTATCCCCTTCTACCTCCCTTCCCCCTTCCCTTCCTACCTCCCCTTCCCCCTTCTCCTTCTACCTCCCCATCCCCTTCCCCTTTCCCCTTCCCCCTTCCCCTTCCCCCTTCCCCTTCCCCCTTATCTCCCTCCCCTCCTATCTTCCCTCCTCCCAAACCACACACGCCGAAGAAATTATTAATGGGGGAAAATGAGAATAAGACATTTATAGAAAAGTTTGATTAGGAAATTAACTTTGGGGGGGAAACTTTGGTTCTGGAATTAAATGAGAAAGTGCAGACTGCTAGGCTTATCAAACAGAGGCAGAGAAACGGAAAAAGGGTGAAAGAGGGAAAGAGAGAAAGAGGGAAAGAGTGAATGAAAAGGAATTCCATTGAAGGTGAAGTCATAGGAAAACTTGATAAAATAAATAGAAATGTTAAGAGAACGACAGACAGAGGGAAGGAATTAGAAGAAGTTTGGCCATCGAAAGGAGAAAGAGAGAGAGAGAGAGAGAGAGAGAGAGAGAGAGAGAGAGAGAGAGAGAGAGAGAGAGAGAGAGAGAGAGAGAGAGAGAGAGAGAGAGAGACCAAATGCAGGAGAGAGAGAGGGAGAAGGGGAGAGAGAGAAAAAAAAGGAAGAAAGAAAGGAATAAAATAAATGAATAAAGAAATAGAGAACGAAAGAAAACGAAAGAGAAAGAAAAAGAAGAAAAAAATCTAGATAAGAACCAAGAGATACCAGAAACGACCCTCGCTACTCGGCGCTCGAATCTAACATATTCAAAGCGAGCGAAAGACACAGATGAGAGAGACAGATCTCAAGAGATCGCGCGAGACATAGCCCCTCCAGCCCACCCCACACACCCCTCCAGCCCACCCCCACCCCACACCCCCCTCCAGCCCACCCTACACCCCCCACACCCCCCTCCAGCCCACCCCACCTCACATCCCCCTCCAGCCCACCCTACACACCCCACACACCCCTCCAGCCCACCCCACCTCACATCCCCCTCCAGCCCACCCCACCCCACCCCTCAACCCCCCTCGCGAGCTCTGTGGCATCTCGGATCGCTTCGGAATTTGCATAATATAATGGTGTCGATCCCGCAGAAGATCAACTTGATGGAGATGTTGATTGTTTATGATAATGGCTGATATTCCCTGGCTTTGTCATTTCATTTTCACGTCATCACGGTCATGTTCATTATCATCATGGTATTGGTACTCGGGTCGTCATTATTGCTCATTATTTCGTGTTTAACATTTTTATCGGATTTGCTTTTATGAGGATTCTATCTTCTTCCTTTTTGTTGTTGTCTTCTTTTTTCTTCCCTTTCTTTTCTTCCTTTTTTTTTATCTTGTTTCTTTTCGTGTCTTTTTTTTCTTCATTTTCTACTTTTCTTCTTTTTTTCGTTTTCTTTTTCGCTTTTTTTTCTCCCTCATCTTTCTCTTTTTCGTTTTCGTCTTCTTTTTTTTTCTTCTTTGTCTTTTTCGTTTTCCAGATTCCTTTTCCTTCTTATTTTTCATCATTTTACTACCCCTTCACCTTCTCGATCTTCTTTTTATTTCGATTTATCTCTCCTCCTCTTCTTCTTCTTCCTCTTCACCTCCTCCTTCCTCTTCATTTCCTTCTCCGCTTCCTTCGTTAATCGTTATTTTTGTCGTTACTGCGTTTGTTGTGCTTGCCATTTTGGCTGATATCAACAAAGGTATCTGTTGATTCATTAATAATTTATTTATTCAAATGTTGTATTTATCGCCAATATCAGCCTCTGCGGTCAGTTTAGAAGGGAGGATCATTAACAAACATAATTATTGCTGGAGACGGTGAAGGGCATGAGCCTAAGGAGGTGGAGGGGGTGGAGGTGGAGGTGGGGGTGGAGGTGGGGGTGGTTGTGGTGGTGGTGGTGGAGGAGGTGGAGGGGGTGGAGGTGGAGGGGGTGGAGGTGGGGGTGGTTGTGGTGGTGGTGGTGGAGGGGGTGGAGGTGGAGGTGGAGGTGGAGGGGGTGGAGGTGGGGGTGGTTGTGGTGGTGGTGGAGGTGGAGGGGGTGGAGGTGGAGGTGGAGGTGGAGGTGGGGGTGGTGGTGGAGGTGGTGGAGGGGGAGGGGGGGGAGGTGGAGGGGGTGGAGGTGGGGTGGTTTTTGGTGGTGGTGGTGGTGGTGGAGGTGGGTGGAGGAGGGGGTGGAGGGGAGGTGGAACCGTCGACTCTTTTTTTTTAATATTCCCTTAAGTTTTAAGACTAGGAGATGAAATGAGGAAAAATGAGGTACCTGCCCAAAATGACAAGGGTGGTGGAGGTGGAGGTGAAAGTGGTAGACGAGGAGGAGGGAAAAAGGATAATTAATAAGAGAAAGCGAAATGGGAACTAGAGAATAAAAAAAGAACGAGAAGGAGGAATGAGAGATGAGAAGAATCAAAGTAAGGGAGAAAAAAGAAGGGATGGGCATAACAGCGAAAAAAATGAGAGAGAAAAATAACGAATATTTTTTTAAAGAAATAAGAAGGAAAAAAAGAGGGAAATTAGAAAAAGAGGAGGAAATAGGGAAAATAGGAAAAAAAGGAGCAAAAAAGGGGGATAGGAAAGGAAATAGAAAGTAGGGGAAAGAAAGAGAGAAGGGGGGTGGGGGGAGTTGTAGGCCCACCTTCCTCTCGAAAGAGGGAAGGGGGAGGGGAGTTAGTGGGGGGTGGGGGAAGGGGGTTGGGGGGGAGGGGGGGGTGGGGGGGGAAGAACACACGGGGTGGTGGAGGTGAAGGTGAAAGTGGTGGACGAGGAGGAGGGAAAAAGGATAATTAATAAGAGAAAGCGAAATGGGAAGGAACTAGAGAATAAAAAAAAAGAACGAGAAGGAGGAATGAGAGATGAGAATGAGGAAGAGGAGGAGGACGAAGGAGAAGGGCAGGAGAGGAGAGCAGGCCCTTAGGGGAGATCCTGTATCTCTCTTACAATATCGTTTCCCTGTTTTTCATAGCCGGGCCTTGTGTGCTCGCCAGGGAATACATTCTAGATTTTCTGACCCATTTTTGTCCTACCCATTTGACTTTTCTTTTCTTTTTCTCTCTTCCCCTCTGTTTTTTTTTTCTCGTACGTCCCCCCCACCTTCCCCATTTCCCTCTCTGACCCTCTCCCCTTCCCTTCTTCATGCTCCTTCTTTTTATCCCCTTCCCTTCCTCTCTCCCTTCTCCCTCCACCCCTCTCCCTCCCTTCTTTTTTCCATTTTTCCCTTTCCTTATCCCTTCTACCTCCCTACCCCCATCCCTTCCTCTCCTTGTCCCCCTCCCTCCCTCTTCTTGTCCCACCTCCCTCCCTCTCCTTGTCCCCCCTCCTTCCTTCCCCTTTCTCCCCCTCCCTCCCTCTCTCCCCTTTCTCCCCCTCCCTCCCTCCCTCCCTCCCTTTCCTTTCCCCATCCCTCCCTCTTCTTGTCTCCCCTCCCTCCCTTCCCTCCTCCCCTCCTTCCCTTCCTCCTCCACCTCCCCCCCCCCTCTCCACCTCCCACGCAGCCTGCCCCATACTTCATCCTGACGGCATCTCTTCCAACTGACCACCGCGGCCTCGTGACAACAGGACCCCATCCCTCGTCCTCCACTCGAAGCTACCGTCGCCCTAATTCTCGGGGGCTGTAAGGGCCACTTTTGTGGTCTCGGTCCCCCCGTGGGTATGGGCGCGCGGGGGCGGAGGTTGGGTGCTTGCCCTAAACTGACCAATACCCCCCCCTCCCTTACCCCCCCCCCCCCTCACCTCATATTGTGCAACCTCTTTACGCGCACGCTGTGGGTGTGTAGGCTGGGGGTATGGGAGGGGGTATAGGAGGACAGGGCACACGTGACTCTCGCCCTTAGTGTGTTCGTTAGCATTCCTTTTACTAGTGTACCTCGCTGCGGGAACGGGCGGAGGGAGGAGCGTCGCTACGGAACGGAATATCGGAACGGTCGTTGGAGTGTTTCCTCTCGTTCCGTTGACTTCAGATTTGTATTTTCCTCATTCGAGAAACACTCATTACAAGCTTCTCGAAAATTCTGCTGTCCCTCTTCCGTCACCATCTACACCATCTCTTCTTCCTCCTCCTCCTCCTCCTCCTCCTCCTCCTCTAGCCCCCCCTCCTCCTCCTCCTCCTCCTCCTCCTCCTCCTCCTCCTCCTCCTCCTCCTCCTCCTCCTCCCTCTTCCTCCATCACCACCCAGTAGCCAAAACGACAAGGAGGGAAATGGGATGGGCGTGAGGGCGGATGGTGGGCGCTGCAGCATGATTTATTGATGACCAGTCAAGGTGGAGGAAAGGGGGAGAAAAAGGGAAGGGGAAGGGGAAGATGAAGGGGGGAGAGTTTGGGTGATATCAAAGCTAAAAGGGGGAGAGGGGTAAGGGAATGGGGAAGAGAATGGGGGATATGAGAACGAAAGGGGGATGGGGAATAACGAAAGGAGGACGGGGAAGGGGAGGGGAAAGGAGACCGGAGGAAAGAAGGGGAAAGGGGAAGAGGAGGGGGGATAGTG
>NW_028234435.1:14852557-14857557 GCF_977035675.1 Penaeus japonicus
AAACAGACAAAAAACATCAAACCCCACCCACCAAAAGAAAAAAAATATCTCCACGCAATTAAAACCCTTCGACCAACGGCAATAAGGTCGAAGAAAAGAAGGCCGGTCGGAGGGGCACGTGTCGCAGGTGACGCGCGCTGGTCAGTCGGCGCATGCGCCCCCCCTCCCCCTCCTTTTCCCTCCCCCCCCAAGAGCCAGCGCCATTTCGGAACTCGTAATTAGGTTGGCGGAGCCATAGAACACCGTTTCATATTTCCCCCGTTTGTTAATTTCCCCGGACTTCGTTTATTGCTGTTTGGTCGCGCGGGCGGGCGGGCGGGTTGCTTGGCTGTCTGGCTGGCCGGGCTAGGGGCGGGCGATGGTGGGCGGCATGGCTTCGGTTGTTTGTTTTTGCTGTTTCGGGTTTGTGTTCCTTTAGGAATGATGGTGGTGGTGATTATCATATTGATGATTCTGATGATGATGACGATAATGATGATGGTTATCATCATTAGTGTCGTCATTATTGCTATTATCATTGCAGTCATTGTTATATATCATACATATTACTTTTATTATCACCAACATCATTATTATTATTACTGTTATTACTATTACTCTCTATCTATTATATCCCATTCACGTTATCTGCATCATACCTTGATTATTCTCAATATTCTATAGTCTACAACAACTACAGTTTGGAGCACTATTACTATTATAGCTACTTGTACTACCACTATTACCCCCTCCTATTAGCACAATTTTTGATAACATAATAGCCTATTTTATAATCACAGTTACAGTCATGCTGGGCCTCAAAATTACATTTATTAGTGCAATTGTCTTTATTGCCATTAATGCAAGGAACTGAAATGAGCGTATAGAGTGAGAAGAGTAAATGGAGAATAAGAGCAGAAGAAATATAAAAAAGAAGAGGAGGATGATGGGGAAAAAGAAGGAAGAGGAGAAGAAGGAAACACGAAGACGCTGTGAACAAAGGGACAAGGGAAAAATGAAAGAGGGAGAGGAAGGAAAGGGGGAAAGAGGGAAATTAGAGAGAGAAGAAGAAAAACATTAAATATGATAATAGAATAATTGAATAGAAACGTGAAAAGAAGAAGAAAAAATAGTAAAAGGGAGGGGGAGGAGTAGGGGTGAAGATAGGAGCAAGAGCTTTCAGAAACGCGATAATTACGACAATGCAACGACAGTTAAAAATTATATTGATGATATTAATGATGATAGTAATGATGATGATAATGATAAGGATAATAGTAATGATTATGATAATGATAAATGATGATAGTAGCACTGATAATAATGATAATAATAATAATAATAATAATAATTATTATAATAATAATAATAAAATACCGTTGATAGTAATAAGAAGATCCAAATAATATCAATCATAATAATAATGATAAGGAGAAGACAACGGGGAAGGAGAAGGAGAGGAAGATGAAAAAGAAAATTAAGGAGAAGAAGAAGAAGAAAATGAGGAGAAGAAGAAAAAAAAATGAAGAGAAGAAGAAGAAGAAGAAATGAAGAGGAGAAGAACAAGAACAAGGACAAAAAAACAGAGGGGCGGCGTTAAAATGGTGCGAGAAGAACAAGCGGCTCCTGAACCCCGCATGTGAGTTGACCATCAGTCTAGTGATGGAGGAAAACGTGATGGAAACTTAATGAAGGCAGGGACATAGGCGTGGGTGGGGTAGGAGGGGCGTTGGGGGTGAAGGAGGGGGGATTGGCGTAGGTAGGGGGGGAGGAGGGGGAGGGACGTTTGGGATGAAGGAGGGGGGAGGGAAAGAGGGGGATAGGCGTGAATGGGGGGAGGGGAGGGGAGGGGAGGAGGTGTTGCGTTGGGGATGAAGGAAGGGGATAGACGTGGGCGAGGGGGAAGGAGGAGGGGTGAAGATAGGGATGGACGGGGGAAGGGTGGAGGGACGAGGGGGGAGACAAGGTAGGGGGAAGGAAGAGGAAAGATGGGATGGAGTAGGATTTAGGGAGAGGGGAGAAGGGGGTGGAGGAGTGGTTGAGGGGGGATTCAGGGGGGTGGGTAGGGGGATGTCTTGTTCTCTTCTGACTGTATGTTCGCATATAGACTTGCTCTGCTTTTTTGTTTTCATCTATATTTCATTCCTTGAGTTGCGTCTCTCTCTCATTCCCTCCCTCTCGCCCCTCCTCTCTCTCACGCTCTCTCTCTCTTACACACACACACACACACACACACACACACACACACACACACACACACACACACACACACACACACACACACACACACACACACACACACACACTCACACACACACTCACACACTCACACACTCACACACACTCACACACACACACACACACACACACACACACACACACACACACACACACACACACACACACACACACACACACACCAATAAAAAAGCGACATACAAAAGGAACTGGACAACACAGTTATAATACGCAGACACCTAATGACCACGAAAAGAAAGAAAGAAAAAAAAAAAGAGAAAGGGGGGAAGGGGGATGGGGGGGAGAGAGAGAGAACAATGGCCTGTATTACATTTTGTTGTTTGTCTGTTTCCCATTGTCTTGTGATACGTAATTTGGTGTAATCCGCTAATTAGTCTTGAGTATTAGAATGGAGGGGAGGGGATCGTAGGGAAAGGGAGGGGGGGTGAGGTAGGTGGGGAGGATATAGAGGGAAGGGGAAAGATGTGAGGATGAGGAAGCCGGCACGTTATAATTATTATCATCATCATTATCGATGTCGGTATCAGTGTTATTATTCTTTTTATTATTGGTATTGTTATTGATATTATTATTGTTATTATCACTGTTGTTATTATTATTACTATCCCATTTATTGCAATCAATATCATTATTATTATTATCATCATTATTATCATTATTACCAGTAGTGGTAATGATAATTATTGTTCTCATAAATGACGGTATACTTTCCCCTTATATTCTTAATTATCACCCTCTCTCATGTCTGTCTCTCGTCCCTTCCCCTTCTTCCCCTCGCCTCATCTGGTTTGCCACTTTCTTCCCCTCGATTTCAAATCAACCTTTCTCTCTCTGGGATTCCTCCCCCACTTTCTCGCTCGCTCCCTTCCCTCATACCTCATTTTCTTCCCTCGTTTGGGTCGTCTCTCCCTCTTTCGCATCTCCCCAATCGTATCACCTTTGTGTCTCCCCCCCCCCATTCCTCCCCTCCCTCCACCCCCGTACCCCTTCCATCTCTGTCTCTCTCTCCCCCCCCCCTCTTATGCAGACAGATTGCATTGCGGGTGAATTTTGGCACTACGTTTTGGCGGCACCTCCTTCCTCCTGTCTTTCTCTCCTCCCCCTTCCCTTCCTCCTCCTCTTCTTCATCTTCCTCCTCTCCTCCCCTCCTCCTCCTCTCTTCCTTTCATTCCCCTTGCTCCTTCCAACCTACCTCCTCCTGCTTCTCATTCTCCTCGTTGACGTTCTCCTCCTCATTTTCTTCTTCTTCTTCTTCTTTTTCTTCTTCATTATCATTACCACCTCCCTCATTATTATTAACATCTTCTTCATTATAATTATCTTCATCTTCTTCGTCTACCTCTTCCACTTCCTCCACCTCCACCTCCACCTCCACCTCCACCTCTTAGTTTTATTGCTCCTCCTCTTCCTCCTCCTCCTCCTCCTCCTCCTCCTCCTCCTCCTCCTCCTCCTCCTCCACCACCACTACCTCTTATTTTTATTGCTCCTCCTCCTCATCATCCTCATTCTCACCATCCTCCTTTTCATCCTCCTCTTTATGCACGTCACCCCTACGTAATGTACATATATTTTATACCGACCTGTTTGCAACCGAGTCAGCTGATTTTCCAAAGCGAGGGGGACGTCGAGTTGTAAACATTTCTGGTCTTGTGAGCATAGCGTAGCCTTCCCTCCGCGTGCCGTTCCTCCGAGGTGACACTCCCTCGGACCGCATTCAAGTTGCGATCAAGCCTTCGAATTATTGTCCCTGTTTCGTGCGGGAAGAGTGTGTTATTAATAGAACAAATTCATTTCGTTGCTGGCAAGGATGATTTGTTGTCATTTTTATGGCCGTTTTTAAGGTGTGATAAATTTTTAGGGGTGGGCTGTGTGGGTGGGAGGGGGTGGGGGAGACGCGCTTCGATACATCGTGTGTGGATATATAGATGTTTCTGTGTGTGGGTGTAGGGGGGAGGGAGGGGGGCTGTACGTTTGCGTGGATGTGTTTGTATGTGGATATAGGTGAGGGTGTGTTTTCTGTATGTGTGTGCGTGGGATTCCGTGTATGAGTATCCGCGTATTGCTTTAGGCTTCTGTCATGCATGTATACACCCGCCGAACGGCTGCCCTTCCGTACACAAGTGCGTTTGTCTGGTCGTGGGTTCGTGGGGGTCGACCGTCGCCGCCCATGCGAGCCTTGTTGCCTCCGGTGATCCTTGCTATTTAGAGAATAAATACAGCGTGAAAGGGAGTATCTCTTCCCGAGGACCGGCACCATTTGTACGTTCTCCAGGGTGTCTGTGGTGTGAGTAGCAGCCTCACTAATTCAATATGAAGCCATCGCCCCATGTGTGTTCTCATAATTAGGATTAACTCGGTGCTGCTGTTTCCTTCCTTGCCTCTCTCTCTCTCTTCTCTCTTCTCTCTTCTCTCTTCTCTTTCTATCTCTTCTCTCTCTCTCTTCTCTCTTCTCTCTTCTCTTTCTCTCTCTTCTCTCTTCTCTCTTCTCTCTTCTCTCTTCTCTCTCTCTCTCTCTCTCTCTCTCTCTCTCTCTCTCTCTCTCTCTCTCTCTCTCTCTCTCTCTCTCTCTCTCTCTCTCTCTCTCTCTCTCTCTCTCTCTTCTCTCCTCTCTCTCTCTCTCTCTCTCTATCCATCTATCTGTCTATCTATCTGTCTATCTATCTATCTATCTATCTATCTCTCCCCCCACATACACACTTACTTGGATCTGAAAAGGATCTTGTTCATTGCAATTCTTCTTCGCATTTCTTTCTTTCCATTAA
>NW_028234435.1:14862557-14865057 GCF_977035675.1 Penaeus japonicus
AAAAAATATATAATCATAATGAGGATAATAGTAATGATAATGATAGTGAAAATGATAATGATGATCATAGTGATAATGATAACAATAATGATGATAATGATATTGATAATAAAGGAGAACATCAATAGTGATAATCATGATAATAAGAATAATGATAATATTATTAATGATTATGATAAAGCACAACCTAACCGCAGACATGGCCATACAATCCTTTTTATCAAAATTCCTTTCCCTTTTTACGGAAATGTGAAGTGCTTTTTTTCTTCAATTCTGAAATAACGGTTGATATTTTCCCTTAAAATCGTTACATAGGTATAGATTTTTTTTTCATCTTCCTCTCTATTTTTTTTACCCCCCTCCCTGCTCCCTCCTCCCCTCTCCCCTCTCCGTCTTCCCTCCTCCCTCCTCCCTCCTCCCTCCTCTAACGTCCAGTTCCATACTTTTTACAATGTTATTTATGATAATTTTTTTTCCCTTCTCTCTCTCATACTATCCCTCTCTCTCTTTCTTTCCCCCTTTCATCTTTCGGTGAATAATTCCATATTTTTACCCTCGTTGCCTCACGGTAAGAAAGGGAATAGGCATAAAAAATGGAAAGAGAGGGGAAAAAAAACGAGAGAGAAAGAGAGAGGGGTGGAAGCGAGAGAGAAATAGAGAGATGGACGCGAGAGAATAGGCGAGAGAGAGAGAAAGAGAAGTAGAAAGAGAAAGAGACAGAAAGAAAAGACGAAAAAGAAAGAGAAAGAGATAGAAAGTGAAGGCGAGAGAGAGAAAGAGAGAGAACAAGAGAAAGAGAAAGAAAGAAAGAGAGAGAGAGAGAGAGAGAGAGAGAGAGAGAGAGAGAGAGAGAGAGAGAGAAAAGGCGAGAGAGAGAGAGAGAGAGAGAGAGAGAGAGAGAGAGAGAGAGAGAGAGAGAGCGAGCGAGCGAGAGAGATAGAGCGAAGGTGAAAAAGCGAGAGAGAAAGAGACTAAAAAAGAGGGTATTCAGCATGGCAGCAAAAAGCCTCTTGGAGTCTTTGCCCGCGAGCCTTGAATGCCTCTCACTCGGACGCATTTCCATAAAAAGGGAAATTTCTCTGGAGTAGGAAGGGCTGGTGGGGGAGGGAGGGAGGGGAGGGAGGGAGGGAGGGAGGGTAGGAAGGGAGGGAGGGAGGGAGGATGGGGAGGGAAATTTCTCTTGAGTAGGAAGGTTGGTGGGGGAGGGAGGGAGGGAGGGAGGAAGGAAAGAAGGAGGGTAGGTAGGAAGGGAATGGAGTAGGAAGGGCTGGTGGGGGGAGAGGGAGAGGAAAAGGGAGGGAGGGGAGGGATGTAAGGGGAGGAAGGGGGAGAAAGTGGGGGAGGGGTGGTGGGTACCAGGAAGAAGGGAGGGGAGGGGAGGGGGTAAGGGAGAGAAAGAGGCTAGTAATATTAAGAGGAAGGGAGTAGAAGGGATGGGGAGGGGAGGGGAGTGAAGTAGAGTGGATGGGGGAGGGGATGGGAGGGGAAGAAGTTGGGAATGGAGGGGAGGGGAGGGGAGGGGAGGGGAGGGGAGGGGGGGAAGTTGAAGCCGACTTACATTATGGTAAAGAGAAGATTTTTTTTCCGATTATAGGGAAAGATGGAAATTCTTGGTCCGTCCTTTGGTGAATAGGGGGAAAAAAGGAAAGAAAGAAATGAACAAAAAAATATTAACGAGTTTCCGAAGGATTAGTAGGAATGATATCGTTTTTTTCCTCTCTTTCTTTCTTTCTTGTTCTCTCTCTCTCTCACTCTTTCTCTCTCTCTCTCTCTCTTTCCTCATCCGTAGTATTTTTTACCATATATAATTTCGTCAGCATTATCGTTATCATTACATTCTCATTATCATTATCATTATCATTGTTTTTTGTTGTTATTAATATCATCTTTGTAGTCATTACCATCATTATTAATTTCCTGCATATGTCCTATCTTTATTGATAATATTATTATGATTTTCACATTTCGCGTTTGGTTCGAGAAGAAGCGCCCTTTCCAAAACACAGGTTGACAACAGCGACACCCCCCTCCCTCCTATCCCCTCCCCCCAAGAAGAAGAAGAAAAAAATCCATCTAATCCGACAAGAGAGAGAAAAAGAGGAGGGGAAGGAAGAGGAGAGGAGGAGAGGGTACGCAAAGAAGGGGGGGATAGGGGCGAAGGGGGGAGGGGGCAGGTGTAAAGAGAGGGAAGAAAGAAAGAAAGAAAAAAATGAGACTTATAAAAAAAATATATACGTAGATCTGGAATTCCCACCTCCGAGGGACAGCTTTCTTTTCCTCCCTTGTCATTTCACACCTGGGACAAAGGAAGTCCCCTTGCCTCTTTACCTGTTCTGCGGAAAAGCCGGGTTCTCTCTCCCCTCTTTCCCTCCCTCCCCTCCCTTTCTCCCCTCCCCTCCCCTCCCCTCCTCTAGGCCGCCGTGGGAAAGGAGGAGGGCGATAAAAAACATTCCAGAGACTGCAGGGTTACATTTTTATTTCATTTCTCTCTCTTCCTTTC
>NW_028234435.1:14870057-14875057 GCF_977035675.1 Penaeus japonicus
CAAGTCAAATAGGAATCAAGAATTGAAAAGGACCCGTTTTTTCGTGTATTTTTTTTTTCTTTTCTCTTTCTTCTTCTTTCTCTTTCTTTTTTTTTCTTACTCTCTCACTTCTTTTTTTTACTTCTTTTTCTTTCCTCTTTTGATAGCGGCACCACATTGCGGTTGCGGTTCGCCTGCGGTAGAGTCACAACCGCCGTGACGATAATAGAGGCGGTCACGACCTGCGGAATCGACGGGGGGAGGAGGGAGGAGGGGAGAAGGAAAAGGGAGGGGGGAAAGAGTGAAGGGGGGGTATTGGAACAGGTGAAACGGTCGTGTCAAGTGAATGAGGAAAATCATCTTTTTTGTTTTATATTTTTTTTAATTACAAATTTTCTATATAATATAATATATCACATCCAACCATTATCCTCTCCTTCTCTCTCTTTCTCTCTCTCTCTCTCTCTCTCTCTCTCTCATGTCGACGTTTCACCCCGTCAGAAAGTTCAAAGTTCAAAACTCACCGCCTGTCATCAAGCACGGATTGAACGCGATGGAAATTGACACAAATTACCTCTTTCCTTATACTTCACGCGATATTGTGCTTGTTCTTGTGCTTGCCAGGTGTTTGCGCTGTGATATGAACAGACACACCTGACTGGGAGCTGCAGTTTTGATTTTCGTTTCAGTTTTAATACCGATTCTGTTGCACGGTTGATGATATTGTTAAATCACTTGCTTTTTTTTTTTTTTCTCTCTCTCGTTGCTATTATGGGTGTTATTGTTATGGTGATGTTCCCATTGTCGTTGTTATTGTTATTAATGGTTTCAACCTTATCATGGATAGTCTCTTATTTTTGCTGTTGTTGTTGTTGCTGTTGTTATTCCTATTGTTATTATCATTATTTTCGTTATTATTGGCATTATTATCGGTATTCTCATAGTGCTCATTATTATATTTGTCGTAATCATTATTATTATTGCTGTTATTGTCATTATTATCAATATTACTATTACTATAATTGTTATTTTTGTTGTTATTATCATTATTATTATTGCAATTACTATTGTTATAAACATTACCATCATTATTATTTTCGAGTATCAAAATTTAAAAAGTCACTTTTTTCTGCATTTCACTCTTCCTCTCCCCCTTTCTCTCTCTCTCTCTCTCTCTCTCTCTCGTTCTCCCTCTCCCTCTACCTCTCTCCCTTTCTCGCTCTTTCTGAATCTCTCCATTTTTCATTCTCTCTCTCGAATACCTTTACAAATACCGATACTCTGTGTAAATATAGCAGGAGCCCCGTTTAGCCTGCAGCCAGCATGACCTAACATGGCCGGCGATTAAGCGAAGGCGAGGCATAGGAAAGGCTGAAGCAGAAAATGAGAGACAAAAAGCAGTGAAATATAAACTTGATATCGAGGCGCGCGCACGGCCATGTTAGGTGCGCCGAGGAGTCGGCAGCGGGGAGGGGGGGAGGGGGAAGGAGGACGGAGGGAGTGAGGCACTGCGACATTAAACCTGATTTGCATATTGAAATTTACTTTCGTATTTTAGAGCGCGTTCTCCGCCGGTTGGCTGTCGGGTTTTCGTCTGTCGGGTTGGCGTCGGAGCTTCGGTCGCTCCCGTGGCTCGGGTTCCGGTCGGTTCCGCCGTCGGGTGGTGGGGGGAATAAGTGGGTAAGTTGTGGCGGGTGGCGAGTGCAGGAAGCTTCCCCTCGGCGGCGCGGCGGAGGAGCGTCGCCCTGAGCGCTGGGGCGGCGAGGGGTGGAGCCTCGTGAATATTCAAAGTGGCGGAGGAGGCCGCGACGCCGCTGTAAAATTAGCGGGCGCCGCGCCGCTTTCCTGGGTACTACTGCTCCCCAGTTCCCCCTCACCCCCCTCCCGAACCTGCTTACCTCCTTCGCTCCTTCCTTCCGTCCTTACCGCGCTGCCAAGGGGGCTAATGAGCCCTTTCTTTCTCTCGCTTTCTGTCTTTCTCCCTCTCTTTCGCCGCGACTCAAATTCCAATCGATGATGGAATGGTTTCTAAGCCTAAAATGGAGGAGGAGAGACAGGGCGCGTCGTCGAGGCCTTGGCAGGAGAGGGGGAGAGGGGGGAGGGTTAAGTGCCACGCTGCTAAGTCACGCGCGGTAAGTTTTCAGACCGAGGTAGCCTATGGCAGCCCACGCACCTCACTCCCCCCTGTGGTCCCTTCCTCCCCCTCTCCCCCGGCGGAAGGTAGACGAGAGGGCTGGCATTGGTGCCTCGTTTGCATACCCCCTCACTCACCCCCCCGCTCGCCCCCCTTCTCCCCTCACCTTGTGGAGTGTCGCTCCTCCCCTCTCTCGCTCCTGCCCGCTCCGCCATCACAGTGCCCGCCACGCTCGGATGTGCCCGCGGGTTGATTATCATCCTCATTTGCATAAGTTCCAACCATCAGTACCGCCATCAATAATTCCGCCGACGCTTTAACATGAATCCTAATATTAAATCGCAAAACCGTAGCTAAGAAAAATTCGTAATCAACCTCCTCTTTCCCTCGTCGCCGTAGAAATAGGTGTCCTCCATCACTCCCCCACCCACCCCCCCTCTTCTTCCGCTACCCTCCAACACGCACATCAGAAATGAAACCAAGAAGCCGAATTCGCACGCCCACGCCCACGCCTACACCCACGCTGCGTCTTGTGTTCCTCAGCCAGCATAACAGATGCCAGCGCCCCCTTCCCCGTCCCTCCCCCTCCCGCCTCCACCGCCTTGCCATATTCTTGACAGAGGATAAATACCAGTTGGCAATTCTTACAGTTGTTGAGGCAAGGCGCAAAGAGGCATGTGTGTGTGTGTGTGTGTGTGTGCGCGTGCGTGCGTGTGTGTTGGCGGAATTTATTTTTATCGTCGCGTTTGATAATCTTACCGCATCGCCAAAAAAAGAACGAAAACAAACAAACAAACAAAAAAAAAATGTCAAGCGTTCAAGTGTCGATGGTCTTGATTATTTGTTGGTTTTGTTTTGTTTTCTTCTGTTCTTGTTTGAAAGTCTTTTGCTTTGCTTTTCGTTAAACCACGCTTTCGGTCGACTTCTATCAGTCATGTTGTGTTTTTTTCTGTTCCCTTTTTTTCGTTGCCGCGGCCTTGCGAAGCGAATGGAGAGAGAGAGAGAGAGAGAGAGAGAGAGAGAGAGAGAGAGAGAGAGAGAGAGAGAGAGAGAGAGAGAGAGAGGGAGGGAGGGAGGGAGGAAGGAAGGAGGAGAAGAGGGAAGAGTAAAGAGAGAGGCAGAGAGGCGGCCGTCCCCCAGATGCGCCGAATTCCCTTCTTTAAAGTTTACGGCCGTCGGAGGGGCGCCCCCGCCGCTGTTATGAATTCTGGGCCTTATCTCACCGCTCCATCGGTCCCGCCGCACCCGATCGAGACAAATCTACAGCCGTCGTGGGGATCAGCGCCCCCTCCAACAGCGGCGACGTTGTTAAGATCGAGGACCGCGTGGCCCCCGGATCAACCTGACGACCATACCGACAGCGCCGTCTCTTCCCCCCTTTATCTACGCACACACACATACACAGGCGAGCGAGGGGGCTTTCTTTCTTTCATTCCCTTCGCTATCCTCTGTTCCCCTTCCCCCCTCCCCCTTCCCCCTTCCCCTTCTCTCAGCCCCCCTCACCCATCCCTTCCTCTCCGTCTCTCACTCCTGCTTCCCCTCCCCTCTCTTTCCCCTTCCTTTCCCTCCCTTCCCCCACTCACCCTGACCCTCCCATTCCCTTTCCCTCCCTCCCTCCCTCCCCCACTCCCCCTCACTCTCCCCATTCCCCCCCTCCCCTCCCTCCCCCACTCCCCCTCACTCTCCCCATTCCCCCCCTCCCCTCCCTCCCCTCCCTCCACGTGGCACCCGGAGTTCGGTCATCTGAACAAACATGTATCTTAAGTCGGGCCAGATCCTCGGGTCCTCTGCGACGGCCGGGTTCCGAGGAGCGCTAAGTGCCACGGCGGCTTAGGGCGATAACGATCAAACAACCGATTCGTTAGCGATTTTTTTCAAGCAAGCGATTAGTCCGCTAATGCCGGCGGGATATCCGGGCGAGCGTGTGCGGATGAGCCCGGCATGCGGACCCCAGGGTATAAAAGGGGTGGAAAGTGTTGTGAGGGGGCGAGGGGGGGGGGGGTTGAATGATGTGGGGGGGGAGGGAGTTGTGTGTGTGTGTGTGTGTGTGTTTGTGTGTCTGTGTGTTGTGACTATATTGGTGATGGCGGTATCAAAGTGGAATGAAAATTTATCAGCGGAAAGAAAATGGATCTTGCAATTGAGAAAAATAGATTCCGACGGACCATAAGGCAGCGTCAAAAAATGAAATAGCCTAAGGAAAAAAACTAGAGAAAGGTAATTCAGAACCAACTGAAAGGCCTCATAACTCATGCCTCATAACACAAAAAAAACGTATGAAAGTTATATCCTTTTCATTGTTTCCGATTTTATCGCGAGAGTGAAGGACTTTACTTTGGTCATGACAAGAAGCATGAGGGACGTGACAGGTGACAGGTGTCAGTTCTAAAGAGGGGGGGGGCAAGGGGGGGAGAGGGGTGACAGAGCACAGCATGACTCTTCTTTCTCTTCTTTCTTCCTTTCCTTGTTTCTCGGTCTTGCTCTTGTCCCTTTGCGTCGCCGAGTCTTCTTCATTTGCCAAAATAGTGCGGGTCTCGTGCTCTCTCGCGGCCGGGGTTGCCTCTTGCTGAATATGTAAATCTCTCTTTCTCTCCCGTTATCTCTCTCGCTCGCTCTGAACTCTGTTCATTTTGTTGTCACTCTCTTCTCTTTTTTTCTCTCTCTCTCCCTTTCTCCTCTCTCCTCTCCTCTCCTCTCTCCCCCTCTCTCCCTCTCCCTCTCCCTTCCCCCCAATCTCACTCACTCACTCACTCACTCGTACTCTCTCTCTATCTGTGTGTGTGGTGTATCATTGTTAGTATATATGTCTGTGTATCTGCTAGTGTGATTCTGAATGTACGTATCTGTGTGTGTTTCATGGTTTGTTGACTTATAAACGTTTGTGCTT
>NW_028234435.1:14892557-14902557 GCF_977035675.1 Penaeus japonicus
TTCTTTCTCTCTTTTTCTCTCTTTCTGCTTCTTTCTCTCTTCCTTTTGTCTTTTTCTTTCTCTCTTTTTCTCTCTTTCTGCTTCTTTCTCTCTTCCTTTTGTCTTTTTCTTTCTCTCTTTTTCTCTCTTTCTGTTGCTTTCTCTCTTCCTTTTGTCTTTTTCTTTCTCTCTTTTTCTCTCTTTCTGTTGCTTTCTCTCTTCCTTTTGTCTTTTTCTTTCTCTCTTTTTTCTCTTTTTCTGCTTCTTTCTCTCTTCCTTTTGTCTTTTTCTTTCTCTCTTTTTCTCTCTTCCTTTTGTCTTTTTCTTTCTCTCTTTTTTCTCTTTTTCTGCTTCTTTTTCTCTTCCTTTTGTCTTTTTCTTTCTCTCTTTTTCTCTCTTTTTGCTTCTTTCTTTCTTCCTTTTGTCTTTTTCTTTCTCTCTTTTTTTTCTTTTTCTGCTTCTTTTTCTTTTCTTTTCTCTCTTTTTTCTCTTTTTCTGCTTCTTTCTCTCTTCCTTTTGTCTTTTTCTTTCTCTCTTTTTCTCTCTTTTTGCTTCTTTCTTTCTTCCTTTTGTCTTTTTCTTTCTCTCTTTTTTCTCTTTTTCTGCTTCTTTTTCTCTTCCTTTTGTCTTTTTCTTTCTCTCTTTTTTCTCTTTTTCTGCTTCTTTTTCTCTTCCTTTTGTCTTTTTCTTTCTCTCTTTTTTCTCTTTTTCTGCTTCTTTTTCTCTTCCTTTTGTCTTTTTCTTTCTCTCTTCCTTTTGTCTTTTTCTTTCTCTCTTTTTCTCTCTTTCTGCTTCTTTCTCTCTTCCTTTTGTCTTTTTCTTTCTCTCTTTCTGTTGCTTTCTGTCTTCCTCTTGTCTCCTTCTTTCTCTCTTCCTTTTGTCTTTTTCTTTCTCTCTATTTCTCTCTTCCTTTTGTCTTTTTCTTTCTCTCTTTCTGTTGCTTTGTCTTCCTCTTGTCTCCTTCTTTCTCTCTTCCTTTTGTCTTTTTCTTTCTCTCTATTTCTCTCTTTCTGTTGCTTTCTCTCTTCCTTTTGTCTTTTTCTCGCTCTTTTTCTCTCTTTCTGCTTCTTTCTCTCCTCCTGATTCTTTCTCTCTCTCTTCTTTCTATCTCTTTTTCTATCTCTTTCTCTATCTCTTCTTTCTATCTCTTTCTCTCTGTTTCTGTTTTCTCTCTCTTTTTTCTCTTTTTTACGTTCGTTTGTCTTTCTCTTTTCTCTCTTTATCTATTTCTTGTTTTACTCTTCTTCTCCTCCTCCTCCTCCTGCTCTCTCTCTCTCTCTCTCTCTCTCTCTCTCTCTCTCTCTCTCTCTCTCTCTCTCTCTCTCTCTCTCTCTCTCTCTCTCTCTCTCTCTCTCTCTCCCTCCCCCCCTCCCTCCCTCCCTCCCCCCCTCCCTCCCTCCCTCCCTCCCTCCCTCCCTCCCTCCCTCCCTCCCTCCTTCCCTCCTTTACCTCTCATCTCTCATCTCTCCTCCATTGCTGTCAACTTCCGGTATTGTTGACAGTGAGTAAAGCATTATTACCTTGCAAAAGGGAGGGGGAAGGGGTAGGACTGGGGGTTGACTTGCATGCAAGCTTCGGGGAGGGAGGGGGGGGGTTGGACGTCGGGGTTAATAACGACGTGATGAAGTTGCAATTTATGAGAAATGCAACAACTGGGCTCCTTTGTGGAGGTAATGCTTTTATCATAATTGACCGGTGTTGTGATCGTTGTCTCTTTTGTATCATTCTCATTATTGTCTTTCTTTGTTTTTTAGTTTTTGTTTCTTCTCTTTAGAGGATTTTGATGCAATTATTTTCATCATGTAGCAATAATGGGTAAATATATATATGTTTTTTAATTTATGTTTTTCGTTGTTAAAGAAAAGGAGGTGGGAAGGTAAGGGATGGGGGAGGTGGGGTGCGAGCACGTGTAAAAAGCCCTTATCCCAAAATGAATATAGATATATAAAGTATATATATATATATATATATATATATATATATATATATATATATATATATATATATATAATATGTATATATATGTATTTATATATATATATATATATATATATATATATATATTTATATTGTGTTTATGTGTGTACGTGTGAGTATGTATGTATATATGTAGATAGATAGACAAACAGATCGACAGAGAGATAGACTAGGTGTAGATATATATACACACTATATACAACATACATGAGAAGGACATGAGTTTAGTGTCGTTACAAGTTGTCAGGCCCGAGTGATCTATGTGCTAAGACATGACACACAAACCATTCAACGTCTCTTTTTCCATTACGAGTTGAGAGCAATAATGAGCAGGTTTGCAACAGCATGCGTGCGTGCGTGCGGATGTGTGTGTGTGTGTGTGTGTGTGTGTGTGTGTGTGTGTGTGTATGTGTGATTGTGTGTGTGTGTGTGTGAATATGTATACACAGGACTTGAGGTGATTTATGAAGGGCTTTTTTTAGCTTTATTTGGGGACCCTTGGATAAGTTCTGTCATGTTTTTCATCTCTCTTCTTATTCATTTTTTTTTCACGATTCCCATCTTGATTCGGTCTTTTATTCAATTTGTTCTGTTGTTTTTGTTATTTCTCTCTCGCTTCGCCTTTTTTCTTTTTTTCTTTTTTTCTTTTTCTTTCTTCTTTTCCTCTTTTGCTTTTTTCTTCCTCTTTTTCTTCTTCTTTTCTTCTTTCACTTCATCTCCTGATCCTTCTCATCGTTAACGTCTAGTTCATCTTATCTTCTTCCTTCTCTTTTTCTCCTCCTCTTCTTCTTCTTTACCCTTCCTCTTTTCCCTCTCTTACTCCTACCTTACTTTCTTCTAACAACTATTCCCCCACACCTACTCCCCCCCTCCACCCCATCTTCTTCTAACACTCTTCTAATCCTCTTCCCCCCCCCCCCCATCCTCCTTTTCCTCCTCCCTTTGTCTTCATTTCACCCCCTTCCCCCTTTTAGAATGACAGGTGTAAAGCGAGGTGCTCACCCAGTGGTAGCCCTCCCTCCCACCCTCCTTCACCCCTCCTCCTCCTCCTCCTCCTTCACCCCTTCCTCCCCCCCCCCTCCACCCTCCGTTGCTCTCCCGGATATTGGAGATAGAATAATTATGGTAATTATCACACGTGTTATTTATCTTATCTTGGTGAATCTTGAGTCGTTTTGGTGCTTGGTGATCGGGGAGGAGGGGAAGGAGGAGGTGGAAGAAGAGCAAGTGGAGGTGGAAGAAGAGGTGGAGGAAGAAGAGATGAAGGAGGAGGTGAAGGAAGAGGTGAATGAGGAGGAGGAGAAGGAAGAGAAGGATGAGAAGGAGAAGGAGATGGAGTAGGTGAAAGAAGAGGTGAAGATGTAGTTGGAGCAGGAGTTGGTGGAGGAGGAGGTGGAGTAGGAGAAAGAAGAAGAAGAAGAGCAAGAGAAGAAAAAAGAAAAAAAAAAGGAGAAAAAGAACAGGAGTAGAAGGAATAGGAGGAAAACAGACGCAGACACAGCCACAGCCACAGACACAGACACAGACACAGCCACAGACACAGACAAACGGAGAAAGAGAGAAACCCCCCCAAAAAGGACGAGGAAATTTCGGGCTACTTGGAGTAATCAGTGGAGGTAGTTAGCGCCCGACTCTACAAGGCGTCGCAGGTAGTTAGCGGGACGAGAGAGGGGGGGAGGGGGGAGGGGGGCAAGCCCTTCAAACACTTGGGGGATTTTGAGAGAAAGGCGAGGGAGGCGAAAGAGACGCCGTCGGTGATTAAGGGGGCTGAGATTTTCTCTTTCTCTCGCTTTCTTTTCCTTGGCTTTTGGTTGGTGTTCTCTGTTGCTCTTGCTCTCTCGCAGGATCTGGATATATCTCCGTAATTGTGGCCATCTCTCTTTGTATATCTGTCTATCTATCTGTCTATATATATATATATATATATATATATATATATATATATATATATATATATATATATATATATATATATATATATATATATATATATATATATATATATATATATATATATATACACATACACATAAATCTCTCTCTCTCTCTCTCTCTCTCTCTCTCTCTCTCTCTCTCTCTCTCTCTCTCTCTCTCTCTCTCTCTCTCTCTCTCTCTCTCCCCTCCTTTCTCTCTCTCTCTGTCCTCCCCTCCTCTCTCTCCCCTCTCCCCTCTCCCCTTCCCTCTCTCTCTCTCCCCTGCCCTCCCTTTCTATCTCCCTCTCTCCCTCTCTCCAGATATGCGTGTTAGCTAATATGAGTGCATGAACGTGAATAATGGCGTTTGCGTATCCGTGAGCATGAGTGTTCGTGCATGAATATGTTACGGCGACTGAACACGGTCGCACCTCTTGCTCGCCAGCGCGTTTTAAGTATTATACTTGAAACTGAGTTGATTTTAGGGAGAGTGATATATATTCTAGTTGATATATATCTTTTTTTTTTCATTTTCTTTTTTTTTCCCCAAGACGAGAAACCTTGATTTATGACACGTAATTCGGGATAGTGTTAATACTTTGTCCTCTACGTGTGTGCGTGTGTTTGGTTGTCATCACGTTTCGTTTCTCCTCTTTTCTCTATTTTTGTTTGTTTTATTTTGTTTTGTTTTGTTTCGTATCTTGTTTATTTATTTTTCTTTTTGCCTTTTTTGTCGTTTTATTTTGTATTGTATTGTTTTTTTTGTCATCGTTTTTCTTTTTTCTCTATTTATATTTGTAATTTTCTCTTTTGTCGTTGTTTGTTTATTTCTCTCTTTTTTTTTCTCTTGTCGTTTTATTTTGATTGAATTAAGTTCTTTGCCTTTTCTTTTCTTCATTTCCCTCTTTCCACTTGTTATTTGTTTGTTTGTTCTTATTTTTTTCTTGTCCTCTTTTTTTTGTCGCATTTGCTTTAAGGAGTTTTTCCTTTTCTTCATCTCTTCTTTATATCCCTTTTTCTTTATGTCTTTGTTTATTTATGTTATCTCGTTTCCACTTGATTGAACGTCTCGCACGCTTACCGTCTCTATAGACCAAGTTGTATTAATTTGTATGTCCATATCATTTACATACTCTTGTGTTCATATATATTATAACATCTTCATAGCCGTCGTCGGCATCGTCATTATCATCATCATCATCATCATCATCATCATCATCATCATCATCATCATCAGATATCAAACATAAACAAGATACCGATTTTTATCTTTTTTCCGAAGCGATAAAAACAAGAACACAAATAGCAACTGCAACCATAGTATTGATAACAACATCAATCGCAAACAAAGAAACAACAAGAGCACGAACCAGGATTATGAACAACAACATTAACAAGAACAGCAACAATATCTTGCCTGCCAGTAGACGAGTGGCCATAAAAGACAACGCATCTCTCTCTCTCTCTCTCTCTCTCTCTCTCTCTCTCTCTTTCTCTCTTTCTCTTTCTTTCTCTCTTTCTCTCTCTCTCTCTCTCTCTTTCTCTCTTTCTCTTTCTTTCTCTCTTTTCTTCTCTTCTCTTTCTCTCTCTCTCTCTCATTTCTGCTCTTCTCTTTCTCTCTCTCTCTCTCTCTTCTCTTTCTCTCTCTCTCTCTCTCTCTCTCTCTCTCTCTCTCTCTCTCTCTCTCTCTCTCTCTCTCTCTCTCTCTCTCTCTCTCTCTCTCTCTCTCTCTCTCTCTCTCTCAATCTCACTTTCTCAATCTCTCACTTGTCCCCAGTGCCGCGCCGGGTGCAAGGTGGCACTAACCACCGCACGACACGCTTTACGAGTCGGGGCTAACGAGCGGTGCCAACGGCGAGGGGAAATGGCACAGCTCTGTGACTCGCTCGTAACCCTGGCGGTATTCTGCGGTTACCTGCCGCGCCCGCGATTGCGCTCCGGTGATTGTGTCGGTGGGCGGGGGTGGAGTGGGGTGGGGATGAGGAATGGGTATTGTGCGTGTGTTTGTTTGTGTGTGTGTGTGTGTGTGTGTGTGTGTGTGTGTGTGTGTGTGTGTGTGTGTATGTGTATGTTTGTGTGTTTGTGTGATCGATCATATGTGTGAGGGCGCGAGGGCGGCCATAAATTTGTTAGCAGCCGGGGAGGGTAGAGGAGGACTGAGGATAGGGAGAAGGTGAAAAAGGGGGGGGGGGGTCGCTGATAGGGTGGAATGGGGGGGCAAGCGCGATTGCTTTGAAATGCGTGTTTTAAAAGGGACCGATTCCGATAGACCGATAGCCGAATTCGAAGGGCAAGTTGATAAGTAAGGAGGGAGGGAGGGGAGGGAGGGAAGGAAGGAGGGAGGGGGGTTGTAATGGGAGTAACGGGTAGGGGAGGGGGTGGAGGGCATCGAAGTCAAAGAGCCAAAAGCACTTCTTGCAAAAGCACAAAGGCAGAGAGAATGGGGCGTCAGTTCAGGTGTCGGGAATCACTTGCGGATTTTCTCTTTATTCGTTTATTTTTTCTTTGTATGTTTTCTCGTTGCTCTTTTTATTCTTTTACTTTGCTTGTGTTGTCTCAGATGCGTTTATGCTAGTTTTATTCTTGTAGCTCTTTTTTATTCAGTATAGAGTGTGACTGGTGATTTTGTGATGATTACTTTTGTAATTATCATTATCATCATCATCATCATCATCATCATCATCATCATCATCATCATCATTATTGCTACAACTACTATCATATCGTTTTTATTAGTAGTAATGATGATAGTCAACATTTTAATGATATCGATAATGGAAGCAATAGTAATGAAAGTAGCAGTTATGATTATAATAATGATAATTATGATAATTGTGATGATTATAATGATCATGATAATGATGATAGTGATAATAATGAAGATGTTAATGATAATGATGATAATAATAATTACAATGATAATAATAATGTTGATGATGGAAATTATAATTATATTGATAATAGTAATAAAAATAATATAATAAGGATGATAATAGAATATTATTATTATTATTATCATTATCATTATTATAATGGTGAATCTAGTAGCATTGCAAGTGGAACACGTGCACGAACATATTTCTTATCAGTTAAATTTACGATCTCAAAAGGATCGGTCAAGTTCTCTTGGAAAAAAAATAAACCTTAATCTATCTATTTGCTGAAGTGGACCTCCAGAAAGCCATGAAGGTGGAATAATTAAAATCCCATAAAAGCGACGGCCGGGCGATGAAGGACGAGTCCGGAGCACGAAATAGCGCGCCGTCAGAGCGTGCGCGACCGACCGGCGGAACGCGCTTGCGACGGAGACTTTCGTAGTGTCGGTTGAGCATTGGTTATCGACTCGTCCGGGCTCGTGCTATGTTGATTTAGGTATTGCGGATGCCGTTCCGTGTGTGTGCCAAACAGCTGTAAGCGTATTTGTTTACTTTGGGTTGGGAAATGGGTAGGAGAGGGTGATGGTCACGTCCGTAGAGTTTCCGCGGGTCATGCTTACCCCATGTTGTTGTTGTTGTTGTTATTATTATTATTGTTATTGTCATTGTCATTGTCATTGTTATCATCATCATCAACATTGTCATCATTATTATTTTATCATCCTTATCATTACTATTATCATTATTACTATCATTATTATTATTATTATTATTATTATTATTATTGTTGTTGTTGTTATCATTATCATCATCATTAATATTACTGTTGTCATCAGCAGCATCACCATTAATAGTGTCCAGCTTACACTCTTAGTAATTTCTAGCTATTATTATTATCATGATTATCCTTTTTCATTATTATTGTCAATGTTGTTACTGATGCCCCTCTCCTCCCCTAGGTAAGCATGAGCGCAGCCGAGGGCATGAGCCGCCCTCTGTCGGCGGGGCAGCAGTCCCTGATGACGCCCCCCGCCGTCACCCCCCCTCGTCCCGCCGCCCCCTCGCCGCCCTTCCCGAGCCCCCCCGCCGGCGCCTTCCCCTCCTTCGGCCCCTTCAGCGTGGCCAGCATGATCCCCGGCGCCCGCGGCCTCACCATCCGCCCGGCGTCGATCCCGCCGCCTCTCAAGGACTGCCCCGCGCCCATGGACATCGGCGAGATGCCCCGCCAACACCATGCACCTGCTACCATGCACCAGCAGGGGCATCAGCAGGGGCAGCATCAGCAGAACCTTCAACAAGGACAGCATCAGCAGGGGCAGCATCAACAGGGGCATCAGCAAGGGCAGCATCAGCAGGGACAGCATCAGCAGGGACAGCATCAACAGGGGCATCAGCAAGGGCAGCATCAGCAGAGCCTTCAACAAGGACAACATCAACAGGGGCATCAGCAAGGGCATCAACAAGGACAGCATCAGCAGGGACAGCATCAACAGGGGCATCAACATGGACAGCATCAACAGGGCCAGCACCAGCAGGGGCAGCACCAGCAAGGGCATCAACAAGGACAGCATCAGCAGGGGCATCAGCAAGGGCATCAACTAGGGCTTCAGCTAGGGCATCAACAGGGTCAGCACCAGCAAGGGCATCAACAGAATCAGCAGCAAACTCAGCAGCCTGTGCAACAGCCCGACGACCTTGGTCAGGAGGACTTGTCGTGCGAGAGGAGCCTCGGCGAGGCGTCGCCGCCCGCCGCCGCCCGCCCCGAGCTGGCCAGGGCGGAGCCGCCGAGGCCCCCTGAGCAGGAGAGACGCGACGAGTGCCGGATGTCGCCCAAGGAGGAGCCCCGCGGGGGCAAGGCCGCCGCCGCGCCCGCCGCCGCCCCTCCGCCGCTCTCCAGCCAGGAGGACCTCAGCAGAAATTGCTTCGCCACGGAGAACCACAAGATGGCGCTCTTCGCCGAACCCGCCAAGATCTCCTCCTTCGGGAACCTTCTCGACTTCGGCTCTAACGAAAGGAGATCCTCCGGCATGGGCGTGGGCGGCGCGGGCGTAGGCCAGTGGCACCGCGGTCTGGAGGGCCTTTCGGCGGAACGATGCCGGGCATGGGCGCGCTACCTCGCCCACAACATGCTGGCGCAGTCGCAGTCGCCGCCTCCGGAACGTCACCTGCCTGGCGACGCCCTCCCGCCCGGCCTAGCTGCAAAGGAGAGGCCCCTGGTGCCCCTGTCGCTCACTGACAAAGTCACCATCACGCCTACCACCTCCCCCGACACGCCCGTGCGCAGCCCGCACCTGGAGGAGGGCAGCCCGCGAGCGCAGCCGCCCATTTGGCCCAAGAGGCGCCAGTCCTTCAGCTGCTCGGACGCCCACATCCAGAAGCTCCTGCGGACGGACGCTACTCAGGGCACTCCCCAGAGCACGCCCCTGATGAGGCTGGGCGACCTGGGCCTCGACCTGAGCGTGAGGCCCCTGCACGAGGCCTTCCAGCACCGCCTCCAGCCCTTCCCTTCGTCAGGTAGGTCCTCCCGCCCCGCTTTGTCCTTCGCATGACCCTTACCTGCCGATTTACCTGTGACGGTCATGCAGACTGCCCTTCATTATCATCTTCGATTTTATCATTATCTTCATCCCCGAGATAATCGTTGTCGTTCTCATTATGTAGTAAAGAGATTCCAGGATGCCATTCCCTCTCAAACAGAGATATTCTCACAACAGTTTTCCAGAGCAAGCAGAATTCCCACGAAGGAATCTTTTGATACACACGATTCGCCTTCATACACTATACTTGTACACAATACAGTGATGCACACAATATTCCCGACTCGTCCATTTCTTGACGCTCGTTTCCTGAATCAGCCGCTCAGTCCATTTATTCCCGTCGCTAAATTAATTCTCATCGACACTCTTAGCGCGATTGTGACGATATTTTTGTCATACGTTACAGCAACGCTTTTTGCTTCCCCTTCCCCTTCCCCTCCACCCTACCCCACCCCACCCCACCCCACCCCACACCATGTACGTCCCCTCTTTTCTCCTTGCCTCCCCTCTTCCCAGCCCCCTCCCCCTCCCCCCTCTCCTCTAAATAGCCATTATCATTATTACCTTCTCGCGTTACCCTCATCCCCTCCCCCCCTCCCATCCGCCCCCTCCTCTCACACCCGCATGTCCCTTTCTCTCCTCATATTCTTATATCCTCATTTCTCGCACCCTCCACTCACTCTTATTGTCTCTCTCGCGCCCTCACACTCACGCTCAT
>NW_028234435.1:14907557-14922557 GCF_977035675.1 Penaeus japonicus
ATGGTTTTGTTTGGTTGTATTGTAGCATTAGGATCTTTAGGGATGTTATGCATGGGATCAATCCCAGTGAGAGAGAGAGAGAGAGAGAGAGAGAGAGAGAGAGAGAGAGAGAGAGAGAGAGAGAGAGAGAGAGAGAGAGAGAGAGAGTAAATATAGAAATAGATGTATAGATATAAATATATATAATTGTATATAGAGAGAGCTTTAAATATAGATATAGAGACAAATAGATATAGTGATATAGATATATAAATATGTGTATATTCTCATGTGTGTGTGTGTGTGTAAATGAATTAAAATGCGTTTGCGGATAAGCTAGCGTATTCCACAAACCCGAAGAACACTAAATCATAACACCACTTTGCCTTCGATCTTTTGCATATTCATCAATTACAAACAAGAACAAACCGCTTACGGGCGAGGTAAATACCCATAAGAGAGATAAATGAAAGCAGGAGTCATATGTCTGATTCATTTTGCTTGTTTAAAGAAGCATTAATCATCGCAAAGTCCCAAAAAACATACAATAAAGCATATGTCCGGTGACAGAGTGCGGTAATGGCGGAACGAGCAATTGCTTATCCGCGAGTCTTGCCTGTTTTGCGCGCAGCACCCGGATGATTTATAACTCTCGTCTTGAAAACCCGAGACTATAAATGCATCGAATATTAAGTTTCTTTTGCCTATGATCCATTATGCATCTGGGTTCCAAATTCTAATGAGATACAGCACAAGGACTTATCAAACTAAGTGGATGGGAGGAGGAGGAGAGGTTTGTGCCGAGGGGGGCTGTTTGAGCGTTGGGGGTAGGGGGGTTAGGGGGTAGGGGACAGGGGGAGGATAGCGGGTTGTTTCACTATTCTCTTCTTTTTTCTTGCGGTTAATTAGCAACGATGGGATGGTAGAATAATGCTTAGATTCAGAAGTAGATCGTTTAGTACTGTGTTTGTTTACCCTTTTTCGTTTATCAATAGTTGAAAAAGAAAGGAGTTGTATTTAGACTTTTTTTTTAAGTTTTAATTTGGCCGACAGATGGCATTGCGGTCGTTAGTCAAATGCCACTCACTGCAATTCCATTTTCTTTAGGAGTTTTCTTTCTTTTTTTTCAAAACTTTCAATTTGCTTTTGGGAATGGTTAAAGTCAGAAGCTCACACTGGACATTTTAGAAGAAGAAGATTAGAATTACTACGTCCAGAAAATAACGTACGAGAACAGAGCATTACGCGTGATTAAGGTAGCACATGTAAACACCGATTTAATGATACAACACAATAACTTGATCTCGGTTTTCGTCTCTTTTGTTGTTCTTCGTTTATAGTTCAGGATGTGATTGACGTTGCCGAATGTCAATTTAGTGAATATTAATTCGTCCTTGCGTTTAGTGATTGGGTGGGACTCTAATTGCATACTTCTCTTACCTTGGTCTCTGACTTCGGGCCATCGGTTCAACTTGTCAGATTGCTTTGATGCGGATTTGCTGGCGTGGAAAGGAGTACAAGAGAGAGGAATAGTGGGAGAGTGTGAGTGTCAGTATCTGTGAATGTGTGTGTGTGTGTGTGTGTGTGTGTGTGTGTGTGTGTGTGTGTGTGTGTGTGTGTGTGTGTGTGTGTGTGAGTGTGAGTATGAGAGAGCGCTCAGTATTGAAATATTTTCTCCTTGCGATCATTAAGCACTGGTGAAAGAGTCCATTGGTTTTGTAGAGGACGTTCTCTAGTACTGTCGAGATTGCGTCGTTGGCACTGCAGACAGAACGTCGGTGGCATTATAGAGAATAGGTTATCCCTGGCACTGCACTGAGGGCATCATTGGTCCTCTAGATTAGGCGTTCGCTGGTACTGATGATATTGTGTCGCTGGCAGTGCAGGTAGGGCACCGACGGCATCATAGAGAGAAGGCGTCGCTGGCACTACTGTAATGAGGGCATCATTGATACTATCGAGAGAACGTCGCTGCCACTCCAGATAGGGGCATCGATGGCATGACAGAGAGAAGGCACTCTCGAGAGGAAATCGCTGACACTGTCAACTAATGTCGAAAGGGCGTCGAAGATCTCGGAGTCGAGCGCTTGGCTCTCCGAAGTAACACGTCGGTCGGTCGTGTGGTCTGGAAGCTGGTGTCATTTTGTCGTGGCGTGTTTCGGCCCCCTTGTAAGTGCAATGGCGTTCACTTATCCTGCTTTGTCAGGTCACGGGAGGTGTCCTTGGCCAGGGGACGTGTGCGTGTGTATGTTTGGGTGTGTATGTGTGTGCGTGAGCGCGTGTGTATGTGTATGTGTCGGGCGCGTCTATCTAAATGTATGGAATTCATCATCATTTACTCAGTCTCAAATGGGTTATGCGCCAGCCGACACCGCCGACCCGAGGGGCGCATCCCTCGGGCCCGCCGCCCTCGGCATCTCGACCCTTGCGCCCCCCGAGCGCAAGGGCGAAGCTCCGGCCCGCCCCCGGATACGACGCCCTCGCCCGCCGCCGCCCTGTGTTATATCGCCTCCCAAAGCTCCCCGGCCATCTCATATTCGAAAAATTCTTATTTTCTGGAGGAAGGATCCATAATTTACTCCAGGAGGCGGACTAACATGAGCCCCATTTCTCAAGCGGTCAGTTTACGCCGCGGAGGTGGGTGGGGCGGGGGAGGAGGGGGGTCGAAGGGAGGGAGGGGTAGGGGTAGGGGTGGGGATGAAGGGGGAACAGGAAGGGGGGGGGGTCGGGACTTACAGGGTTGGTTGGTTGTGGTGGACATTCTGTGCAAGGACTACCAAACTGCGAGGTTGTCCACGCCAGATAACAAGAAAAAAAAGAAAAAAAAAAAAAAAACGGGAACGGGAGGCGGGGGTGGTGGGAGTGGGGGGTGGGGGCGGGAACTGTTTACAACGAAAAATGGAAATTTCTGGAACTCTTCGAGCTCTGTGAGGCAACAATGTGGGTTCGGTGTTATCTTCATTTCTTTTAGCCCTTTTATTTATTCATTTATTCATGTAATGTTATGCTTGCTCTTGTTTCTTTTGGCAGTGGGTTTGTTAGTTATTATTATCATTTGTTATCATTATTATTGTTGTTATGATTGGGATTATTATAACAAGAATTATCACACTGTTTTATCCATGTTATTCGTCTTCTTCGTATCACTGTTATGATAAAAAAGTATCATTACCATTACAATCACTACCACCACTATCACTACAATCACCATTACCATCATCACCATCACTACCATCATCGCCATCACCACCATTACCATCATCACCACCACCATTGCCATCATCACCATTACCGTTCTCATCGCCATCACCATCATCACCACCACCATTACCATCATCATTACCATCATCACCATCATCACCACCACCATTACCATTACCATCATCATTACCATCATCACCATTACCGTCCTCATCGTTTTCGTAGGCGCACAACGAGTGTAGTGGATCGCCATAATACGTGTAAGGCGACAGAAATAAACGTTTTGGCCCGAGTCCTATGAGCGGAAATTTTTATCTTGTCTCTCGTTCGCTTTTCTCTCGTTCGCTTCTCGTTTCTTGTTGCTGCTTCCCCTCACTTTTTTTTTTTCTTTTTCTTCTTCTCCTTTCCCCTTTCTCTTTTGAACTTTGGCCATATTCTGGATTCTTTCGTTTTCGCTCTCTTTCCGTACCCTCCACCCCCCACATACCCTCCCCCGTCCCTCCTCCCCCTATCTACGCGAGTCCGGTTTCCTTCATCATAATTTTTTTATTAATCGTATTACGAGTCTCGGGAATGCGGTACAGCGATGCTCATGTGTTTCGTTGCACCCCCTTCACCCGCTCCTCTCCTCTCCTTTCCCCTTATTCCCTCTTTTCCTTCTTTCTCCTTTCCCTTCATGCCCTCCTCCGCTTCTCTCTCTTTCCCTTCTCCCTCCTTCTTCCTTTTCTCCCCTCTTCTTCCTTTTCTCCTCTCACCTCCTTCCTTTTCTCCCCTCTTCTCCTTCATTTTCTCCTCTCACCTCCTTCATTTTCTCCCCTCTTCTCCTTCCCCTCCTTTTTCTTCTTCCCTTCTATCTTTTCTTATTTCCCCCTTCCCTCCTCCCTCTTTCTCCCTTCTCCCCTTCCGCTTCTCCCCCTTCTTTCCTTTCTCATTTACGTCTTCCCTCGTCCCTCTTTCTATCCCTTTCCTCTACTTTCCAACCCCTACCTCTTCCTTCTTTCCCTCCTCTTCCTCCCTCCCCCTTTTCTTTCTTTCCATCCTTTCCTTCTTCCTTCCTTTCCCCTATCCCTCTCTCCTTCCTTCGTTCCCTCCTTCCCCCAACCTCTTATCTCTTCCTTCCTTCCTCCTCCCTTCTCCCTTCCCCTTCCTCTCCTCCCCCTCCACCCCTTCCCCTCATCTTCCCTCCCTTCCCTCCTTCCTCCTCCTTCCTCCCCCCTCCATCCCCTTCCTCCCCCCTCATATCCTCTTCCTCCCCCTTCCCCCCTTCACGCCCTTCCCTCATCTTCCCTCTTTCCCCCACCCCCCTTTATCCCCTCCCCTCATCTTCCCTCTTTCCCCCCCTTCCCCATTCTTCGCCCGCGCGCGCGCACTAATGGACGGTATAAAGTCGAATAACTATGTGAGCGTATGAAGTAATTGTTATTAACTCGTTTTATGGCCGAGTGTTTTTACGGATCCTGAACAGGCCGGGAGTACCGTGTGCACAGAGAAAGACGTTCGCCATTTTTATTTCAGCTGCTGCGCTGTCTGTGCCTGTCTGTTCACTTCGCTTTTTTTTTCTTCTTCTTCTTTCTCTCTTTTTGGAGAGTTTTTTGGTCTGTATTTTTTTGGGTTGGGGAGGGTGGAGGGGGGGGGGAGGTTGAGGAATATGCATGAGGGAAGTGGATTTCATTTTTAATGATTTTTCGTGCGTCTGTTTTCTTATGACTATTTATTGAATGAAGTTGAATGAATTATATATTTGTGTCGTTTCGATTTTTTTTTTTTTGGGGGGAGGGGGGAGAGAGGGGTTTGGGGAAGTAAGAACTAAATACCTTTTTGTAATATTTGTTTGTCTGTGTAGTGATTGTTTCTTTCATTTCGTTCTCACTTTCTATATCAAACGCGCGCACACACACAAAAAGAAAAAAAAATCAGTCGCAATCGAACGCTCAAACGTAAACAGATAGACAAATACAAAGAGACAGACAGACAAACAGATATATCACCAGATAGTTTAGGAGTACTTCTTTGTTGTCAAATTTTCCTTATTCTTTTCATAGATATAATCCGCTATTTATATGCGTCCAGTTTCTTCTTTTCCTACCAAGGCGTTCGTGCCAATCTGTGCCTCGCCTTCGCCTTCATTTCCTCCCAAGTTGCTTTTCCTTGGATCTGTTTCCCTTGGTTTCGTTGTTGTTCTTCTTTTCCTTCTGTCTCTTCATTTTCTTTCCTTGGCTTTTCTTTTCTCTTACTTTTTGTTTCGTCTTCTCTCTTTTTTTCGTTTTTTTTTCCTTTCCTTTGTTGTTTTTTTCGGTATCTCTGCTTACTTTCTTTTTTGTAGTATTTGCTTCTTTTTTCTTTCATTTTTTGTATATTTTCATTTCCTTCTTTTCTACCTTATTTGCTACGCTTTCCTGTTTTTTATTTCCCTTTATTTTCATTTTTTTTCCTTTGTCACAGTTTCAGTTCCTCCTCCTTCTCTCCCTCCCCTCCCTCTGTCCCCTTTTCTATTTTCCCTCTCCCTCTCCTTATATCCTTCTCTCCTCTCCCCTTTTCCTATCGCTCCCTCCTTCCTCCTTACTTTTCCTTCCCACCCCTCCCACTCCCCCTCTGCCCACCCAAACCCACTTTCCGCCCGCCCCTCCTACCCCTCTACCCATCCCAACCCACTCTCCGCCCCCGCCCCTCCGCCCCCCCTCCGCTTGTCGACATATCGTGACGCGGCGGCGAGGACCCCCGTCAGCCCTGTGACAGGAGACGCCGCATATCGGAAGCCTTCAAGTGTCGCGCCGTTTCCCCGAGGGCTGACGAGGGACCTTTTCCTCTACCGGTGCCACGTTCTCTCCCCCTCCCTCTCCCTCCCTCCCCTCCCCCTCCCCCTCCCCCTCCCTCTCCCTCTCCCCTCCCTCTCTCCCTCCCTCCCTCCCTCTCCCTCTCCCTCCCTCTCTCCCTCTCCCTCCCTCCCTCCCTCTCTCCCTCCCTCTCTCCCTCCCTCTCTCCCAGAGCCTCCCCTCTACCCTTGGAAGGAAGATAGGAAGGAGAGGTCCTCCCTATCTTTGTCTCCTTTTCTTCCCTCTCGTTTTTTTTCCTCCCTTCCCAGACCCCCTTCGAGTCTAACACCTTCAGGAATACGTGTGTGTGTGTGTGCGTGTATGTATGTATGTATGTATGTATGTATATATGTATATATACATATACATATATATACATATATATACATATACATATACATATACATATACATATACATATACATACACACTTTATATTATATACATATAATATATATGTGTGTGTGTGTATTTTCTTTTTCGTATGTGTTTTATTGTGGTATTCAGATCCAAAGAATGGGTAGGCAATAGGGGGTTCAGGGAGGAAGGGGAGAGAAAAATGGAAAAGGAAATGGGCGAGTGTATGAGAAAGAGCTAGAAATGACAGAAAAGGGAAACATTACAGAAAGAAAGAAAGAAAATAAGAAGGAGAGAGAGAGAGAGAGAGAGAGAGAGAGAGAGAGAGAGAGAGAGAGAGAGAGAGAGAGAGAGAAGAAAAAAAGAAAGAAAGAAAGAGCGAAAATGAAAGGAGAAAAAGTTGAAAAAAATAAAAAAGATAGAAATAAAGAAAGAAAAAAAGAGAAAAAAACGATAGGTACAAACAATAAAACAAAACAGGAAAGAGAGAAAGAGAGAGAGAGAGAGAGAGAGAGAGAGAGAGAGAGAGAGAGAGAGAGAGAGAGAGAGAGAGAGAGAACCCCCAATGATCTACAGCAATGTTGACAAGACGTCTGAACAAGAAAGTACATCAGTTAAGGAAGGAATCAAGGCGGTGGTGTCGTGTTATGACGAGGAGGAAGGAAGGCGATGATGATGAGGGGAAGAGGAGGAGGAGGTGTGTGTGTGTGTGTGTGTGTGTGTGTGTGTGTGTGTGTGTGTGTGTGTGAGCTTTGTGTTTTTGTGTATGTGTGCGTCTGTCTGTGTTTTTATATTGTTCAGGTAATTCACCTCGTTTATTTTTGTTTATCTATTCGTTGACACACTCCCCATTTTCCCCTCTCTGACGCCCCATTTCCTCCCCGCGTATTCCTTTAACTCATTTTCCTCTCTCTTGCTTCATTTCCTCTTACTTTCAGCTCGGCATCACTCGCTTCCTCGTCCCCATGTGCTTCTTCTTGCTTCTCCTACTCTTCTTCTTCTTCTTCCTCTTACTTTTTCTCTCTCTATTCCTCCTCCCCCTCCCCCTCTTTCTCCTCCTCCTCCTCCTCCTCTTCCACTACCACCTCCTCATCTCTTCCACTCCCCCCCTCCTCTTCTTGTTCCCCTTCCCCTCCTCCTCCTCCTCCTCCCCTTTATCCTCCCTTCCCTACCCCTTCCTCCTCCCTCCCCCTCTTCCTACCCCTTCCTCCCCCCCCTCTTCCTACCCACCCCCTCCCCACTCCTTCCTCCTCCCTCCTCCTCCCTCGACAGGGATAACTGACTCTGCATTAATATCTCCTTACGGCCCCCGAGAACAGGTCATTCCCATTCCAATATTCGGACTCGGAGCCCCCCTGGAATGGCCCCGCTCTGTCAGCTCATTTGGAATAACGCGCAACATAACCCAGCACGAACCGCCATTTTCGTAAAGCCTCTTCATTCCTCCCCCCCCCCCTTCTTCCTTTGGGTTTCTTCCTTCATTCGGTTCCCTGTGTTTCAGTCTCTCTCTCACTCTCTCTCTCTCTCTCTCTCTCTCTCTCTCTCTCTCTCTCTCTCTCTCTCTCTCTCTCTCTCTCTCTTTCTCTCTCTCTCTCTCTTTCTCTTCGGTCTCTGCTGCGGTTCTTGACTTGGTTTGGTCTCCTTCCTTCGGTTCTCCCTTTCTCTCTGTTTTTTTTTTCTTTTTTTTTTCCTTTTTTTTCACTCCTGCCATCGGTTCTCTTCCTCTCCTGTTTCGGTTTCTCCCTTCTCCATCCTACGTCTTTCTCTCTTCGCTTTCGGTCACTCCAATTGACCTTCTTCCTTCGGTTCTCTCCCTTTGGTTTGCTTTCTCCTGTCTCCCCTTTTCGGTTTCGTGTCCGGTTTTTCTCTTTCGTTTTTTCCTTCGTTTTTCCTTCTTTATTGCTGGTCTTTGGGCTCCTGTTTTCGGTGTCCTTCCTAGCTCCCTCTTTTTGGTCTCAAATTTGGTCAGTATTCCTTGTTAGATTATCTTGTTAATGTTATTATTAGTAGTAATCTTATCATTATTTATATTATTATTATTATTTTGTATCACTATTATTATTATTATTATTATTATTATTATTATTATTATTATCATCATCATCAATATTATTCTTATTATGATTGTAATTATCATTTCATTATTGTCGTTGTTGCTGTTGGTAGGGTCCTTATTCTCTCTTCCTTTCTCTCTCCCTCTTCTCTCCCTCCCTCCCTGTAAAAATGGTCTGTCTTGACCTTTACATGAATATTGGTAGCATGGCTTAAGGTGTGAAGAACATGGCCGAAACAGCTTTCTAGGTTTAATGCTTAAGCTTGAACAGGAGTATGTTGGATTGAGGGCTGCTCCTCCGAGGAGGAGCGAGGTGTTGCTCCTCTGCTCCCCGAGAGGAGACTCTCTACCACAATGTATGATTTGTCTGAGAATATGTGTGAATCACGTGTTTTCTTGTGACATGTGACATTTGGAATGTGATGAGGGAAGTGTTGCATCAATACATAGCTCTTACGAAGGGGAAGACAAAACAACACCTATGTCTGCTGGGATAATAAGAGAGGGGTAAAAACGATAGGTGAAGCAACAAGCGTACGTATATGTATGTATATGTGTGTATGTGGTATAAGATATATGGAACAGCTAGAATGACATGAGAGATACAAATTACATTGATGATTGCACTATACATTACATAGAATACAATAGCAAAAGCATACATGTGCAAATAATATTCGATGGACATTGCAGCAGACATAATATATAAATACAAATGGCTATTGCAAGGTTACACTCCCTCCATCCATCCCTCCTTTCCTTCCTCCTCCTCCTCCCCTCCCTCTTAGATCATGAGTATGGAATCCTTCTCGAACGTTCTCCAGGAGTGACGCTGTGCCGTGAGAAGGCGTTGAGATGCGGTGCGTCATAGCGAGGCTGAAGCTTCTTATTTTCCTAGGCTGTTTCACCATTTGTGAGATATAGGTATTTCTTTTTTTTCTCTTTTTCAATATTCTTTACCATTTTTTTTTTCAGATTACGTCTTTGCTATCTTTTTTTTTCTTCTTCTTCTTTTGTATATATTCTTCCTCTTTTGTCTTCTTCTTTTTCTGCTTCTTTCAAGTTCTTGTTCTTCCACGTTTATCCTTCTTCTTTTTCTTCTTCTTCTTCTTCGTCTCTCTTGATCTTGTTGTTCTTCTTCTATTTCCCTTCACATTTTCTTTTAACAACTCCCGCTATTGCCATTTCGACCTCTCCCCTCTTTCTCCCCTCTAGTCTTCCCCCTCCCCCCATTCCCCATCCCCCCATTCTCCCTCCCTCTCCCCTATCCCGCCGGCTGGAGTATATGAGATGTTAATATAAAGAGAAATAGTCAGGAAGGAGGGGGGGCTAGGGGTAGGGAAAGACTAGGGGGGAGGTCGAGGGGAGGGGGTGAATAGGATTGTGAAAGGCGTGTAATACTCGGGTGCGGCATATTGTCAGCGTATTTTGATAGTTTATTGTGATTTATTGAATATGTTTTAGTCTCTCCCCCCCCCCTCTCTCTCTCTCTCTCTCTCTCTCTCTCTCTCTCTCTATATATATATATATATATATATATATATATATATATATATATACATATACATATATATATATACATATACATATACATATACATATACATATACATATATATATATATATATATATATATATATATATATATATATATACATATATATACACATATATATACATATATATACATATATATACATATATATACATATATATATATATATATATATATATATATATATATATACATATATATGTATATATATATACGTGTGTGTGTGCGTGCTAGCATGTGTACGTAATTGTGTGCGTCTGTGCGTATGTGTGTACACACACATGCACATGTGTATAATGTATGTCGAGAGTAAAAAAATGTCTTTCAACGAGATGGCCTCGGGCATAAAAGTTTGCGTGAGAGCGTCTCGGGAGACGAGGCCCGCGGAATGGGGGAGGGGGAGGGGGGCGGGAATGGCGAGAGGGGGGAGGGGCGGCGCAGGTGGGGGAACGTGAGGGGACGGCCGCCCTGATGCTTGGGTATGCGGGGGTTGAAAGACGGACGGGCATAAAATCACCGGCAGCTAAAAGCCTCTCCACACCAGCCATTTTACCGCTTGGACCCTGGACGTGGTGTTGAGGGGTGGGGGTGGGGGGAGCGGGGGTGGGGGGAGCGGGGAAGGGAGAAGGAAAGGGGGGAAAGGGAAGAGTGGTGGGTGGGGGGGGAGGAGGAAAGGGTAGGGGGGGATGGAGAGTGGGAGTGGTGGTGAGGAGTTAGAGGTAGGGGGAGAGGGGAAGTGGTGGGGAGGAGGAAGTAGTAGGAGGAGAGGGGAAGTGGGAGTAGTAGTGAGGAGGAAGGATTAGGGGGAGAGTGGGAGTGGGGGTCGTGGTGGAGAGGAAGGGCTAGAGGGAGAGGGAGAAGGGAGGTGAGGAGGGAGGAGGAACGGGTAGGGGGAAAGGGACAGAGGAAAGGGGGGAGTAGTGATGGAAAGGAAGGAAGAAGTGGAAAGGGGGACGTTAGGGCGGGAGGTACGGGAAAAGGGATAAGGGCGGGATGGTAGTGGTAGTTTCGATAGTTGTGGTAGGAGAATTGAGTAATGGTAGCCGGGAAGGTTGTTTCACTACTACAGGTCGTGGAGGTAGCAAGTGCAGGTTGAGAAAAAGGAGTCACACTTGACGTACATTTTATTTCCATTTCCTCTCTTTCTTTTCCTCCCATTTTTACGCTCTTCTCTCTGTTTCCTTTACTCGCTCGTCTCGGAGAAGAGTAACTGCTATTTTCACTTGCTTTGTGTGTCTACGTAGGTGTGTGTGTGTGTATGTATTTGTGTGTGTGTGTGAGTGTGTGTATGTGTGTCTATGTCTGTGTGTGTGTGTGTGTGTGTGTGTGTGTGTGTGTGTGTGTGTGTGTGTGTGTGTTGTGTGTTTGTGTTATATGTGTGTGTGTGTGTGTGTGTTGTGTGTTTGTGTTATATGTGTGTGTGTGTGTGTGTTGTGTGTTTGTGTTATATGTGTGTGTGTGTGTGTGTGTGTGTGTGTGTGTGTGTGTGTGTGTGTGTTATTGTGTGGTGTTATGTGTGTGTGTGTATCGTAAAGAATATTTGTAAATAGTTGTACAAAATAAGATAAAAAACCTTCCGTAGGTCTTGAAAGCATATTTATCCCATTCCTTCCCCCCCCTCCCTTTTCCCTTCGCATTGTTGCCGTAGACGCGGTGGTTGTTGTTGTTGTCAAAGATTTAATTGAGAAAGAGGAAGAGGGGGGGAAAAAGTTTATTTTTCGGCAGAGGGAAACTCGGGATGGGTCAGAGCGGCGCGGATGGCTGGTCGGGAGTGGAATAGTCACTGATTGATTGCAAGGCCTCGTCTAATTAATTAGGTACGTGTGTGGGTGCGCTTGTGTGTGTGTAAGGGGGGGAGGCGGTGTGTGTGTGTGTGTGTGTTTAGAGTGTAAGGAGGGGCGTGTGTGTGTGTGAGCGTGGGGGGGGGGGGGCGTGAATGTGCGTGCGTGTGTGTCTTTGAGTGTGAGTGTTGTTTCTTCTTGCCTTGACTTTTCTCTCCCCTCTCCATCCTTTCCATCACTCTCATGATCGCTCTTGGCCCCTATTTTTCTCCATCTATATTAATTTACAATAATTTTGTTTTGTTCCTTTTCTTCTCCTCCTCCCCTCCCTCTTCCCCTTCCTCCTTCCCCTTCCCACATCTCCTGCTCCTCCTCCCCCCTCCCCTTTCCCCCTCCTCCTCCTCCTCCTCTTCCCCTCTCCCACCTCCTCCCCCTCTTCCGTCTTCTACTCCTCCGCCTCCCCCTCTCCTCCTCCTTCTCTTCCTCCACCACCTCCTCCTCCTCCCCCTTCTCCTCCTTCTCTTCCTCCACCACCTCCTCCCCCTCCCACTCCCCCTCCTCCTCCTCCTCTTCCTCCTCCTCTTCCTCCTCCTCTTTCCATCTTCCTCTCCTCCTCCTCCTCCTCCTCCTCCTCCTCCTCCTCTTCCTCCTCCTATCCCCTCACCCTCCACCTCCTCCTCCTATCCCCTCACCACCTCCTCCCCCTCCCACTCCCCCTCCTCCTCCTCCTCTTCCTCCTCCTCTTCCTCCTCCTCTTTCCATCTTCCTCTCCTCCTCCTCCTCCTCCTCCTCCTCCTCTTCCTCCTCCTATCCCCCCACCCCCCTCCTACTTCTCCTCCTCCTCCTCCTCCGCCTCCGCCCCCCCTCTTCCTCCTCCTCCGCCTCCCCTCTTCCTCCTCCTCCTCCGCCTCCGCCTCCCCTTCCCCCTTCCTCCTCTCTTCCTCCGCCTCCCCCTCTCTCTCCTTCCCTCTTCTTCCTCCTTCTCCGCCTCCCCTCCTTGTCCTCCCCCTCCCCCCTCCTTCATACCTTTCCTTCCTCCGCCTCCGCCTCCCCCTCCCTCTCCTTCCCTCTTCCTCCGCCTCCCTCTCCTTCCCTCTTCCTCCGCCTCCCCATCTCCCTCCCCCCTCCTCCCCTTTCCCCCCTCCTCCCCTTCCCCCCCTCCGCCTCCTCCTCCTCTTATCCCCCTTCTTTCTCCTCCTCCTCTTATCCCCCTCCGCCTCCTCCTCCTCTTATCCCCCCTCCTCCCCTTCCCCCCCCTCCGCCTCCTCCTCCTCTTACCCCCCCTCTTTCTCCTCCTCCTCTTATCCCCCTCCTCCTCCTCTCCTCTCCTCTACTCCCTCCCTCTCCTTCCCTCTTCCTCCGCCTCCCCCTCCCCCCTCCTCCCCTTTCCCCTTTCCCCCCTCCTCCCCTTCCCCCCCCCCCTTCTCCTCCTCCTCCAGACACCTGGAACAGCGCCTTGTCTTCCGCGCGTCCACACATTCCCCGCACGCCTCGTCGAGCTGCCAGATCATGGTCCACGGGTTGAGGGGACACGGACGGGGAGGGGAGAGGGGAGGGGAGATGTGGAGCTGTGGGGGGAGAGAAGGGAAGGGGAGGGGAGAGGGGAGAGGGGAGGGGAGATATGGAGCTGTGGGAGGAAAGAAGGGAAGGGGAGGGGAGGGGAGGGGAGGGGAGATATGGAGCTGGGGGGGGGGAAAGAAGGGAAGGGGAGGGGAGGGGAGATATGGGCCTGTAGGGAGGAAGGGAAGGGATAGAGAGAGAGGGAAAGTGGGAGTCGGGGGATAAGGAGAAAGAGGGGAAAGAGGAAGGGGAGATAGGGGACTGTTGGGGGAAAGAGGGGGAGGGAGGGGAGGAGAGGGAGATGTAGAGGCCGGTGGGAGAAAAGGGGGAATAAGGAGAAAGGGGGGAAGGGCGCATGAAGGAAGAAGGTGGGAATGGGAGAGGGGATGTGTGTGTGTGTATTTTTCGTTCACCTAATTTCACATGATTTTATATTGTTGTCATTTATTGATTACTTGTTTCTATAATAATTCATTTATCTGCAATGGCGTATATGTGTGTTGTACGCCCTTTTGTGCACTTATATGCATTTCATATATCCGACGTTCTGTGCTCTCGGAACGACCCAAGTATTTCTTTCAGAATAATGCACAAAATATATCAACATCTCCCCATACTCCTTGTGTGACCCCCCCCCCCCCACCACCATCTCCTATAACCACCTCACCCCCAAGCGCCCTAATGTGATTGTTCTGTGACGCCACCTGCGCACGTGCGCGCGCGCGGGAGACACACATTCACACACACACACACACACACACACACACACACACACACACACACACACACACACACACACACACACACACACACACACACACACACACACACACACAAATATCTATGTAGTGTAACTATATCTATCCATCCCTCTTTCTCTCTATATCTATCTATCTATATCTCTCTATCTCTCTCTTTATCTCTTTCTATCCCTCTCTACATATGGATATGTATGTCTGTCTACATCCCCAGCCCTTCGCGTTACAGCAGCCCCCCCCCCCCCTGATTTCCCTCGATCAGCGCCACTCCGCACTTCGCTCCTGAATTATCCTTCATCTGGCGTCGTTCACCCTGCCATTCCCGTTCATCCCGCTAACGAAGCGGTAGAAGGAGGAAGGGGAGATAAATCGTATGAAGCAGAAGGCGGAATGTGTTGAGAGCGAAGAGGGGAAAAGTGTAAGTGAAAGGGTGAAGAGAGAGAGGAGGAGGAGGAGGAGGAGGAGGAGGAGGAGGAGGAGGAGGAGGAGGAGGAGGAGGAGGAGGAGGAGGAGGAGGAGGAGGAGGAGCAGCAGCAGCAGGAGCAAGAGAGATGAAAGAGGGAAAAGGGGAGAAAGTAGGAATGGGAAGAGGACAGATAGGGAACGTAGGGAGGGATAGGACGCAGGAGGAAGAACAGGGAACTTGAAAGGAGAGGGGGAAGAGGGAAAGGAAGAAGAGGAGTGAAGGGGGAGTAGAAAGGCGAAGGAGGGGAAGGAAGAAGAGGAATGAGGGGAAATGGGGAATTGAGTGAAATATGGAAGAGGGGAGGGGAAGGAAAGAGAGAAAGGAAAGTGGAAGGAGAAAGGGAAAGGAGGGTGAGGAGTAGGGGTTGGGGGAGGGGAAGTGGAGAGAGTGAAATAAGGAAAGGGGGAGGGGGAAGGAAAGAGAGAATGGAAATTAGAAGAGGTAAAGAGGGGAAGGGGTAGGGGGAGGGGAAGGGGA
>NW_028234435.1:14930057-14945057 GCF_977035675.1 Penaeus japonicus
ACACCTCCTTAGATTCATCCTCCATCCTTCCCCCTATCTCTCCCCCTTCCCCCTCCCCCCCTCTTCCCCCCTCTGTCTGTCTGTTTCAGTCGCTTTTGTTTTCTCCTTGTTTGCTCTCGTTATCTCACTCGTTCTCTCTCTCTCTCTCTCTCTCTCTCTCTCTCTCTCTCTCTCTCTCTCTCTCTCTCTCTCTCTCTCTCTCTCTCTCTCTCTCTCTCTCTCTCTCTCTCTCTCTCTCTCTCTCTCTCGATTTTCCTCTAATCTATCATAATTTCTTTTTTCCCTTTTATTCCTTCTCATCTACCTCCCCTTTTCCTCCTCTATTCCCTCTTCCTCCTATTTCTTTCCTTTCCTTCTGGTCCTCATCCTCTTTCTTCTTCTTTTTCTTCATCTCCCTTTCCTTGTTTTTTTTTCCCTTTCCTTGTTTTTCTCCCTTTCCTTATGTTTTCCTCTTAGTTTTCCTCCCCCTCTTTTTTTCAATGCTTATTCACTATTTACTGTTTATTTCATATATGTTTTTATTTTTAGAATCCTATGTTTTGATGTCATAGATAGTGTATAATTTGTTAGCTTTTTAAGGTGCAACGCGTCACCAAAAAAGCTTGGTCAGAACTAAAACAGTGTATATGACTATCCGAATACATATTTGACCAAATAAACTATTTCAATTTCAATTTAAAAAGATGCTCCTCCCACGTCTTCTCCTTTTCTTCCTCTTCCTCCTCCTCCTTCTCCTCTTCCTCCTCTTCCTCTTCTTCCTCCTCCTCTTCCTCTTCTCCTCCTCTCCACTCCTCCTCCTCCTCCTCCTCCTCCTCCTCCTCCCCCTCCTCCTCCCCCTCCTTTTCCTCCTCCTCGTCTGATCCGTCTCCATACCTCCTCCTCCTCTCCCCCCCCCCTTACCATCTCCCCTCTTCTCCCCCGCGTGTCCCCGGCGTGAGAGAGTGCGCGTCCCCATGGGAGGCGGCGGTAAGTACATACTTGTGTTGCAATAACGCGTGCTGGGGACCTGCTGAGGGTCAGGTTGCAAAGGAACCACATGACACTTCGAGGAGGACTGGAGGACCTACCTGGCAGGGGGGGGGGAGATAGGATTGGGGAGGATAGGGCAGGGGGAGGGAGGGGAGGGTCGATAGGATAGGATAGGATAGGGAGGATACGGTTGGTGGAAAGGATGGGGAGGAGGGAGGATAGGGTAGGGTGGGGGGAGGGGGGAAGGGAGGGAGAGAGGTGAGAAGTGATAGGGAGGAGAGAGGGAGGTGAAACAGAGGAGGGGAGAGAGGGGGAAGAAGGAAAGGGAAGGGGAGAGAGAGAGAGAGGAAGAGAGAGAGAGAGAGAGAGAGAGAGAGAGAGAGAGAGAGAGAGAGAGAGAGAGAGAGAAAGAGCGAGCGAGCGAGCGAGAGACAGAGGCGGAGGCAAAGCAAGAAAGATGAAGGGCGAGCGAAGCCCCGCGACCGACATCCATCTCCGGCGCCCCTCGTCGGTCGGCAAAGCCCCCCTCCTTCGGCCGCCGTGTGCGCTCTCGCATACCGCGTTATCCAAGCCGAGCTCCTGCAAGACGAACCGCCGCGCCCCGCCATTGGTCGGCTCCTTCGCACCGCCGGCCAATCAGCGGCCGCCCCTCCATCATAGCTCGGGCGGGATCAGAGCCTAAGCTTCTCCTGATGGCATGGCTTCCTCGCACTGCGGTGTCGCCCGAATGATTTGAGGAGACGGCGGGGCGGCGCGGCGGGGCGCTGACCCATATTCAGCGGAGGGGCTCGGGGAATTCCTGATGCGGGGGGGTAGGGTGGGGGGCTAGGCCGAAGGGGTAGGAAAGGAGGGGTTGTGGTGAGGAGGGGAGGTGAACGGAGAGGGGGTAGGGAAGAAAGTGGTGGTGGGGAGGGGAACGGGGAGAGGGTAGGGGTTATAGGGAAGGAAGGGAACGTAGGAGAAGAAGAGCAGAGGGAAAGGAAAAGAGGGGAGCGAAGGGAGGAGAACAGAGGTAGGGAATAAGGGGAAAGAAAGGAAGGAGGGGGTTAGGGGTAGGAACGCCCATATTTTATTTCAGTCTTAGAGGGGAAATATGAGGTGTCTTAGGAGGGACACGAGCCACGTCGATGGCCTTCACGAACCACCTACCGAGCCGATTGTATTACTCATGGCCGTGGGTCCTTCCAGATAACTTGTAAAAAGAGTGCGTGTTTAAGTCTACCTTGTGGTGAAGCCTCCAGTGCCCGGTGAACGGTGACATGCAGTGCTCAGTCAACAATTCATCATAATATTCATCACCACAATCACCGCCTCATCATAATATCCATCATCATCAGTACAAACTCTTTATGATATTCATCACCATGATCACCGCCTCATCATAATATTGGCCATTATAATCACCAATCTTTATATAATATCGTGATACAAGTGTTACGATGCAGTCCCTCCCGTGCCCTTGGATCACTCGAGGACATCACCAGAAGGAGAATGAAGTCACCCGAGGACGAAAGAAGTCTCCCCTTGACGTCCCCTTTCGCCTCTCCTGGTCTCTCGGTGCCCTTAGATTGTCAGAGGCCACAGCGGCGGCCTGGGTTCTGCGTCCGACTTGTTTTGCACGTCGCTCGGTCCCGCGATGCGTTCTACAGGTCCCCTCGTCGCCTGGGCTTTCCCTGCTTTTTCTCGCTTTATTTTTTTTTTCTTTCCTTCCCCCCCTTTCTCTCTCTCTCTCCTTCCCTTTCCCCCTCTCCCCCTTCCCCCTCCCTTCTTCCCTCACCCCTCCCCCCCTCCGCCCTCCCCTCCTCTCTTCTTCTCTTCCTCTCATTCTCTTCCTAGTTCTAGTCTTCTCCATTTTCTCTCACTCCTCCTCTTCGTCTTTCTCTTTCCCTTTCCTTCACCCTCTGCTCTTTCTCTGCTCTCTCTTACTCTTCTCTCCTTTCATCTTTCTCTTTCTCCTACTCTTTATTATCTCTCTTACTGCACCCCTTCTTCCTCTTTCTCTATTTCCTTCTTCCTCTTTCCCCGTTCTCTCTGACTCTTCCCCTCCTTTCATCTCTCTCTATCTTCCTCTTCTTTTTTTCCCTTTTTCCTCCAACTCCTCCCCTTCGTCATCATTCTTTTCGTCTTTCCCACACCCCCATCTCTCCCCTCATCCTCAATCCTATCATTCCCCTCACTCCCCTCACATGTCCTCTGCGACCCCTCTACACACTCACATGCAGACAGTTGGCGATATTGAGATTAATCTAAGTTTAAGAGGGATCCTCGCTATTCCCCCTCTCCCTCCCTTCCCCATCCTCTTCTCTTCTCTTCTCTCCTTTTCTCTCTACTCTTCTCTCCTTTTCTCTCCACTTACTCTTCTCTCTACTCTCCTCTCTACTCTCCTCTCCTCCCTTTCCTCTCTTCTTCTGTCCTCTCCTGTTTTTTCCCCTCCTCTTCTCTCTACTCCCATCTCCTCGCTTTTCCTGTTCTCTCCTCTTCTCTTCTCTTTCCTTCCCTTTCCTGTCTTCTTCTCTGTCGCCCGCACTTTGTCTTTCTTCCCTTTCTTTTTTCTTTCCTCTCCTTTCTTTCTTCTTCCCTTATTGTCACCTCCCTTCTCCTCTTTCTGTCTCTCTTCTTTATTCATATTTACCCTTATTCCCTTGTTCCCATTTCTTCACCTTCGCCCTTCTTCCTCTCCCTTCCCTCCACCATTCCCTTTCGCTTTTCCTCTTTATTCTCCTTCTCTATAACCTCCAACACCCTATCCTCCCCTTGTCTCCTTTTCCTCTCTCTCCATTCCCTTCTCCTTGCCTTCCTCCTCCTCCTCCTCCTCCTCCTCCTCCTCCTCCTCCTACTCCTCTTCCTCCCCCTGCCCCTCCTACTCCTCCACCTCCCCCTCCCCCTCCCCCTCCTTATCCTCGTCCCCCTTATCCTCTTCCTCCCCTCCTCCTATTCCTCTTCTCCCTCCTCCTCCTCTTCCTCCCCCCCCCCTCCCGTCCCCACTTCCTCTCTTTATCCCCCCCTCGCCCCCCTCCCCTTTCTGACACCCGATAATCCTCCACCTCGCGTATCTGACACTCCAGTTATCCGACCATGACACAGCGGATTAGCCATTTTCTCTCTCTTTTTATCCCTCCTCTCTCTCTCTCTCTCTCTCTCTCTCTCTCTCTCTCTCTCTCTCTCTCTCTCTCTCTCTCTCTCTCTCTCTCTCTCTCTCTCTCTCTCTCTCTCTCTCTCCATCTCTCCATCTCTCTCTCTATTTCTGTCTCTCGCCAGCTCGCTCTCTCTCTCTCTCTCTCTCTCTCTCTCTCTCTCTCTCTCTCTCTCTCTCTCTCTCTCTCTCTCTCTCTCTCTCTCTCTCTCTCTCTCTCTCTCTCTCTCTCTCCATCTATCTATCTCTTTCTCTTTATTCTTTTTGTTATCAATATATTTCTCCAGATTCTAAAATCATATTGTGGTAATTATTTTGTTTTGTTTGTTGGCTGCTTCGCGTATGTTGCAACTGTAAAAGGAAAAAAGGATATTAATAGTAACGATGATTTACTTGATATGAATTAGATATAGATTAAAGTTAATCGTCATTATGACACCGGTAGTGGAATTGTTAATGAGGATGATGATGATGATGATGATGACGTTATGATTCCTATTTAAGAGTACTATTCAAGAAGTATTCCTTTTTGGGTGTTCAGTAGATATATCATTTTTGCTTTATTTATTTATTTATTTTTTTTTTTATTTTTTTTTATATGCGCTTCTATATCTAAAGATTTAATTCAGTGTTTGAGATAGCGTGTCCCGTTCCTGTCTCTTTGTCGCCTTGTGTCATAATTAGTATTTTTTTTATAAATAAGTTTAATTGCACTTCAATAAAAAAAATATATATATCCTTTATTTGAGTTCCTCTGTATGAATCCTTAAAGTTATTTCATACTTTCTTTTCCCATTTTCTTATCGGTGGCATCTCTATTTTCATTCGGTCACTGTCGAGTCAGTTGATGGCTTAACAACAAGGGTAAAAATATATTTCACTTTCCCACTTAAAAGGTTTCTCTGTGAACCCCCGCCCTTCCCTCCCTCCCTCCCTCCCTCCCTCCCTCCCTCCCTCCCTCCCTCCCTCCCTCCCTCCCTCCCTCTCTCTTTCCCAACCTCGTCCCCTCGTTTCTTCATCCTTTCCCTCTTACTTTTGTTTCGTTTTTCTTCTTTTCTGTTTTACTTTTCTTTATTTTTCCTTTTTCTTTTTCTTTTTATCCCCATTTCCCTCGTTTTTCTTCTTTTTTACCTTTTTTTAAGTTTGTCCTTTTTCTTCTTTTTCTTTTTTTTTTCCTATTTTTTCCTTTTTTCTTTCTTTTCCTCTCCTTCCCCCCCCCCTTCCCTCCCCACATCTCCCATTTCGTCACTTCCCCTCCTCTCCCACCCCCTACTTCCTCTCCTCCCTTTCCTTCCTCCTCCTCTTCCCCTCTCCCCATGCTCCTCCTCCCTTCTCCTCCCTCTCCCTCTACTTCCTCCTTCCTTCCCCACTCCCCCTTACTTTCGGCTCATTACAAACAGAAAAAGGGGAAACTTGCCTTACAAGGTAACCTTTTCGCATCGGCCATTTCAGAATGCATTCATCCTGTCCCCTCTTTTCACCCTCCTCTGTCTCCCTTCCCCTCGTTCGCCCCCCCATCCCCTCTCCCCTCACCCCTCCCCACCCTCCACACACACCCAATAGCTTATATTTTTGAACCGGCTTTTTTAATGACAAATATATATGTTTACGTGAAATGTGATCTTTATTACGAAAGGGGTTAATCACCTGCATTGTAATTAATGTTTACAGTATTTTTTTTCTGTATTTGCATTCCGACTTTTAAGTTTTAAAGATTTTAAAAAGGAGAAAATTGGCTGGGGGGGGTGGGGATAGGACATATAGAGAGAAAGAAAAGGAAAGGGAGAACTGGAGAGGAAGGAAAAAAGAAAGAAGCAAGAACGAATAGAAAGAGGAGACTAGGAAGAAGAAAGTGGGTGAGAAAAGAAAAATAGAATGAAAGGGAGAAGGGCATGAAAACGAAAAGAAAAAAAAGAAGAAACGAAAAGAAGAGGAAGTGAAAAGAAAGAAAGGAAAGTAAGAAATAAATAAAAAGAAAAGAAAAGCGAGAATGAAAGAGAAAAAAATGAGAGAAAAGAAAAGAAGAAGAAGAAAAAAAAAATACATACAAGAGAGGTGCGTGAAATGCAGCACCTGGCAACCGTCCGTCCTCTCCCCTCATTTAGCCTTCCCCCGCCCCCCTCCCCCCCTCCAGCCCCTTCCCCGAGGTTTTTTAATAAATTCACACTAATAGGGGACACGTTTTAAACACGCATCGCATTTCCGGTCTCGTGCGCTACCGCTCTTTCCCGAATCGGGACCGGGGGTTATCGCGGATGGGGTGGGGTAAGGGGGTAGGGTGGGGGAGGGGAGAGGTCCTGAATATGACCTAAGACGCTGACGTGCTGGCATTGTCTGAGGGGAAGAAATGCGTCCTGTAGGAGTGCCTTCGAGGGGACGAAAGGGAAGGGTTCGGGATAGCGGGGTCGGAGCGGCGTGTAAGTTTGGCTTTTGAAGTGAGGGATGGAGGTGACGGGTCGAGGGGAGGGCGAGGGGAGGGAGGGAGGGGCGACGCCAGGGGGCTGAAGGGGGTGGGGGTTAGGGGAGGGAGGGGGACGGAAGGAGTGAGGAAAGGCGTTACTCCCCTCGTGCTGTAGGTTCGTCCTTCCTCTCCCCTCCCCCTCCTTCCCTACCCTCACTTCCTTTCTCCTCCCATCCCCTCCCCTCTCCTTCCCTCTTGAGCTTTCCATGGCGGCCATATTTGCATCGCGTCTGTCTGTTTGGGTTGATATGCAAGCGTAACTGAAGGAATAGATAGATAAGTAAATCACTAAATGGATAGATAAGTGAATGATTAAACGCACACACACACACACACACACACACACACACACACACACACACACACACACACACACACACACACACACACACACACACACACACACACACACACACACACACACACACAGACACACACACAGACACACACACACACACACACACATGTATACATATGTATATATATATGTATATATATGTATATATATATATATATATATGTATGTATCTATATATATATATATATATATATATATATATATATATATACATATACATATACATGTACATGTACATGTACATGTACATGTACATGTACATATTATACGTATACATATACATATACATATACATATACATATACATATTTATATATATATATATATACATATACATATATACATATACAGATATATATATATATATATATATATATATAGATATATATACAGATATATACATACATATGTATATATATATATATATATTTATATATATATGTGTATATATATGCATATATATGTATATATATTTACATATTTATATATATATGTATATATGTATATATATATTTATATATGTATATATATGTATACACACACACACACACACACACACACACACACACACACACACACACACACACACACACACACACACACACACACACACACACACACACACACACACACACAGACACACACACACACACACACACACAAACACACAAACACACAAACACACATGTGTACCTATACGTGCAAGTGCGCGCGTGTGTTTAATTGTGTGAATGCGTATGCAAGTATGTTTGTCGCAAATGCATTCACGTAAGAATTGAAGGGACGAGCGCGAGGCGGAAGATACCAAACCAAAAGGCAAAAGGCCGAGACAGACTCCCTACAAGCACGTCTCAAAAGGCCTGCATCCAGCCTGCAACCTTCCTCGCTGTCGGGTTCAGCACCAGCGGAACCCACTCTTCCACAAAGGGCGCTGAATAGGCACGAGGCCCTCCGAAGGTAAATATGGCAGTCACGCCCATCTTGTCCTGACCCCTCAAACCCCTACCACCCCCACCCCCCCTCCAATCCCCCACATGCACACCGCGCCCCTACCCCTCCCCCCCCCCTCGCGGAGGAGCATCAGTATGCGCCCCTCCAGGAGAAAAATTTCCGAGCTTCTTGGGTCACTGGTTTTAAAAACTTCCTCTCTCTCTCGCTCTCTCTCTCTCTCTCTCTCTCTCTCCCTCCCTCTCCCCCTCCCTCCTTCCCTCCCTCCCCCTCCCTCCTTCCCTCCCTCCCTCCCTCCCTCCCTCCCTCCCTTCTTCATTGAGATAGAGAAATAATAAGAGAGAGAGAACGAGAAGTAAAGAAATCAAGAGAGAAAGAGAAGCAAAGAAGAAGAGAATAAAGCCCAAAGTAGACCACGAGCAAAGAGGATGCCAAAGGGAGGATGAGGATGAGGAGGAGAGGCGAGCGGCGAGAGAAAAAGTGAGACTGCGGCGTCCAGGCACCCACCCACCCGGTCGGGCACAATGGCACAGTGCCTCTCCACTTTCTGATTGAGTGTCACGTTCCCATAAAAGAAGCCTAAGCCCTATTAGCCTACTTCTTATATGAAGGCTACGTATTCCACTAGGCTTTCATTAGGCCTATACATGTCTGTTGTTGTTTTTTTCTTCTTTTTTTTCTTTTCTTTTATCTCATTACTTTTTTTTTTTAAGGTCAGTAGTATATATTCTCGATTTCTTTTGTATCCTTGCCCTAATTTCGTGTTGGATTTATTAATCATCATGATATTCAGAGTTGCCATAACCCATCAGTATATATATTTTTTTCCATATATCACGATGACAGCACACACTCCCTTCTGACGTCACATCATCTGTGGCATCAGACCTCCTAGTGTGAGGCATTTCGATTCCGTGTCATTGTTCATCATTGCAGAATCGCTCCATTGTACCCCGACTTTGCATATTCGCTTTGCTAGATAGAAGAGCCCTGCATGGAAGTCAGAACGAAGGACCGAGTCAACTCTTTAATGAAACCCGTGTGGTTGTTAGGCGCCGGCTGTTGTTGCGAAGTTGTTGCGTGTGCGGCGAGGTTTTCTTTGTAAATACCGAGCAACTCAGAAAGTCACTTCATGTTGCATCCAAGATTGATATTGATACTACTACTACTGCTACTGCTACTGCTACTGCTACTACTACTACTACTACTACTACTACTACTACTACTACTACTACTACTACTACTACTACTACTACTATTACTACTATTACTACTAATATTACTACTAATATTACTACTACTATTATTACTACTACTACTATTACTACTACTATTACTACTACTATTACTACTACTACTACTACTACTATTACTACTACTACTACTACTACTACTACTACTACTACTATTACTACTACTATTACTACTACTACTACTACTACTACTACTATTACTACTACTACTACTATTACTACTACTACTACTATTACTACTACTACTACTACTGACGATAATGATTATGATGATAATAATGATGATGATGATAGTGATGATGATAACAATGATGATGATGATAATGATAATGATAACAATAACAAAATTCTAATCAATAGACAGACTTCATGTGTGGAAAAAAATAAGAAAACAAATAGCATCTATAGATAGATAGATAAATAGGTCGATTGATAGACTTGTATATTGTATCGCCCGGGTGAAATAAGCCTTCGGAGTTAATGAAGGAAGCAGCCTACCTAATTTTGAGGGGATTATAGGGGTCTGAGGCTCAGGCTCGTGGGAGGTTTTGGGACAAGCGGGTAGGGACGGGGGTAGGGCCTACGAATGAGGAGGAAGACAAAGGGAAGGATGGGGGGGGGAGGATTGGAAGAAAAAGGGGGAAGGATGGGGAAGAAAAAGGGGGAAGCATGGGGAGGGAGAAGGGGGAAGCATGGGGAGGGAGAAGGGGGAAGAAGTACGGGGAAGGAAAAGGAAGGAGAGGAAGACAGGGGAAGGTAGAGGAAGACAAGAGAGAAGGGAGAAGGGGAGAGGAAAGGGGAAGGAAGACAGGAAAAAGAATGGAAGGGAAGGAAAAGGGAAAAAACGGAAGAAGGAGAGGGATGGAGCAGAGAATGAATGAGGAGGGAGAGGGAGGGAAGGGGGGTGAGGGGAGAAACGGGCGAGATTTATGGAAATTCGGAATAGTTGTCCGTAATGAAGGCGGCTCTTTCTGAGGGGAGGGAAGTTCGGGGTAAATGTGAGGGTCGTTGGCGACGGGGAGAGAGACAGAGACAGAGACAGAGAGAAAGTATGTATGTATGTATGTGTGTATGTAGACAGAGAGAGGAACAGATGAGAGAAAGAGAAAGAGAGAGAGAGAGAGAGAGAGAGAGAGAGAGAGAGAGAGAGAGAGAGAGAGAGAGAGACGGGAGAGACGGGAGAGAGAGAAAAATGTGCTAACAAAGAAATACTGATAATCAAACAGACAGACATACTTAAGAAGGACGGCATAATAGAAGAGCATATAAATCATTAGTAAAAAATATTCAAATGTAGTAAGCAGCAACAATGATTATAAGAGATTTGAAGTATTAAAAAAACGGTAACATACACATACGCATACGCATACGCATACACATACGCATACACATACGCATACGCATACACATACGCATACACACATACGCATACACACATACACATACACATACACATACACATACACATACAGAAACAGAAACGCACACGCACACTAGAAATACTAGATGTTCCCCGGGTTAGGAAGCAGGTTTCGAGGGGAGGTTAGGAAGGAGGAGGTTTCAAAGGGAGGTTAGGAAGGAGGAGGTTTCAAAGGGAGGTTAGGAAGGAGGAGGTTTCAAAGGGAGGTTAGGAAGGAGGAGGTTAGGAAGGAGGAGGTTTCAAAGGGAGGTTAGGAAGGAGGAGGTTTCAAAGGGAGGTTAGGAAGGAGGAGGTTTCAAAGGGAGGTTAGGAAGGAGGAGGTTTCAAAGGGAGGTTAGGAAGGAGGAGGTTTCAAAGGGAGGTTAGGAAGGAGGAGGTTTCAAAGGGAGGTTAGAAGGAGGAGGTTTCGAGGGGAGGCATTAATGAGGGGAACATCCTCGTTAGACCTTAGACCCCGACGGTCACGACCCGAGACCACAGCTTCCGTCCTGGACAGTTTACACAACATTTGAGAACCGCTTTTGAGGTCTTGTGGAGAGAGTGGGTGGAAGAGGAGAGGGAGAGGGAGAAAGGTGGAAGAGGAGAGAGAGAGGGAGAGAGAGAGAGAGAGAGAGAGAGAGAGAGAGAGAGAGAGAGAGAGAGAGAGAGAGAGGGGGGAAGAGGAGAGGGAGAGGGAGGGAGAGTGGGTGGAAGAGGAGAGAGAGAGGGAGGGAGAGTGGGGGAAGAGGAGAGAGAGAGTGGATGGAAGAGGTGAGAGGAAGGGATGGAGAGGGGTGGAAGAGGAGAGAAAGAGGGAAGGAGAAAGGTGGAAGAGGAGAGGGAGATGGAGGGAGAGGTTGGAAGAGGCGAGAGGAATGGAGGGAGAGTGGGTGGAAGAGGAGAGGCAGGGAAGGAGACTGGGTGGAAGAGGAGATAAAGAGAGATAATGGAGGATGTGTGGAGGTGGAGAGAGGAAGGGTGAGGGTAAGGGTGAAGGAAAAGAGAGAATGGAAAAGGAGAGGGAGAGGTATGGAAGAGGGTACAGGAAAGGAGAAGGTAAAAATGGAGAGAGAGGTAGAGATTGGATGAAAGTGAAAAGCGGGAAGGCGGGAGAGAAGGGGCGGGAGGGGGGGGGGGGGAGGAGATAGAAGGAAGAAAGGAAAGGAAGAGGGAGAGGGTGGAGAAAATAGACAGAGATCAGGAAAGGAGGGACAGGATAGAGGAGAGAGAGAGAAAGAGAGAGAGAGAGAGAGAGAGAGAGAGAGAGAGAGAGAGAGAGAGAGAGAGAGAGAAGAATGCAAGTGAAGAATGTTGAGGGGGGCAACAGAGAAAGGCAGGGAAGTGATCGAAATATACAGAGTAACTGTGAGTGTTCTTCCACTTCTCGTGTCATCCCTTCCATCCCTCTCTCCTTTTCCTCTTTCTTTCTCCCATCATTCACGCACCTCTCCATCCCGTATCATTCATATCACTTCCCTCTTTCACTCTTTCTACCTCTCTTTCCTCTCTCTCCCCCAGCGCCCTTCCCTTCATCACCCTCCCCCCCCTCCCTCCCTCTCCTTCGGCAAGAACCATAAGAATCCTGAATAATCTCACACTTTTCCCACGCCTATCTCCTCGGCTATCTCAGATGCTGCGCTTATCTCCAAAATGATGCTGGTATTTCGGGAGGGGGAGAAAAAAAGGGGGGAGGAGAAAGAGGAATAGGAGGGGAGGGGAGGGGAGGGGAGGAGGAGAGGTAGTCAGGCAGGCAGGAGAGGTAGTCAGGCAGGCAGGAGAGGGGGAGGGAGGGAGGGAGAGAAAGAGGGGAGGAAGGGATAGGGGGAGAGGGAGGAGAGGGGAGGGTGGGTGTAGGTAGGCTCCGCCCGCATACCGTGGTCGCTACTTTACCGTCCGTGTTTATCACCTGCCGGTTTTACCTGCCTGGGTCAGAGTTACGAGCAGAGCATTCCCACACTACCAGATTGTCGTCTGGATATATATATATATATATATATATATATATATATATATATATATATATATATATATACATATATATATATATATATATATAGAGAGAGAGAGAGAGAGAGAGAGAGAGAGAGACTATAGATATAAATATTTGCACAAATCAAAGACACCCGTATATAAATTATACACTCGGCGTACATTTACAATCGTGTATTTCATAAGGACAGATAGTTGAGTTATATTTACTGGAATCTTCTATATATTATTTTCGTAGCTTTTATTACCATAATCATCTTTGTTATTATTATTATTACTATCTGATAGTACTGATGATGACAAGGATGATCATATTAATGATAATGATTATTATTATAATTAACAACATAATTACTCAATTACCATTATTGTTATAAAATTATTATCAATGATATTACCACCATATTCACACAAGCTCCAATTCTGCACCGCGAAGTGCACCATACCCCAGGTACACAGTGCGGGCGCAAGAACACATGGGCGTGGGTATCCCGAGGGCGTTGCGGTTCCTGGCACGCCCATCTCTGCCCTGTCATTGTAGGGGTCGCGCGGGGGAAGGGGAGGGGGAGCCACACCCCTGCTACCGTTCACCCGTTCGCCCCGGGCTTGGATTCGAGTGCAGTGGGCGTGGGTGTGAGGCTGGGTAAGAGTGGGGGGTAGGTATAAGGGGGGGGAGAGAAGTAAGGGCATGGGGTGGGGGAAGGTGTGAGCGGGAGAGGAAGGAAAGTAGGGGGACGGTTAGAAGGGGAAAAGGGGGTTGGGGAGAGGTATGAAAAGCGGGGAGGGGGGGGTATGAGGGTAAGGGTGAGGAGAGAGAGAGGGGGGGTAAGGGTGAGGAGTAAGAGGTGTGTGGGGTATAGGGTATAGGTGTGAGGGGGAGACAAATGAAGGTCTGGGGGAGTGTGGAAGGTAAGGGTGGAAGAAGGCGAGAGGGTGGGAGGAGGAGACGTGATAGGGGTTGTCAGGTGGGGGAGGGAGGGAGGGAGGGAGGGAGGGGGGGAAGGTGAGAGAGCAGTTCATCATTGGTATCAAGAGCGTCTGGTGAACCGACTCCCGACCCAGCGGTTCAACCCGATCAATCACGTAATAACACAATAAATAACACGGGGTCTCGCGTCGGCCCTTCGCTCGCCGCGTGTGACCTCTTTTCTGACCCCTTTCCCCACCCTCCTCACTGTCCCCATACCCCCAACCAAAGGCTCACCCCCCTCCCCCTCCCTACTCTACTTCAGACGCTCATACCCCTTCCTCACGACCTTCATACCCCAACATCAGAGGCTTATAACCCCCCCCCCCCCATTATCCCCTGTCCTGAGGCCAGTGGAACACCCTCCCCCCTTCCCCTCTCGCTATCTTTCCCCTCTCCTCCCCAAGTCATCTTTATTCCCCTTGCTCCCCAATTTCTCCTTCCTCCCCACGCTCCTCCTTCTCCTCCTCCCCTTCCTTCCTTCCCCCTACTTCCTCCTCCCCTTCCCTCCCCCTTCTCCTCCTCCCCTTCCCTCCCATCCCCTACTTCCTCCTCCTCCTATTCCCCATCCCCACTGCTCCGCCATTGCTCCCTCGTTCCCTAGCCTCCTATCGTTTCCCTTTTTCCCCCTTCTCCACCTTCTTCCACCCCCTCCCCCCCTCTACCCTCTCTACCCAATCCCTGTGCCCCCCCTCCCCCCCCATCCCGCGGAGACATTCCGTAGCGATTCCGCCGCCCCGAAATTTCCGTCTTCCCGTCGCCGTCCCCGCGTCCTGATTGGGGTCCGCGGCGACCATCCTTCATGTTTATTTATCATTTTTTTTTTCTTTTTTTTACGCGGGTGGGGTGGGGGGGCTCGGTAGGGAGAGTTGGGATGGGAGGTGGGGGTAGGAGGATCAGGGGATGGGAGAGTGGAGGTATTGGGTCTGGGGGGGGGGGCTGGTTGGGGGATAGGAGTGGGTGACGTAGTTCGGTTGCAAGTGATAGGGGAGAGGGAGTGGGAAAGGGAAAGGGAAGGGAGAAGAGGGGGAGGGGGGAAGAGAGAAAGAGAGAGAGAGAGAGGTAAAGGAAAGAAGAGGTAAGGGAAAGGCAAAGGGGGGTGGGGGGGTAATTGACCCCTTGGTTGCCGGGGTCACGCAGGAGGGAAATAGGATCTCTCGTGTGATGACGGGGCTTGGCGAGGGCGCTGGACCCCGGGCTAGTTTATGTGTACACAGGCAGAAGAAGGAGTGCAATGGGGGTGGGGGTGAGGGGGAGTGTGAGGGAACGGGGAATAGGGGTATAAGCAGGGGGGGGATGGGGAGAAGGGGTAGAGAGAGGAAAGGGGAATGGAGGAGCATGTTAGACTGGATTTTGATAGAGGGTTGTAACGCTGTTAACGCGCTCCCGTCGCCCATGGTTGTGGTTGGAGGAAATAGCATACTCGTACTCGAATGTTTTTTTATATATAAATATACATACATATACATATATATATATATATATATATATATATATATATATATGTATATATATATATGTGT